>NC_077232.1:9668558-9978558 GCF_027887165.1 Monodelphis domestica | reverse complement strand
ATGAGGCAAGTAATTTTGATGGCTTTTATAATACTATTACATCGGAAAAAGCCTTGTCCCTGGAGTCCAAGAGCCTGGTTCAAATACTACCTCTGGCCACTTTGCTTAAAATGAGGTGGGGGTTGGGTGGGCCAGTGTCTAAGGGTCACTTGCAACTCCAAAAGTAATACTTATTTAGTATTAGTAAACATATAATTTATATTTATATCAGTAAATTAAGTAAATAAATAGTAAAAGTAATTTTAAGAACATATTTGAGATCTGGTAATGAGAGGTCCTCAATTCCTTTCTTAAAAAAGAAAGTTGGGGGCAGTGGATTGAGAGCCAGGTCTGGAGACGGGAGGTCCTAGGTTCAAATCTGGCTTCAGACACTTCCCAGCTGTGTGACCCTGGGCAAGTCACTTGACCCCCATTGCCTAGCTCTTACCACTCTTCTGCCTTGGAGCCAATACACAGTATTGACTCCAAGACAGAAGGTAAGGGTTTAAAAAAAAACCAAAACGTTGCCTTTGAGGCTGTGATTCCTACCACTAAATTCTGATACTATCTTGTTTATCCATTAGCCATTTAACCTAGCTTCTGCGGTCAGCTCGAGTGCTACCTAGTTACAGGAAGACTATCATTTGGGATTCAAATTGGCCTCAGACACTTTTCCTAGCTGTGTGACCCTGGACAAGTCACTTAACCCCGTTTGTCTTCGTTTTCATCTGTGAAATGAGCTGGTGAGGGAAACAGCAAACCACTTTAGTGTCTATGTCACTAAGAGCCCGACACGAGGGAAATGACTGAACAACAACTGTAACTCAATTATTATGTGATCACCATGTCCCAGTGCCTCCGGCACAAAGATAAAGGAGAGTGGCTCCTGCCTTCCTCTATGAAGTAACCTCGGTCTGTGAATTAATCCGTGTTATCATTTTCTAAATCTTTTTATTCAGCTTTCACCGTAACTATGACAACATCAATGGAAGAAACAACAACAAAATATGAATGTTGTGGAATTGCAATGAGCAAGCTTGGTCCCAAGGAAGACTGCCTATGGAGGGACCACGGCCCTTACAGGGGGTGGGGGGAGTGCAAGACTTCATGTTTCATTTTAAACATTTCTTCATACTTTATTATAGAAGGGATCCCTCTCTGGTGCTCTGGGGGACACAATGGGAACCACAGATGATGGAAAAAAGAAGAGATGTATCTGTTTATTTTGTAGCAGATATATCATCATGCACCAGAATTTATTTATGAGGAACCAGGTAAGTGGCTCAGTGGATTGAGAAGGTCCTAGGCTCAAGTCTAGTCTCAGACACCTCCTAGCTGTGTGACCCTGGGCAAGTCATTTAACCCCTATTGATTAGCCCTTACCACTCCTCTCTGCCTTGGAACTGATACACAGTATTGATCCTAAAATGTTTGAAAGTCAACCTTTTTTAAAACAAAGTGTCAGACATTTCCAGAGAGCTATTGAGTAAACACTTACCAGCACAGCCTCAGGTTATATAGTAGCCAGATTAATTATGATCTCTTTTTCCATCGTGCCTGTTTATTTTTGTTGGTGCTGCGCATAAAGGGGTGATTATTTGTGTGAGTCTCTTTTGTATCCTGCTTTTCTAGTGAAGCTATTCATTGCTGATTCTCTGGACTTTAGAAGCAAGCTTGTGCTTACACCCAGGGAGGGTTTTCTCCCAGCTCTCCCTCCTGCGCCCACTTTCTCTTTTCTTAGTGCTACTGTAGCACTTCTAGCAGTAGCAGTAAAAGAATTCTCTTTATAGCGTTCTCTCTTTCTAGGTGGTTGAAAAAAATAGCCCAGAGACAAACCCCTCTCTGCTCTTGCTCTTTTCTGTTTCATGTAGACCATAACCAAGCCCGGTACCAGAGGACCAATACTGGAGCAGGTTCTGGCCACCCCTGAGAGAGAAGAGAGGCACTGAGCTCACACACTGAGAGAGAGAATTTGGGACGTGACTAGTGGAGAAATGTGTGTGTCCTTGAGAATGCATACTTGTAGGGGCAGCGAGGGCTCAGTGGATCAAGTGCTAGACCTGGAGCACCGCTCTAAAACAGGTACAGGGTAGTAGCAGCAGCAGCAGCAGCAGCAGTAGTAGAAGTAGTAGTAGGATAGTAGTATTAGTAACAGCAGTAGTATAGTAGTAGTAGTAGTATAGTAGTCTAGTAGTGGTAGTAGTAGTATAGTAGTAGTAGTATAGTAGTAGAATAGTAGTATAGTAGTAGTAGTAGTAGTAGCAGCAATATAGTAGTATAGTAGTAGTAGTAGAATAGTAGTATAGTAGTAGTAGTAGAATAGTAATATAGTAGTGTAGTAGTAGTAGTATAGTAGTAGTAGTAGTATAGTAGTAGTAGTAGCAGCAGTAGTATAGTAGTAGAATAGTAGTATAGTAGTAGTAGTAGTAGCATTAATATAGTAGTATAGTAGTAGTAGTAGAATAGTAGTAGTAGTAGTAGAATAGTAGTAGTAGTATAGTAGTAGTAGTAGCAGCAGTAGTATAGTAGTAGTAGTAGTATAGTAGTCTAGTAGTGGTAGTAGTAGTATAGTAGTAGAATAGTAGTATGGTAGTATAGTAGTAGTAGTAGTAGCATTAATATAGTAGTATAGTAGTAGTAGTAGAATAGTAGAATAGTAGAATAGTAGTAGTAGTAGTAGTAGTAGTATAGTAGTAGAATAGTAATATAGTAGTATAGTAGTAGTAGTATAGTAGTAGTAGTAGCAGCAGTAGTATAGTAGTATAATAGTATAGTAGTAGTAGTAGTAGCATTAATATAGTAGTATAGTAGTAGTAGTAGTAGAATAGTAGTAGTAGTAGTAGTAGTAGTAGAATAGTAGTAGTATAGTAGTAGTAGTAGTAGTAGTATAGTAGTAGTAGCAGCAGTAGTATAGTAGTAGTATAGTAGTCTAGTAGTGGTAGTAGTAGTATAGTAGTAGAATAGTAGTATGGTAGTATAGTAGTAGTAGTAGTAGCATTAATATAGTAGTATAGTAGTAGTAGTAGAATAGTAGTAGTAGTAGTATAGTAGTAGTAGTAGTATAGTAGTAGTAGTAGCAGCAGTAGTATAGTAGTAGTAGTAGTATAGTAGTCTAGTAGTGGTAGTAGTAGTATAGTAGTAGAATAGTAGTATGGTAGTATAGTAGTAGTAGTAGTAGCATTAATATAGTAGTATAGTAGTAGTAGTAGAATAGTAGAATAGTAGTATAGTAGTAGTAGTAGTAGAATAGTAGTATAGTAGTAGTAGTAGCAGTAGTATAGTAGTGTAGTAGTAGTAGTGTAGTGTAGTAGTAGCAGCAGTAGTATAGTAGTAGTAGTAGTATAGTAGTAGAATAGTAGTATAGTAGTAGTAGTAGAATAGTAGAATAGTAGTAGTAGTAGTATAGTAGTAGAATAGTAATATAGTAGTGTAGTAGTAGTAGTATAGTAGTAGTAGTAGCAGCAGTAGTATAGTAGTAGAATAGTAGTATAGTAGTATAGTAGTAGTAGTAGTAGCATTAATATAGTAGTATAGTAGTAGTAGTAGAATAGTAGTAGTAGTAGTATAGTAGTAGTAGTAGTATAGTAGTAGTAGTAGCAGCAGTAGTATAGTAGTAGTAGTAGTATAGTAGTCTAGTAGTGGTAGTAGTAGTATAGTAGTAGAATAGTAGTATGGTAGTATAGTAGTAGTAGTAGTAGCATTAATATAGTAGTATAGTAGTAGTAGTAGAATAGTAGAATTGTAGTATAGTAGTAGTAGTAGTAGTAGTATAGTAGTAGAATAGTAGTATAGTAGTAGTAGTAGCAGTAGTATAGTAGTGTAGTAGTAGTAGTGTAGTGTAGTAGTAGCAGCAGTAGTATAGTAGTAGCAGTAGTAGTATAGTAGTAGAATAGTAGTATAGTAGTAGTAGTAGCAGTAGTATAGTAGTGTAGTAGTAGTAGTGTAGTGTAGTAGTAGCAGCAGTAGTATAGTAGTAGCAGTAGTAGTATAGTAGTAGAATAGTAGTATAGTAGTAGTAGTAGCAGTAGTATAGTAGTGTAGTAGTAGTAGTGTAGTGTAGTAGTAGCAGCAGTAGTATAGTAGTAGCAGTAGTAGTATAGTAGTAGAATAGTAGTATAGTAGTATAGTAGTAGTAGTAGTAGAATAGTAGTATAGTAGTAGTAGTAGAATAGTAGTATAGTAGTAGTAGTAGTATAGTAGTAGCAGTAGTAGTAGTAGCAGTAGTATAGTAGTGTAGTAGTAGTAGTATAGTAGTAGTAGTAGCAGTATAATAGTAGTATAGTAGTAGTAGTGGTAGTAATGATGATGATGATGATGATGATGATGATGATGATGATGATGATGATGATGATGATGATGATGCAGCAAAGCTGTTAACAATGGCTTTTTTTTTCTTTTTTTTTCCTTAATGGAGAGCAGAACAGAAGTAGCACAAAATCCCAGAGAGAAAAATGCATTGGGGAAGACTGGATCAAATGCTTAATTATCTTTTTTTCATGAACTATAATATATATATATATATATACACATACACACACACACACACACACACACACACACACACACACACACACATATACAAAACAAGATCTATGCTGTTTTGCTCAATCACAGATTTGATCCTGTCTTCCCCGATACCTTCGTCCTCTCTGGGATTTCGTGGCACCTTCTTTGTCTCGGCTCTTCTTCCCATCTGCTCATTCCTCTCTTTTGTTGGTTCATCCTTCCTATCAAACCCCCTAACTGTGGGGGTATCCGAGGCCCTGACTTGGGTTTTCTCTTTTCTCTCCTCAACTCTATGGCTTTAATTTTCATAATCATAAAAAGTTCATGACTATTTCATATTTCATAGTGACTCCCAAGTCCTCTATAGCCAGGCCTGACATCTTTTCTAAGCCCTTAGTCCCACGTGGCCAGTTGCTCATTGCAAACAGCGATCTATATCCCTTGGCCCGGGGGCCAACCATATGGTACTCTCTGTCCTCCTTATGGAGACTCATTACCCTGCTTGAAGAAGAGGCAGCATTCAAGGGGGTCGGGAGGCGGGGGAGATCCTGGGTTCGTCTGGCTTCCGGTTTTGCGGGAGGCATCCGATTGCTGAGGGGAGAGAAAGCCTGGGAAGAAGCAGACCCGAGAGGAGCCGGTAGTCTTTATCCTACCTCCTCCTCAGCTTGGGGAATTGTCCCCTTGGGGGAGATCTAGGAGTCCTTCTCTCGATGGAGCTGATCCATCTCACACCCAGTGGGTGCCTGTTATCCTCCTTTGTCTGTTTTGCTATTGACTTGGTGACTGGGAACCCCATTGCCCTTATGGCGCTGTAATCGCTTGTATGCGTTCTATAAATCTGCGGTGCTTTATAGCTCTTCTGCTCTGATATTGCCCCCCCCCCCCAGCTAGGCTTTAAAGTTCTGACCTCGTTCATTCTAGGCCAACGAAATGTACATCTTTGACATTCTGCTTGCGTGTTTCCCAGGTTATACCCCGGTTAACGCATCGGGCTGAGGCCACTTTTCTCTAGGACTAAAAGGAGATTGAGCAGTACTCACAGGATGTATAGGGCTGATGCATACCCTGCATGCACGGTACAGTTGTATACCCTTTATTCCTCTCACTAGGACAAAGATCTTGGGTCAGAAGACCCATTCCAACAAGTATGGGTCAAAAATAGGGCAAGCTGGGGGCAGCTGGGTGGCTCAGTGGATGGAGAGCCAGGCCTAGAGATGGGAAGTCCTGGGTTCAAATCTGGCCTCAGACACTTCCCAGCTGGGTGACCCTGGGCAAGTCACTTGACCCCCATTGCCTAGCCCTGACCACTCTTCTGCCTTGGAGCCATACACAGTATTGACTTCAAGACAGAAGGTAGGGGGTTAAAAAAAAGTTATTTTTTTTTAAATAGGGCAAACTATCCGGGTTAAATCCCATTCTATTTCTGCATCTCTCGCACCTATTGACTATATCCTAGTTCAAATTGTGCTCCATGAGGGGGCTGCTCTCAAGGCTCGAGGTCTTCGGTTGCCAACCAGAGCCTGGCTTTATTGTGAGACTGGCCCTCTCGCCATAAATCTATTTCTTTTTGGCTTGGAGACTTGGTTTTTGCTTTTTGTGTTTCTGCTAATACATTTTCTCAACACCTGGATAAATGGGTTTCTTTGCTTTCTGCTATGTGTGATCACTGCAGAACTAGTATTTGGTAGGAAGGAGTCAATATCTAAAACCCAGTGGAATTGTGTATCAGCTACAGGAAGGGAGAGGGCGGAGGGGAGGGAAAGAGCATGAATCTTGTAACATGGAAAAATATTCTAAATTACTAATTAAATAAAATTAAAAAAAAAAAAGAAAGGAGTCAAGCCCTGGCTATAGAACCAGGGAGCACCCCCCCCCCCGCCTTTCTCCAACAACAAATAGTCACCAAGAGTTTAACTTGAACCTTAAAATTCCTTTCTCTGGACTACCAATCTTTAAGGGAGCAGAGAACTATATTGCTAGCCCAGTACTCCCTCGATCTCAGGCCTCTGGCCTTCACCTCCTTTTCTCCTTCCCAACCAAGGAAAAGAATGAGGAGGACAAGAGGCTGGAGAGTTCTCTTTTTGCTTCCCTGCAAGCCATGTCTTGATAGTCATATTACCTGGACGTATGCTTTTTTCCCCTAAGTTTTATTGCTTTGTTTTATTTTAACTTAACAAATATCTATATAATACTTCCAGGGTGAGTTTTCTCTCATGACAACATAAAACAGAACAGGGATCACAACTGAAAATTCCACCTCTATAAGACCCCCTTGATCTCTCTATTTAAAACAACAACAACAAACTAACAGAGATCAATTTTCTCTTTTCCCTCATTAAAAAAAGTAAAAAGATTTGATCTATGACAACTAGAAACAGTCAAGCAAAACAAATTCTCTCAATGGCTGGCTATGTGTGTGTGTGTGTCCATGTGTGTGTGTGTGTATGTGTATACTGTATGGATGGCTTGATGGATAATATATATGGTATATTTGTATATACTATGTATTATTCATATATACCAGTGATGGTGATCCTTTTAGAGACTACCAAACTGTAAACCTAATGCCACAGGTGAGCCCCCTGGCCTTACCCCAGACAGAGGATGGAGGAAGTGTTCCCATTGGGCTGCTGGGCAGAGGGGTGAGGGAGTGGGTGGGGGAAATGTCCTCAGGCATGTGTGGAGAGGGGAAAGGGACAGCCCCCTCCAGCACATGTGCCATAAGTTTGCCAGCACAGATATATACATACTAAAAATTGTGCATATTTACTTCTGTACCCTAATTCCATAGCACATCTTTGAATGGAGAGCATGTTTCATCCTTAATCCTCTGGAATCATAAACAGTCATTTTCTCATCATTCCTACAGCTTTGAGAGCCACCTGTTTTTACAGTGTTATCGCTATTGCATAAATCATTCTCCTGGTTCTTCTCATTTCATTCTTCATCAGTTTATTAAAGTCCTAAATTCTGCAGGCTATCCTGTGGGCACTTCAAAATCAATATGTACCAAACAGAATCCACTTTCATTAACCCCAAATCACCCTTCTTATGCATTCTCACATTTCTCTTGAAGGCATCCCCATCCTTCCAGTTATGATACAATACCAACAAGGATAAAAGCCAAACAAACTACTGCCCAGAACATGGAGCAGGCAGGTCTCTCTGACCTTTGTAGAGGGGAAAGCTGATAAGATAAAAGCCTGCTCCTCTCCACTCTAAACATTTAGTTCTGGTAAGATGGTGTTTGGTTCTTGACTCTCTTGTCCTCTATCTCCCTAACTGTCTTAGAGTCACAGTTTGTGACTGGAATACTTCCTCAAACCTTTCTAAAATTATCCCTGTAGTCTAGGGAAATCCTCATCCCTCTTACCTCAGTTTCCCATCCTGTTATCCCAATAAAGCCCTTGACTGAGAAAGCAACTAGAATATCTTTATAGTTTACTCAAGTGGGGAGGGAAGGAGCCAAAGGCTTCAAGAAGAACTGGGAGGATAGGGTTGGAAAAGGGAGGGAGTGAAGGGGGGAGGAGATTAGAAAGATAGATTGATCTATCAGACATCAGTAGGGATCAATAAGCAGAACCCCAGAGCAATCTCCAGAGCAGTCCCTTGTGTACCAGTATCCCTGTGTGGCATCCCTCAGCATTCCTCATTCCTACCTCCATTACAAATAAGCAGCCTCAGGTTACCTTAGCAGCTCTCTCTAGTCAAAGTCAGAGAACAGCAGTCATTGTAAAAGAAACAGGTTTCCCCACAGTTTATTTACCTTCACTATTTCAATAAGAAACAGTTTCCAGACAAGTTACTCTTCTATTTCACCAGGGAGAAGCACAGTTAGGAAAACCGAGACCAGAACTGCCCGATATTGTGTGTGATCCCATAATCACAAAAATGATCTATTGGTTATATTCTATGCTTCTGTGTTATTACATAGACTCACTAATAAATGGGTGCTGTGGCCAAAAGTAATGGCCTTTTGGAGATGGAAAATCTCACTGGACCTTTGGGAAAAGAGTGCTCCGACCAGCCGAAAACAAACCAGGCTCCTCCATTGCCACACAACCCTTGGGGAGGATTATAGCAAGTCCCAAACTCGAGAACTAACCTGGAGCCAGGAAGCCAGATGTCATGGCGGCAATGAGATGGACCCTTTAGAGTTCTAAGCATTACCTTTGGCCTATTCCATTCAAAGAATTCTTTGGAGCTTTACAAGCCTTACTTATTCCATCAACCCATACAGACAAAAGTTGTCCCTGGCTCATATGGGAAAACTGAGGCTTAAAGAAGGAGGGATCACCCTAGTGCAACTATCAATAATATGGAAATAGATCTTGATCAATGACACATGTAAAACCCTGTGGAATTGCCCATAGGCTGGGGGGGGGGAGGAGGGGAGGGAAAGAACATGTATCATGTAACCATGGGGAAAATTCTTAATTAATTAATTAAACTTTTCCAGATTAAAAAATGAAATAAAATAAAATGAGGAGGTCTGGGCCCCGGGTCGGGCTGAGAAAGTGGACCAGACCTTGTCCCCTGGGCACCCGTTCACTCGAGCTCTAATGCCCTAGGAGTGTTCTTGGCCTAGATGCCAGCCCCCCAAGCCTGCCCAGTGCCCATTACTCTTAATGACCCACCTGAATGCTGCCAGGGGGCCCACTTTTCAGGTAGTTCAAGAAGTATTCTTCCATCAGCTTGTACAGAACATCATTGCCCACCTCCTTCAAGGTTTGCAGGGCCTGCTGTACAGACTTGTTGTTTGACAACAGCTGGTAGTCCTCATTTTTGCTATTGGTCTGGGGCTTGTCCACTCCAATGACCATGGACAAAAATTCCATCTTCACCAGAGCTTTGTCCTGTACGGCTGACATCTTGATAGATATTTAGCAGAACTAGCATATTGACCTTTCAGTCCAAAAGAAGAAAGCACGGTCAGCTCCTCCTGAAGCCACCCTTTCCTGGGTCAGCCCTGCCAGTCCCTGGGGTCCGGCCCATGTTCCTGATAGTGCTGGTTGTCCCCCAACTCCAACCCACTGGGAGACACTCGTGCAATTTCAGTGCCCCAGTACAAACTCAGCTCCAAGAACTCTGGGCTAGGGGGGCTCAGGCAGCCCCAGACAGAGCAGTCCAAAGGCTGGGGAGGCAGCAGGACTGATCCAGCCAAGCAGATGGCACGTCCTTCTTTCTCCCATCTCTGGGATGGCCACAGCCATGGACCATTGGGAGGCATCCTAGCAGCCCAAACTACACACTCATTCCCGGTGTCATTCCTGCCTCATGCAACTGTAGAGTTGTAGCGGTCCTTTTGTCCTACTCCTCCCCATCATTACACCAAGAACCCTTGGGTTTTAGTAGAGTCCTGAATTACGCCACCATTCTCTGCCTAGACAAGCCCTTAGTGCCCAGAAGTGCTCATGAATGTGAGGACGCTGGTGGGTTAGGAGTAGAGCTGAGTGGGCTAGTCAGACTATCAATCTTACCTCCCTATGGCAGTTAGATGGTGTTATAGTGGACAGGGTTCCTGGGGTCGAGTTAGGAATTCAAATCCTGCCTCAGCTCTGAGCCAGAAGTGTGACCCTGAGGGTAAATCAATTCACTTCTGCCTCAGTTTCCTCCATTGTAAAATGAGGCTAACACTAGCACCCACCCTTCCCAGGATTCTGATGAGGATCAAATGAGTGATTTGCAAAGGACTTAGTGGCACTTGGCAGGACTTTGCTAAATGCTTATTCCCTTCCCTCTCCCTATTCTTCTTGGCTTCTATGGGACCCAACGCACAGGATCTATGGTGCTTCTGGGCTCCAAGACCTCCAAAGCATTGCTCCTTCTTCACTATCCACTGAGCCAACTCGATATTGCCCTGCCCCTAAATTTTAATAGATCAATGTTATATCCAGACAATTTTAGGCAACAGTTTTGTCTTTTTTCCAGAAGCTTACTTGCTTAATTCTCACCTATATTTTGTTTTTCCATTTATAGGGTGGAAATATGGCATTTTATTATTAATAAAGAATAATGACATTCTGGTGTTCTTCTGCCCCATCATGTCTTTTCTAAGCATTCTGCAGATGCTCACATTTCCCCCACCCTGTGCAACAACATGCTGCCTATGATGACAATTACTGTTTTCATGAGCTCGTTCTCGTCTCCTTGGATGGAATTTAACTAGGAACTCTTTGGGGACGTGTGACTGCTGCTCTTATTCCTTCCTATTTAACGTTCTCTTGACTATGGCATAATCGGATTGGATCAATACTTCTGGAACTGGATCAGAGTCCTGGGAGACCGTTCACCTTCCACAGGCTCAAGGAAAACCTCAAGCCACTCCAGTAGAAGGCGGGATGGCAGAGATGATCTGCTCCCACATGCTTCTGATCTCTTCTCCAAGCCTCTATTTTCTGACATCTTTTCCTAATCTGGAGTCATGGCAACAGTTCATGTGTTGAATTCTCGGGAATATTTTTAGGTCTGTATTTGTAGCATAAGAATTTGTTGTTCGTTAATTTACAAGCTACAGAATTTTCCATGTAGATACCACATGGCGCCTGGCGAGCCAAAGTTTTTCATCTCGCCACCACGTCAATCATTTCCTAGGCTAATCTATATTTATCAATAAGGATAGATAAATGCCTTCCGTAATTTAAGACCTGAACCAGAAGGATCATTCACAGCCTCTCCTTTTCTATAAATGAATCCACATGATTCGAATATACTCAGCACTGCTTTATTGACATCCCATTGACCCCATGTGGGTCTCGCCTACGGAGGGCCTTTGGATTCTGTTGTTGATTTGGAAATATTTCGCTGGCTTCACCCAGAGGGAAACCACTCTGGCTTTCATTCAACAAAACCATGGCTTGTACTCCTTGCCAACACAATAAAGGGTTGACTGCTTTTTATTTTCTCTCAAAAATAGTTCTATGATTTTTAGGCCCTGAGAATATCTACCTTTTTTTGGATATCTTTCTAGTGCTGCCATGACTCTCTTTTCCAGTATCAGGTCAGATGACGGTAGAAGGAAGATAAAGGATCCTGCCTTAACCCCTTCACTTATATCCAAAGCCTCCAGTCTTTCTCCACTATGAATAATGCTGGCTCTGCGTTTTAAAGATATTTATTTTGATCATACTTCAAAAAGGATCTACTATGCCTATGCTTTTCAGGGGAGGGCTTAAAATTAAACGCAGGCAGGAGGCAGTATCCCCCCTGCACACGTCTCCCTCGGCTATTTGACTTACATTCAAATTAATAAACCTCTTTTTATTTTGAAGCTAACTTTTAGAGCCTGTCATTTCTGACTAGGCTACCTGCCCAGATCCAGGGCTTTACTTCAAAGTTCTCCCACATCATTTTGGTGTCGGAAACCCAGGATTCACCAGCAGGTAGGCCAGGCCCCCTTTTTAGGCTCCTGAAACCCCCATCTGCTATCTCCCTCCTATCTGGGAAGCCTAAGGGGTCAGAGTGGCTGCCGAGCCTGGGGTCGGACTCCAGAGTGTCCAGAGTGTCATTTCTCTGAATAGTCAGAAGTCAGCCTGGGGGTGGAGGGTGGGGGGGGGGGCAGGTGGGAAGCTCAGTGGATAGAGTGTCAGGCCCAGAGATGGGAGGTCCTGGTATTTAACTGGCACTAACACCTCCCACGCCACGTTCTCTCTTCCTTTGCTACTTAATGCAGCAAGTAGAGTGGTAAGCTAAAAGTGGGGATTTTAAATGGGCTCATCAGCCATGGGCACGTGGTTTTTATTTTGTATCCTCTTTATTCCTTGATTTCTAATGATCCTTAATAAACCTCATAAAATATAATATTTTTATTATTAGAGATAAAAATTTAATTTTTACATGGGTTCAAATCTGGTTTCAGACACTTCCCAGCTGTGTGACCCTGGGCAAGTCACTTAACCCCAGTTGCCTAGCCCTTATCACTCTTCTGCCTTGGAACTGATACTTAGTATTCATTCCAAGACTAAAGGAAAGGGCTTTTAAAATAAATAAATAAATGAGGGCTATATATCGTATCGATGTTTTCTGCATTTATTGGCACAATCCTGTAGGTTTTGTTGTTTCTATGCTAATACTGATAGTATTTATAATAGTGAAACACGGATTGCTTTTCTTATAAAATCTCCTAGAATTCATCTTATTCGTTCTGTTAGTTTCTTTAAAAAAAGGCCACTGAAGTCAGCTCTACAGAGAGAGGAAGGCAAGTGGGCGTAGAAGCTGGCTGCCTTCCATTCTGTCTAAGCACTCAGCTGGGACAAGACTGCTTCTAAAGGTCCTTGGTCCTAGGGAAAATCACCTCCCTGGGGAAAGAAAAGAGACACCGAGAAAGGGGCAAATCCAAGCTCCTGGACTAAAAACACCAGGATGAGTGGGGACGACTACGAACTCAGGTGAACCAAAATGGCAGGCAAGGGCGGGAAACATGACTGATTACAATCCATCTTTGTAGAAATGTGTCAACTCCCGAATGAAAAAGGTAGAGAGGAAAAGAGAGACGTTGCAAAGAGAATCTAAATCAAAGGTCTACCTTAAGTTGGTGGGCTTCGCATAGTTTTTGTGCACCTCTTGAAACAAGGGGAAACTTGGAGGGAAAAAAAACAGGAAAAGAATGAATAAAGGCAGCCATGAGCATACCATAACTAGGCGGCATTAAACCCCAAGGGACTAACACTGGGAGACGTCACTTAGCCTCCCTCATGAATCCTAGTAAGTGTAAAATTCATAAACTAACAGAAGTCCTGGCTGCTGGGAACAATCCCATGATGGCGAGCCTGGGGCCTGGGAGGAGCTCGGGCTGTGTGGAGTTTTACAAGTCTCTGCTCCTCTTCCCAAGAAGCCAAGATGCCATCCCCAGGTAGGAAAGGTCCTTCCAAGTCTCCAACTGGAGAACCATGCCCGGAGTCAGGCTGAGAAGATGGAGCAATCCTGAGGTCCCTCCCAGCTGCCCCATTGGGTCCTCACACTGGGAAATACCCTGAATGTTGTCATGCCCACCACACCCCCCCCTGGCTCTGGGATGTGCTGAGAATCATTCCTCCTTCCATGCACAACTAACCGGAACGCTTCCAGGGTTTCCGTATCTCAGACGGGACACTAAGTAGACTTGGGTCAGCATAGAATGCACTTCATGCCCAACTGCTTCGTGGCCCTCCAGGCCCTATGTGTGATATGGCTGAGGGGGAGCAGCTGGGCTTTCTAGCCCTGGCTTTCTGGCAGTGTCACAAAGGAGTCATTATGGGAGAGTCTGGCTGTCTTCCTGACATCAAATGTGTCACATCCATGGGGATGCACCCAACAGCTCCAGGTAGCCCGCAGGAGTCTATCATCTGGGAATGGATCCCAACTTTTCTTGCCGATGAATACAGGAACTCTCCTTGAGAAAGAGCTCATCAGCAGAGCCTTAACCTCTAATACTTGTGCCCAGGGGAATCCAGGCAGCTGTGGAGAAGCAGCCCCAAGACCCTCCCAGCAACTCTTTAATGGGGATGGGAAGTGCTTAAAGCAAAAAGGCTGGCCTAGGCAAGCAAATGGCACCTACGAGTCACACTACACACACAGTGGGGCCCCAGCGATTCCTTCTCCCATCTTTGGAGGGGAAATAAAGAGTGTGGACCATTGGTTCTTGCCCAGTAGGGGCATCTGATCAGCCCGAGACACTCATTCCCAGCACCTTTGTGCTGTAGGTGAGAATCCTGTCTCTATGGCATTCTCTTTCCTGGACCTGGGGCCTCCCCCATGTCAGTGCACAGTGCAAAGAGGGAGGCGCTCGAGAACGGGTGGACTCTCGTGCATGGGTGGAAAAGAAAAAAAGAGAAATCAGGGAATATTCCCCGTTCCTCCCATCTGACCTCTGTTGCCCAAGGACTAAGGACACACAGGAGCTGAGCATGCAGCAGCTGTTTCCCAAGATTTGTGAAATCTCGCTACATCCTCCCGCCTCCTTCCACAGTCCGGCAGACTTTAGACACACACACAGCCATTCCAAACCTGATCTGATACCAAGCAGCTTGGTATCAATATTATGTCTGGACTGTTGTGGGTAAATGAGCCCCAAGTGGTCTATGAGAATGCACAAGTTCCAGCGCCGTTCCGGGGGTGTCAGACTCTCGGGAATATTGGAGGATCTTGGATTTGACATCGGTTTTTGAAGGCTAACACGTGTCTGATGTTTAATTCAGGCCAGCTAATTTGTGTCTTTGTGAAATGCCTCAGCATTTCAAAGATGCTTCGTTTTCACAATTCCACTGATAAATTGCTACTATTATTATATATACTATTATTAAGATATATCTTGTTCCTCTCATCTTTTTCAGCTTAGTTCATCTAGAAAAAAATCTGAGACAAGTTATCCTGCTCTTAATTTTTTTTACATTTAACATTCTGTGTGTTTTGCACAAGAGGATCAAAATAAGTTCTTTTTGTAAGTGAATAAAGTATTAGAATTTAATCTCATCTGTAGACTCTGCAAGAACATTCTTCAGACAATTCCAGGAGAAGGCAAGTTAGCAGGAATGACTGGGCCTTCAACGGTATCATTTTTCAAAAAACATTAGCTTCTGGGGGCAGCTGGGTAACTCAGTGGATGAAGAGCCAGGCCTAGAGATGGGAGGTCCTGGGTTCAAATCTGACCTCAGACACTTCCCAGCTGTGCCACCTTAGGCAAGTCACTTAAGCCCCATTGCCTAGCCCTTACCACTCTTCTAAGACAGAAGGTAAGGGTTTAAAAAAATAAAAATAAAAATGTTCACTTCTGTCATAGAATCAATATTGAGAAGCAGTTCCAAGGCAGAAAAGAGGTAAGGGCTAGGCAATTGGGGTTAAGTGACTTACCCAGGGTCACACAGCTGGGAAGTATCTGAGACCAGACTGGAACCCAGGACTCCCATCTCCAGGCCTGATGCTCTCTATTCCCATATCATTCTGATTTCTTCTGCTAATGTTTATATTTTGTGTGGGTAGCTTTGAGATGAAAAGGTTCTTTGGTTTGGCAGGTTTCTTGATTGAGGTTCCAAGTCTGGATTTGTAATGTGGATATATTCATCATCTGTATGTCAGTGTAAGATATCAATGTCTGACTATGGTTCTGACCACTAGTTTGTCTTGCTAAGTATTTAGTAGGTGCTAACTTTCTGCAGCCTGCAGTGCTAAGTTATTGCACAGTCTGTTTCCTTGCTGCTGTGGGGTGGGCCAGCCTCCCACAGGGGATGGGGTCTTGGAGGTGGGACGGTGTCGGCAAAATGATGGATGGGACACAGCTTTTGCATTCAACCTGCAGCACAGGTTTCACAGGATAAACTGTTCCACCTTGGCTGAGGCCTGGCTTTATTTTATACCCTCATGATCACACATCTACTTGGGATACAGTTTCATTCTCAACATACATGTTTCCATGGAACCTAACAACAGACGGGAAGCCTAGGGAGATAATCAATGAAACATTGTTGCTAAGTGCAGGATCAGAGGGTAGAATCAACATGACCCAGATATAGATTAGAGAATTCAGAGCACAGATTTGCCAGAAGTTTTTATGCCTAGAAAAGAGGGTCCTATCTAAGTGGGTATATAAGAATCCTTAGGTTTAACTTTATAAGTGGGATCTCCTGGTAATATCCTGGGGGGACAGAGTAGGACATCTGTATTGACTCTGCAAGCATGTTGCTCTCATCTATTTTTCCTGGGGCTAAGTAAGAATAATAATCATAGCAATTCCAATAATAAGGGGATGTTAATAATGAAAGTCACTTAGGGTGGTTTCAGTGGGTGTTTCCATCCTTCCTGGGGGCTGCTTTGCAGTCCCCGGTTTCTATGTGGACCGTGTCAAACTGAGTGGTCTTTGATGGCTCCGGGCACCTTACCTCAATTGTGCTGATCCCTAGGTGTATGCTCCTTAAGGATTAGCTGCAGTCACTTCTGGGAGTCCTGCACCTCCATGGACTGGCATCATAAACCCCTTCCATTCCCCAAACACACCCACCATCTCAGCCATTTGGTCATCTATTCTGCCCGGCAGGTGCCCAGCCACCCTTGATGGGAGCCATTTCATCGACATGACATAAATCATTTTCATTTACATTGTGGGTTCAAGGGGCTGCCCCTGTTTGCAGCCTTCCCTGTTCCCTGGAAAAATGATGACACTTTTCTCAGAAGCTTCTGGGCACGGCTTTAACCAATTATCTAATGTGTTCTGAGAATGTCTCCCCATCCTCTTCTGCCTTTGCCATGGGGATGCGCCCATCCCTGGGGGTCTCCAAGGGACCCAGATGAGCTCATGCCTTTTGACTCTTCCAGAAACAGGACTTAACAAAATGGGGCAAAGTCTGGACCTTGGGGCAGACACACCCCAAAAGAGGGGAGGGGATGAGATGATGAAGCAGAACAGTGAGAAACCCAAGGAAGGGATGGAATAGAAAGGCAAAGGGTCCCAACAGAGGTTCTCGGAATATCACTGCCCTCCCTCTGTTTCTGTTTCCTAGAATCCCAGAGGGGGAGGAAGGGGTTGGTGGATGCCAGGGCCCAGAGCCTCATTCATGCTTCACAGGTACCTGGAACACCCCAGGTATGTGGCATGCAAAAACAGGGCCCTTCCTCCTCCAGGTGTAGACAGGGGTACAGCAGCTCATCTCCCAGGGGAGAGAGACCCCATGGGGCTTCCAGCAAAGGAGGAATAATTATAGTGACAACAACTACCATTTATATGGCACCTACTGTGTTCCAGGCACCATTTGAAGCCCTTCTCCAGGATTAGTTCATCTGATTCTCACAACAGCCATGGGAAAGTGCTGTTGTGATTGTCCCCACTTTACATATGGGGAAACTAAGGCAGACAGGAGTGACTTGCCCAGGGTCACACAGCCAGGATGTGGCTGAGGCCAAATTTGAACACAGGTCCTCCTTACTCCAGGCCCAGGCTCTGTATGCTGGAGCTGAACTCTGTAAAGGAGTCTAAGGAAGACGAAGGAGGAGGTAAGAGCCTGCCAAGCATGGGCACAGCCAGTGCAAAGGTGTGGGGTTGGCACTCTAACAGCTGGCCCTTCTTTTACAAAACCTGGACCTTCAAATCAACTCTAAGACCTGCCTCATTCCTGGGGCGGGGCTGGGCTGCTGCCTCTGGCGTCCTTTAGAGAGGCAGAAATCAGGACCAAACTCTGTGTGGCTTGGGGGGGAGGGAAGGGAATGATCTTGAGTCTCAGTTTCCCTTCTCCGGAAAATAGGTGGACTAGCTGTGACATCCCTGCCTCAGTTTCCCCATCGGTACAATGCACTGATGACTGCACCTGCTGCTTCTGAGTCTCAATTTCCTGATTTGCAAGAGGAGGACTTTGGACTACAGAAGTATGATTCTCACCCATCCACCGGCTGTTCAGATTAACATGTGTGTTGCCCTTTAAGAGCCAGCTTCAGGACCTTGGGCTTCTCCTCCGGAGCGGCCAGGGCCTCACCGCGGTAAACCAAGGAGCCCCTCCCTCCCAGAGCAGAGGCTTTCGGGCCCAGAAAAGAAAGAAGCCGCCTCCGTAAACGAGGAGCGCAGCACAGGCGCATGCGTAGTAGTCCACACAGGCGGCATGGACCGACCTCGAGCACATTTAACCCCACCCAGATGGGTGTGGTAGAAAGGGACTAACTGACCTGCGCAGTAGATTGCCGGCCTTGGGGGAGTAGGGAGCGGGTTCTGGCGCCTGCGCACTAGTTCTCGAAGCTCTCTCCGGCTCCTAGAGCTGCCCGGAAGGTGGCGTCCGTAGAGGCTCTCTAGAATCGCTGCGAGAGTTTAGTCCGTGACAGCAGGTTATACAACTTTCCTGTCTCCCTTCTCCGTGTCTACTTGCGCAGGTGCCAGCCACGTTGTGCCCACGCGTGTCTCTGTGGGGGACCCCCAGAGGCTTAGGGACATGGCCCAGCCCCATCACTCACTAGAGTGGAAGCGCCTCGAGGGCAGCCCACTGAGATGGCTGGAGGGGAGCGTCCAAATGCGGAGGCTGCAGAGTTTGAAGCAGGCCTGGACCCTCTTTTAAAGCTCTCAATCACAAACCGAAGAGAAGGGCTTTCTCCCCCTCCCCTGGCCACGCCTCTCCACCGTCACCGCCCCCTCTGGGTGAGACTCTCCGGCGATTCTGGTCCGCGGCGATGTGCGATGTGTGATGTGCGGATGGGGAAGGCTGTAAAGTGGATTCTTCGCCCTCGACCTTCAGTCTAAAACCTCAGGTATCTGAGCAGCCTGAGAGGAGGCGCCCCCCCGCGGCCCCCGGAGTGTTCCCTGCCCGCTGCAGAGGGAGCCCAACCGAACGCTCCGGGAGACATTTCGCCGAGGGCGCTCCAGCGTGGAGGACACCGGCGTCAACCTGGGACCCCGCGGAGGAGCCCGCCCGTACCCAGCAGGGAACGGCTGCCCGGGGAGCCTGCGTGCTCGGGCTGACTGGAAAGAAGCCATCGTTTGGCCATCGGCCTCCCGTTCCTTCTCCTGGGCTGCTTACTCTCCCAGCTGTGTACACTTGCCCCGGGTGTCCCCAGGCCCAGATCGCGGCCCTTTCCGCTTCCTTCCCCAGCTTCAGGCCCGCTCCAGTCCGGAGTCCGCCTGGTGCCGGTGCCTCCCCTCTGGTGATTACTTCCGATGTAGCCCATCTATAGCGGATTTGTTCAGAGCTGTGTCCAGGCTTTCTTCTTCATTGGACCAGAGGCTTCTGGAGAGCAAGACTTTTGTCCTTTGTAACCCCGGCGCTTAGCACAGTGCCTGGCGCATAGTGGGCATTAAGAAAGGCTTATGGACCGGCCGGTGGAACCCACTCCCCACCTACATCAGAGTGTACCCCTGGTTTGAGGGGCTGAGGGGAGAGGGAGCAGGCAACCAACTGCCTGGTAATACCACCAATCTTAAAGCTATTCTGAGGCAGCCAGATGGCACAGTGGATAGAGCACCAGTTCTAGAGACAGGAGGTCCTGGATTCAAATTTGGAATCAGACACTTCCCAGCTGAGTGACCCTGGGCAAGTCACTTAACCCCCATTGCCCAGCCCTTACAGCTCTTCGGCCTTGGAACAAACACACAATATCAATTCTAAGAGGAACGGTAAGGGTTTAAAAAATGAAAAGTGCCCATAATAGTAAGTAGGTACTTGGTAGCTTGGGCCAGGCACTGTGATTGATAAGTGCTTTGGACAGGAAGACAGAATCTGAGCAAGCCCTGCCATTGTTCTCCAAGTCAAGCACTGGAGATGAAGCCATGTAACTGATGGGTTTTATATTCAACAATCTATGGGCTTGTTGCCACACCAGGACCCTCTTGCTACCTTGGCAGGCCAAGGCCAATGATCTGCACCACCCAAGGGGAGCCCCCTTCCCTCTTCTTCCTGAAACACCTTAGAGCCTTCAGGGGCAGCACCCCCTCTCCATACCCATTTTAAGAGGCAACATTTGTTCTGGAGCACCAATTCCCAGCCCTCCAGGAGCGACTACATCTTAATACTTTAAGTAAAGTGGGTAGAGCATTGGGACTGGAGACAGGGTGAATTGAGTTCAAATCCAACCCCAAACACAAGCTGTGTGACCCTGGACAGATCACTTAACCTCTGCCTGTTCCCCCAAGCTTAAAATGAGGATGTTAGCAGTGTTGTAAGGATCACATGGGATATGACACACAGTAGGAACTTATTAAATACCTGTTGACTTTTGACATTCCATGGATGCCAAAGGAACATACAGGCTGTAATTGTTGCCCTCAATGCATGACTAGCTCCATTTCTAGTCAAATGATAGACAAGCATCATTATCCTTAACAATGTTTTCCACAGCCCTTCTGAAGGGGTCACACATGTCCACCTGAATCACCAGTCAATGGGTGGTAGTCATCCAGGTTGACAAGGCTTGGGTGTTCCTAGGAGAAGCCTGGACACATGCCCAGTAAGACAGCCAACTTTTCTGTTACTGTCAGGGTCCCAGATTGCAGCCCAGTAACCAAAACACCAAGCACCCCTCCCCTCCTCTTCTTCCTTTGAATGTTACAAAAATACAAAAATTTCCTCTCCAGTGGGGAGAGCCTTCAGTGGGGAGAGTGGCTTCGCTCCAGGCCTTCCAGGCCCAAGTTCTCTTTTCTTCCTCTACTCACATTCTGTCTGTCATCCTTTACTCCTTCCCAAGTGGTATTCCAGCAATCTGGGAGGTGGTGCTGCTGGAGTTTACCCTTGCTATTATTAAATATCATCATCATTGATGACGTTCTGCCCATGCCCCTGCATATTCCTGTGAGCTAGACAATATGCTCCCTGTCCTTGTGTATTAGGGGCTTCAGTTCTTCTCAAGTTATACTGACCTGAGTGTCTGCCAGTTGAAGATTCCAGTAGCATTCTGGTGCCTTCTGCCCCAAGGGAATCACTTATATTACTCTAATCCCTTCCATTTGGTCTCTCTACAATTTCCTCAGAGGAGAAATGCTTAGAAAAGCCACTGAAGCTTTTCATTTCTAAATGATAGCATTGGAAACTAATATTTAAAGGGATTGTTTTGATTTGAAAAGGTACAGGGGATAAGGTTTTGTAACAGGGAATGGAGGAGTTGAAGGGAGAGAGGGCTGCCAGTGAGATAAAAGGAAGAAGATGCCCCCTGCTGAGAGCCTTTCTTTGAAAAATGGGGTTCCCAAGAAACAGGCCAACTAAGTCTCACAGGATGTCTTCTCTATTGATTGATGTGAAAGATACCCAGAGCATGTAAGCACAGACCCTCCTGAGGACAAGGCTTCCCCAGACCAAGGTCGCCCAGCAAGGGTCCAATAAGGACCATCTATGGTTGAATGGCAGTCCTGAAGTTCAGCTCCCTCTATGTCCCCTTGAAATGATAGTCCTCTTATCTGACTGTGGTGATTTAAATAAGATGAATTTTAATAACACGTTTGGATTGGGGAGGTATCAGGGAAGAGGGAATCAGGATTTCCCTAGATTGGGTTTGAGTCTCTCTCAGCTTTTGAGCTGAGGCCAGGCCTCGCAGGCTGGTGAAGGGTTTCTTTTATTCCTGTCTATGCTAATCTGTGCTAGTTTTCTTAAGTTCAAAGTCTTAGCAATAGACAGCAAAAGGAAGAAAAGGTTCTGACCTTCAGAGCTAGTTGGGCCTTACACACCTTACAGCTCAAACTGCTCCCCTTAAATCCTTTTGTCTGATGACATGATCACAGGAATCCCAGTAGAACACACAGTTGGGAAAATCAGGAATAGAGGTACTGCTATACAGAGACAGGTAGAGAGGCTCCTTCCAGTTTCCATTCAGAGGGCCAGGAAGCAAGAGAGTTAGCCAAGAGAGACCAACTCCCACTCCCAGTTGCCCCGTCCCCCACCAACTGTCATTCTTGTCAATATCTTCTCTCTAATATTCCAACTGCTGTTTGTTCCACCTGAGTGGCAGAAAGTCCAAAACTTGCTTCAGTTTTCCTTTCCACAAAACTAACAAGGTTCTTCTGGACACCTATCCTCAAGCGTGGCCCTAACTCCCAACCCTTCCCACAAGTTCCCTCTGTCCTTCCCAGGTCCAATCCCTAGCTCCCATATTCAACTATATTCAGCCTCCCAAATACCCCAACCCATCCACTAATTAAAGTCAGAGCAGCTGAAAACTCTTGGCCAAAACTCAAGCTTTTGCACAAAAGCCCAAGTTTCAACCTTTCTCAAGCTCTGTACGCCTCCACTCCTTCCAACAGCCTTGGGTACCTGACATCCAAGATCACTAACTGGTTCTTAAGACAAGATAATAGTGACTGGGCAGGAAATGCCTTTTTTAATACACCCACAAATGTCCCTAAATGAATAACACATTTTGAGAAGTAAGATAAAGTTTTATTATGAAAAATTAAGAGCATTTTATAGTTTTCAAAGCATCTTCACACACATTTCATATCAGCCTTAAGTTATTGCTGGGAAGAAGGCACTTGTATTCTCAAATGAAAGAGGAGGAAATTGAGACATAGGAGGGGAAATGACTTGCCCAAGGCCATATAATCATGACAAAGCCTACTCTCCCAACTCTAGATCTGGCTCCCACAATTTTCAAATACCCCAATAGCTGCCCTTTGAAAGGCAGAAACTACCATCAAATAGAATAACTGTTCTATGGATGGGAATTGGTGACTTCTCTCAAACCAAATGGATTCTCACTTCACATAGCATCAGAGAGTTGGCTGGTTTTTCTCTCTGTCTGCCCCAGGCCCATTTTTCTGCACTCCCCTGGAATCCAAGGCAGCTTTTCCTAGCAGCACCCCATGCCTCAGAGCTCCTCTTCTTACCTGCCTGCTAGGCACCACCCAAACTTTCCTAGACTGTACTCCATTTCCTCAGATCAGCAAGGGCAGATTGGCCAGACCAAATCTTAGACAAGGATGGGAACAAGTTCACAAAATAAGTATTACCCAAAGCTTCACAATTTCGGGGGGAGGAAAGGGGAGAATTCCTGAACCTGGTATGTTTTAACCTAAAGCAGTCAGCCTCTGAGGGTGAATTTCATTCAGCCAGGTTGGTCTTTAGCTATGCTGGAGCCCTTCCCTGACACTCTTCCAATCATGTGGGAATGAAAATAAGGGATCTTTACTGTCTTCACCCAAGCCCAAAGGCCATGGGAAAGCTAAAGGAAATCTGGTCGGGGAAGAGAGAGACACTGCTATGCCTCTCCTCAGAAATCCTCCGGATGCACTTTCCCTCCGTCCATTCTCAGTAGCTAGCCATAGAGGCTTATGGGGAGTTCTCACCTGGCCATGGCCAATGGATGTGGCTAGAGAGAAATTCCAGACCCCTGCCACCTACAAGGGTATTGTCCCATCCTCTCATTAATGGGAAAGAAAAGCACAATATTGGCTTTATCTTCCCTCCCTCCCTGCCCCTCCTGTCAATTCTCTAAAGGCAGATTTATTCCCATTTATTTTTAGTTTGCATGCATTCTTTTATATAGTGCGTATTTGGAGGTGACGTGTTTCTTTCTAGGGGTCGATTGTTTTAGAAATCACTGTGGGAAGCAGGGAATTCTGGTCCTCAAGGCAATAAAGGAATCAGAACATTGTTCTGTCTCCTAGCACACACAGAGGCAATTGAGCATTGGGAAAAGAATGCTGGATTTGGTACCGGAAGACCCCAATTGGAATTGCAGTTCTGCGCCTTTCCCCCTGTTTGACCTTGGGAGAGTCACAACTTCTCTGTCCCCTCCTCTCTTAAATGAGGGGCTGGGGCTAGAGGATAGCGCACTAAGGACCCTTCCAGCTCCGCACTAGGGGCAGACTGGGGCCAGCTGTGATTCTTTTCCTCCAAGGATGGCAAAGGAGAGAATGGGCTGCCACTAAACCAGGAAAGGTTTATGTTAGTTCCATTTTCTATCTAACCCAGGAGGGAGAGCTTGCGGCAGACTTATCATGGGCCTTTCCCAGTGAATTTTTTTAATAAAACCATCTTACTTTATTAAAAGCATTAAGGCACTGAACGCCATGTTGCACAATATAACCTGTGGCGCAGCTAAGCTTCCATAACTCGGATGGCCATCTCATTGGTTTTGCCGTCTGTTTCTTGAAACCAACACACCAAAGAGGCCAGCAAGAGCCAAACCGCCAGCTATCCCAGCTCCAATGCAGATATCTCTGACCTGCAAACACACAAGAAAGCCTTGGTCAATGGGGAAGCCTGTCCCCTCCCCCCGTTTCCAACCATACTTTGCAAGCTTGGATTTGGCTCTCTGCTCCCTTGGTAAAAAGTAAGGCACTAACAGCCCATGCGGGATGCATGGACATGTCTCAATCATACAGAGAGGGAGGAGTCCAATGGATGAACCCAAGGATAAACCACCCAAAACAGGTCTGGGAGGTGGGAGGAATCACGTCAGTTTTAGCCCTTTGGCTACCATATCACTTAAAATTCCCCCATTTTCTTCATCATCCCTTCCATGTCCCAAACGTCTAACCGACCCATTAATTACAAGAAGCAGGGGCAATGGCCATATAAGACTGAGGGGCGACTCTAAAGAGAGGGGAAAAAGAAGGGGAGGGGAGAGGGGCTTCTAGGGACAATCCAGATACAACCGGAGGACATCCCACGTGTTCTGTGCAGCTATTTTAGTTAATGTTGTCACAATTTTTATTATTTTTTAAATTCTCCCCCAGCCCTTCCACCAGCAACATTGGGTCAGTTATGCGTGTGAAATTATGCAAACCCTTCCGTTTTAGCCATGCTACCAAAAAAAGCAGCAAGAATAAAGTGGAAAAATTATACTTCTGTTTTGTGCAGCTTTTTTTTAAATGCCAGAATGAGTATTATAGAAAACCAATGGCCTTTGGGGGGTCTCAGGGGCCGTTACAGCACGGGGGGATATAAGGGAGCATTGTACTCATTGTCATAAATCGAACAGCCTTTAGGAAAATCATTCATTGCCACCCTGTGGCCATGGCCTAGGTGTCAATTCTGGTATGCAAAGAATCACAGACAGGATGGCAGTAAGCCAGGGCAGATGCTGAACACACTCACCTGAAGCATAAAGGGGGTTCATCTCCCCTAAAGAAATGGGGGACCTCACCCTACGGATTACTGCAGGCCCACCCGCTGCCAGAATCTCTTCCCGGGCCCCCAGCTCCTGTGCCCCCACTCACAGTGCCATTCATCTACTGTGAATAGTTTAGTTATTTATATATAGTTTCCCCCACAGAGAAATTCCCAGAGTTTTAAGGCCAGCCTCTCCTCACGAGGGAGCAAGAAGGATACCCTCACATAGGGAGGCTCAGTTTGAAGCAACAAGAGCCCAGGCCCAGGGGAAGCTGAGGAAGCAGACAAGACTTCACCTGCTCAGCACGGGCTTCCTGTTATAACCCCATGGAAATGGCCCCCGAGCGAGCCTTCCCGGCAGGCCTAACAGCATTCATTGGGCCACCATTGGGGGGGGGGGGGCCTACCTGATCACTGCGATGGATTCCGTATCTCAGGTCATTCACAAAGTGCTCACAGTTCTCGCTGGTCAGCTTATAAAGTACCTCCTTCCCCACCTCCTCCAAAGCCCGTTGGACAATCTTGTTGACCGGCAGCGGTTGGTACTTGTTGTCATGCTTGTTATTCACCTGATACTTGTCTTTCCCAACCACCGAACGGAGCAGCTCCTTCTTTACCCTGGCTTTGTCCGTCAGGGCTGACATGATGCTGGAAGCCCCAGCCCCAGCATATTCACCTTTTAGACAAAAATAATAATAATAATAATAATAATAATAAAGGAAAGATGAGAAAAGAGAAGAAAGAGAAGAGAAGAGAAAAAAGAAGAAGAGAGAGGAGGGGAGGAGGGGGGAGGGGAGGAGAGGGGAGGGGAGGAGGGAGGGGGGAGGAGGGAAGGGGAGGGGAGGGGAGGGGAGGGGAGAGAAAAAAGAAAAGAAAAGAAAAGAAAAGAAAAGAAAAGAAAAGAAAAGAAAAGAAAAGAAAAGAAAAGAAAAGAAAAGAAAAGAAAAGAAAAGAAAAGAAAAGAAAAGAAAAGAAAAGAAAAGAAAAGAAAAGAAAAAGGCACCCCAGGATGGTCTCTCCTAAGCAGTCCTATCCCAAGTTAGACCCAATGGCACCATCTGACAGTGTCACAGAGGGGCCAGTTATGGGACAGTCAAGCTGTCCTCCAAAACCAGACTTGAGACCCACCCAAGAGGCTTCATCAACCCAGCATGAATCTGCCATCTATCAACAGAAACTCCCCTCACCCGTTCTCTAACCAGGGAGCCTTCACAAGGTCTGCCCCCTGCCCGGTCTGTTTACTGTTGCTTTGCTGCCATGTACTCTTAGTGGATCCATTTGGGGCTTTCTTGGAGGGATTCGCCATTTCCTTCTCCAGCTTGTTTTATAGAGGAGGAAGTGGGCAAACAGGGTTGAGTGACTTGCCCAGGACCATAGAGCCAATAAGCATGTGAGGCCAGATTTGAACTCGGGAAGATGAGCCGTCCTGACCCTCCCCAACACAGACAAACTCACAAAGCAGAGTTTCTTACTTGGAGGTGCCAGGTGGACAACATAACCATCACCCACATAAATGGCCCAATGACTGTAGCACATTCGGAAAATCTCAATCAGATCGCCAGGTTTGGGTTCCGGCTACAAAATCACAAACAAGGCTAAGTTAGAAGTTGCATTTGGAAAGAGAGATGAGAGAGCTTATCCCAAAAAGCATGCGAAAGGCCATGAAAGGACTCATTGAAGGAAAGCTTAGAAGGGATAAGACATATTGGGAGCCAAGAGGGCAGAGTACAGCCTGGGACCCAGCTGAACTCTCCCAACATTCCCTGTAAACAAGTTTAAAATAACACCTCAAGGAAAAATAGTCTAAATTAATTAATTAAATAACATTTTTCAATTCAAAAAATAATAATAAAATGACACCTCACATCAAATTTTGGAGTGGCAGAGCCAGCAAAAGCTCAGAGGGAGGCATTTTTTCATCCTAAGACAACTTAAGAGGTCAGGAGGGAAGGTCTGTGGCCCTGGAGGGGATAGGAGTCCCAGCCATGGGCCTTGGAGGCAGATGCCCCAGCACCAGAGCTTTGGGAACTCTCAGCCCAGACACAGTAAGGGGGTTACACAAGTGATCAGAGAGATTACCTGGAACCCTTTGCTGGCACTGGCTACAGCTGACATTAATTAGCAACTCTATCATCCATAAGCAGTTCTGGACCACATTCCAAGGCAGAAAGGAGTGCTGGGGGGAGGTCACAAGGGAGCAGGATACCTGGTCACGGTTCCAAAGAAAAAGGAACACTAGTGCTTGTGATTACAGGCGACCAGGGGCCCTTCTTGGATAAAGATCACAGCACAGACCAGGACAGCAATGATCACACCCTTCCCAGGATCACATCATCTTGGAAGGACCAAAATCGTATAGACCGCCAGAACTTTCTCTGAAAACAGCAGCCCCAAAATAGTCTGAAACTGGATATGGTGACTCCCTACCCTAAGGTGAGCAGAGCGCAACTTTAACATAAAATTCAAAGAAAAAAATAAGTTGAAAAAAAAAGCTAGCAACAAAGAGAGAATTTGACCATAAAAAGCTACAGAGGCAAGGAAGACAAAAATTTAGAAGACAACAATGTGAAAAGCCTTACAACCAAAGCCTCAAAGAAAAATGCTAATTCAACTCAAGTTCAGCAAGAATTCCTGGAAGAGTTTTTTAAAAGAGAAAAGAGAAATTGTGGGGAAATTGGGAAAAGAAATGAAAGTGAGGCAAGAAAATTATGAAAAGAGAATTAACAGCTTGGTAAAAGAGGCACGCAAAAAATACTGATGAAAATAACATCTTAAAAAATAGAATTGGCCTGTTGGTAAAAGAGGCATAAAAATTCATTGAGGAAAAGAACTTTCTAAAAAGCAGAATCACCCAAATGCAAAAATAGGTGCAAAATCTCAATGAAGAAAATAATTTCTTAAAGATTAGAATTGGACAAGTAGAAGCTAATGACTCTATGAAACATCAAGAAATAATAGAAGAAAATGTAAAATATCTCATAGGAAAAAAAACAACAAACCTGGAGAATATATTGAGAAGAGAGAATTTAAGAATGATTGGACTACCTGAAAGTCAGAAACAAAAAAAGAATAAATAAATAAAAGTCTAGATATTATATTTCAAGAAATTATAAAGGAAAATTGTCTGGATATCTTGGATCCAAAGAGTAAAATAGAAAGTGAAAGGATCTACCAATTACCTCCTGAAAGAGATCCTTAAAGGAAAACTCTTAGGAGTGTGATAGCCAAATTCCAAAGTTTCTAGGTCAAGGAGTAGCTATTGCAAACAGCCAGAAAGAAACAATTCAAGGTCCCTCCCAGCTCTGGCAGCTATTTAAACTCTTGAAGGCCGAATGAGCTTGTTTCTCAAGTTTTTTCTCCTGCCTCCTGCCATTTCCTATATCTTGACCCTTTGTCCTTACCCAATTCCAGAGGCTTATCAAGGTGCAAAATTGAACACAAGCACCCCATTTTGCAAACCATAAAACTTTACATATATGTGAGTCAGCCTCCTTGTCAGTATTAATCATCGTCCTCTTGAGGGTGCCTCCCTGAGTGCAGCCTTCACAAAGACCAGCCCTCTCTCCTCCAGTCTCTGCCTGGAGAAACAGTGCTGAGGCCCCAATCACAGGATTGTAGGACACTTTCTAGAAGGAGCCTTAGAGTCAGGTTCTTCCAAGCCCTTCAGCTCCCAGGTGAGGGAACAAATTTGGATAATGATGGGCCTGATACATAGCAGAGGCCCATCCCAGCCCCACTGTCTCTGCAACAATTAGAGATGAACCTAAGAAATGATGAAAGGGTTTCTGACTAATTAATTCGTTATCCAGAAAACTGAATCAACCAGAACAATTCAGTGAGTGCCTTCCCTCCTTCATTACAATGTTGTCTCCCCCATTTAACTGGGAGCTCCTTGAAGGCAAGGGCCTTGCCTAGTTTTGCCTTTCTTAATTCTTTGCCTTCTCTTTCCTGGCACATAGTAAGTGTTTAATAAATGGTTGTTGGTGATGCATTTCTTGAACGTATAACTTAAAGTGAGTTAAACTGGAAAATATTGCTGCTCTAGGCTTCCAGAAATTCCCTGTCTCATTGACTTTGGAATGTTAACTGGGCAGCAACTCACTCTCATTTCTCTATTCTTACCACTCCCAACTTTCTAGGAAAACCGTCTCTGATCATTCTAGAAGTGCAGAGACCATGTGATCATGGACACTTATAGAAGGCTGGGATTTTTAGAGGGCAACTAGGTGACACCATCGTATACAGAGTACTAGGCCTAGAGTCAGAAAGACTCATCTTTGTAAGTTCAAAACCAGCCTCAGACACTTACTGGCTGTTTGACCCTGGGCAAGTCACTTAAACCTGCTTGCCTTGGTTTCCTCATTTGTAAAATGAACTGGAGAAGGAAAGGACAAATGGTTCCAATATCTCTGTCCAGAAAACCCCAAATGAGATCATAAAGAGTCAGATACATCTGAAATGTCTGAACAACAGTGAAGCTGGAATTTAAATCAAACCATGTGGACTTGGGGAGAGTAAAACTGATAGTGGAGCCTACAAGCCAGGACCTCCCAAGTTACAGGCAGTTCCCTTGGACCTGAACATTAGGACAACTGTCATCTGTCACCTCACATTCTTCTCTCAGGGCATGTGCCCAAACTTGACAGCATGCAGGCAGAGGCAAGATCCTTGTGATCCAGAGTGTCTCTCCCTCCTTTGAGGGAGATCTTGTCGTTGATCCAAACAGAGAGGATGCTGGGCATCACTCTTCCCCTACTACTGTGGCAGTACAGCACAGACCTAGAAGGCCTTTGGGGACAAACATGAGAAAATCAAGCTAAAGGTCAGGTCTGGCCCTTCCTAAGCAAAGCTGGGAAGGACACAGAGTTCATTTTTGACCTTCTACTCTTTCGGGACATGATTCAGCTCTTGCCCGCCCTGCCAATTCCTGCAAATAGAAAATGGCCCTCGAGTGGCCTTTTTTCTGATTCCTCACTCAAAGCACACGTTCTCTGCTCCCTTGCCTATGTTAGTAGAGTCCCACCCATCTGCAATCAGTCATTTATCCCTGTGATTACTTCTCGTGAGTAGGATCTAGCTTAGTGTGATTCCCTAAGGAGAGTGATGTGTTACTTAGGAACAGGCAACAATCAGAAGTAGCTACATTCAGGATGTCACAGTGGAGGGGGCTGTTTCCTATAAGAAAATCTTCTCTCCGATGTGAAACTTTGTTTAACATGTCAGTGTAGTTGGGGGAGGGGGAGAGAGCTCCATTCAGGTGCCATGAGCTTCAGTGCAAAGTCCCCCAATGTATGAGGAGCCCCTCCACCCTCTGGCGCTTCCTCCCCGTGTCTGGTCGAGAGGCTTAGCCTAATAGCCAGCTATGTCAGTGGAGGACCCATTGCTAAGGTGGATGTCTTGAGGATGGGGTGTAGATGGGCTGGTTGCTACATACCCGCCTCATTGTTTGATAAACACCCAGAAATTATATGAACACAATTACGCAATACTTTTCATAATGCAAATTAAAACAACTCTGAGGTGCCACCCAATAGCTATCAGATTGGATGCTAGGACAGTAAAGGAAAGTAATGAATGTGGAAGGGATGTGGCAAATATGGACACGAATGCATTGTTGGTGGAGTTGTGAACTGCTCCAACCATTCTGGAGGGCAATTGGGGACTAGGCTTGAAAGGCTATAAAACTGTGTATACCCCTTGATCCAGTACTACTACTACTACTACTACTACAGTAATACTACTGTATCCCAAAGAGGTTTTTGTTTCTTTTTTTTAATGGAGGGGGGAACCAAAGAATGATGTTCTAAATTGACTAAAAAATAAAATAAAATAAAATAATAATTTTTAAAATGGAGGGGGGGTTGGTTAAGGACTTCCTTATACAAGACTATTTATAGCCGCCCTTTGTGTAGTGCAAAGAATTGGAAACTGAGGAGATGACTGTCAATTAGAGAATGGCTGAACAAATTGTGGTATGTGATGGAGATGGAATACTGTTGTGCTATAAGGAATGGTAAACAGGATGAGTTCAGAGAAAGCTTGGAAGACCTACATGAACTGATGCAGAGTGGAATAAGCAGAACCAGGAAAACATTATACACAGTAACAGCGATATTGTGGAATGATCCCTTGTGATAGACTTTGCTACTCTCAGCAATACAACGATCCAGGACAATTCTGAGGGACTTATGACAAAGAATGCTGTCCTCCTCCAGGGAGAGAACTACTGAGTCAGTTGCAGATTGAAGCATGCGATATCTCACTTTGGTTTATTTGGGTTTTTGCTTTCCGAGAGTTTTCTCTTATAAAAATAAACAATATGGAAATGTGTTTTGCATGATAAAACATGTATAATACAGATCAAACTGCTCACCAGCTCAGGGAAGGGAGGGAGGAAGACAATTTGGATCATCTAACTTCAGAAAACTTATATGGAAAATTGTTGTTCCATGTAATTGGTAAAATATCTTTATAAAAAATATTTTTCACACAAATAAGGTCAAATCTAAACAATTGGGAAAATGCTAATTGCTCATAAGTAGGCCAAGCCAATATAATAAAAATGATGATTCTGCCTAAGTCACTTTACTTATGCAGTGCCACACCAAGCAGACTACTGAAAAATTATTCTATAGGACTAGAAAAAATAACAAATTTCACCTAGAAGAGGAAAAGGTCAAGAATATCAAGGGAATTAATGAAAGAATATTTGAAGGAAGAAGGCCTCTCCATATCAGATCTCAAAACTGTCCTACAAAGCAGTAATCATCAAAACAATCTGGTACTAGCTAAGAAATAGAGTAATGGACCAATGGAATAGATCAGGTACATAACACACAAATGACTGAGGTAAGTAAGCCCCAAGGATCCAAGCTTTAAGGACAAGAATTCATTGTATGACAAAAATTGCTGGAAAACTGGAAAACAGTTTGGCAGAAACTAGATATAGACCTATATAGACCTAACATCTCCTACCATCATATATCAAGATAAGGTCAAAAGGAGTAGTATTTGATTTAGATATAAAGAATGATACCCTGGGGGCAGCTGGGTAGCTCAGTGGATTGAGAACCAGTCCTAGAGAGGGGAAGTCCTAGGTTCAAATCTGACCTCAGCCACTTCCTAGCTGTGTGACCCTGGGCAAGTTGCTTAACCCCCATTGCCTAGCCCTTACCACTCTTCTGCCTTGGAGCCAATACACAGTATTGATTCAAAGATGGAAGGTAAGGGTTTAAAAAAATGATACCCTAAACAAATTAGGGGAGCATGGAATAGTTTTCCTGTCAGGTCAATGATTTAAACCTCAAAATTTCTCAGACTTATGAATGTTAGGGGTTTCCCCCATTGGGGAATCTTCTACTTTAAAAAATTCCCTAGCAGATAGTGAGAATTCTACTTGAATGTGAGGGCTCCTTGCCTTGGGAATATCCCTACTCCACCCTACTTAGGACTGCTTTAGGACAGAGAGCTCCTTGAGAACAATGAAAAGTGCTTTGACCCATGCTTATGGAAGGGACAGGAAGTTCTTTGAGTCATGACTGTTTTAGAATTGATACAATGGGATACTAAGTACCTATAAAGGTGGGGCAACTTGTAAACTACTTAACCTAAAAGGGTGATAACTTATTCAGAGGTTTTTTCTTAATGAAATTTGTCGACACAGCAGCATTTTTTCCTGACTTAATAAAGAGATTAAAACTACTCAGCTGTGAATTCAAAATGGGCGGTCCTTTAGAAACATCTACAGTGATTGGTAGATGTAAGGACTTAGGGGAGGTGACAGAGGAGATTTTGCCCTTAAAAATAAGAGCTCAGAGAAGAGCAAGGAATCTGGATTTCTGACTCTCATTCTGGAGGAAAGCTCCTTGAGGAGCTCCTCTGAGGGGCTCTGTCCCTCTGGGGTAGGAGCTCTGGAGGCTCTTGAGAGAGGCCCTTTGAAACAATCTCTGGCTGGAAGACTCTTGGAGGAAGGACGCTGGCCTGGTGTCACTAGTATCCTTGTTTAGTCAGACCTTGTGGTGAGTGTTAAAAAACTGACTGATTTCTCTCTTAAGACTCAGGTCTAGGCCATATTGGCTTGAGGCCCTTCATACTTATTCCTTTCTTACTCTCTCTCTCTTTCTTTGATTACTCATTGTATTGTTAATTAAAATCTCTATAAAACCCAATTGACTTGAGTATTTGAATAATTGGGAATATTTCCCTGGCGACCACCTTATATTTGATTTAAAACCCAAGACACTGTAGTGAAACATATTTCTGCGGTCAAATTTACTCACCCTCTCTTATATCTATCACAATTTATATCTTCCACTATTTCAATCACTACAGTTTAAGACCTCAACCATTTTAAATCTCACAATGATTAAGGAAAGAATTTATGATCAAACAAGAGACAGAGAGTGTTATGAGATATAAAATGCAGGGTTTTGATTATCCTAAATGTCAAAGGTTTTATATAAAACCAAAACAGTCAGGATTAAAAGGAAAACAGAAAATTAGGGGGAGGGGAAAGGGAAGAATTCCCGGCAAGTATCTCTGATAAAGGCCTCATTTCTCGAATATATAGAGAATCGAGTCAAACTTTTAAAAATACAAGTCATTCCCCACTTAATGAAATTATCTACAATCATATGAAAAAATGCTCTAATTCCCTATTGATTAGAGAAGTGCAAATTAAAACAACTCTAAGGCAACATCTCTCACCTATCAGATTGGCTAATATAACAGAAAAGGAAACTGACAAATGTTGCAGAGGATGGGGAAAATTGGGACATTAATACCCAATTAAAATGTAAATTCCAACCATTCTGGAGAGCAGTTTGGAACTCTGCCCAAAGGTCTATACATCTATGCAAACCCTTTGACTCTGTAATCCATACCCTATTAACACTACTGGGTCCCAAAAAGATTTAAAAAGGGGGAGGAACCTGCTCGTACCAAACTATTGATAGCTGCTCTTTCTGTGGTGGCAAAGAATTGGAAACTGAGGGGATGTTCATCAACTGGGGAATGACTGAACAAATTGTGGGGGTTGCTTGCAACAGAATACTATTGTGCTATGAAAAATGAGATGGGATGCTTTCAAGTGAAAAATCTGGGCAGAAGCAGGCTTGAGAACATTGTACACAGTAACAGCAATATTGCATGATAATCCACTGTGGAGGTCTTAGCTATTCTCAGCAATACAATGATCCAAAACAGTTCCAAAGGATTTCTAATGAAAAATGCTGTCCAGTCTGAATGTAGATCAAAGACTACAATTTTCTACCTTATTTTTTCCTGCTTTGTCTGTATTTTCTTTCACAGCATGACTAATAGGCAAATGTGTTTTGTATGACTGGACATGTATAACCTCGATCAAATTGCTTGTCTTCTCAAAGAGGAGGAAGAGAAGAGAGGGAGGGAAAGAATTTGGAACTCAACATTTTTCAAAACAAATGTTAAAAATGTTTACATGTAATTGAAAACTTTGTTTTTATTTTAATGTGCTAAACCCTAGTACTATTAGAGCGAGTTGAATGGCTGGACCCATTTCTGGAAGGAGATCTAGAGTGGAGTGTCAAAGGGATCTATTCTTGGCCCAGGACTGGGTATCATTTTTTTTTATTTTAAACCCTCACTTTCCATTTTAGAGTCAATACTGTGTGTTGGCTCCAAGGCAGAAGAGCAGTAAGGGCTAGGTAATGGGGGTGAAGTGACTTGCTTAGGGTCACACAGCTAGGAAGTGTCTGAAGCCAGATTTAAACCCAGGACCTCCTGTCTCCAGCCCTCGCAGAGCCCCCCACTTCTTAGCAATGACTTGGATGGAGACCTACATGACATACTTATCAAATCTGTCAGCAACACAAATCTGGAAGGAAGAGCAAACCTGCTGGATGCCAGAAAGAACTCTCTGGGCTCAGGCCCAATCTAGAAAGATAAAACTTAATAGAGAAGGATCTAAGATCCTGAAGTTAATCCAAAAAAAGCTCCTTCACTGGCACAAGATGGCAGGTATGGCCAGTTAGAAGTTTGTCCAAACAAGGTCTGGGGAGTAACCAGCAGCCATTCAAGGCTCATTTGAAAGCCGAGGGGATGCTTAGAGAGGAAAGCACAGTCACATTTAAGGAATAATAAGAACATCTATGATGTGCTCTAAGGTTCTGAAAGAACTTTGCAAATATTCCCTCAGTTGATAGAAACAACCCTGGGAAGTAGGAGCTGTTATGAGTCCCAGGGGGAAACTGAGGCCAGAGAGAGAGGGCCAAACCATGACTTCCCAGGTCACCCAGCAAGGCGCGAGGTGGCACTTGAGCCATCCCCACCTGGCTGCCACAGGTATAAAAAGGAAAAAAAAGAAATGTGTCCTGTTCTGCCTGAGCCCAGAGAAGGGTGGCAAAGCCAGGTCAGATTTCTGCCCGTTTCAGCGGTCTGAGATGGGGGCTCCCCTCCTCCCCAGCCCCCCATGATCAAGGACTTCAAACCTTCATGACTGCTTTAGGGATGCTCCAGACGGGATTCCTGTTTGGATACAGGCATGAGATGGATTAGCTCCATCCAACAACATCCATCCCTTCCAGTCACAACAGGAATTCTGACATCCAGTTCTCAAAGACCCTCCCCCACCACTGCTGACAGCCTGTGCTCTGAGACCCTCCAGCTCCCCCCAGCTCGGCCATCCTGTACCCTAAGACTCCCACACGCTCTGGCATCCTGTTCTCAAAGAGCCCCCCATGTGACCCCCCACTTTTGACATTCTGTGCTCTGAGACTCTCCAGCTGTGCCACCTTACACTCTATGGCTCCCCCAAACTAACAACCTGCGCTCTACAACTCCAAGCTCTGCCAGCCTGTTCTCAAAGACCCCCAACTCTGACCCTCCCATCGCTGACATTCTGGGCTCTGACACCCCCCCTAGCATTTTGTGCGATGAGGCCCTCCAGCTCTGGCACCCAGTACCCTGTCACTCCCCCAAGCTCTGGCCTCCCACTTCTGACATCCTGTGCCTAAAGCCTCCCCCAAGCTGACATCCTGTACCCTAAGCCTCCCCCCAAGCTCTGGCATCCTGTAACTCTAAAGACCCCCCAGCTCTGTTACGCGGGGCTCTAAGAACCCTCCCCCTCAGCGCTGACATCCAGGGTTCGAACCTTCTGTTCTGAGGTTCACCCACTCCCCAGCTCTGCTCCCTCCCTCCCTCCCTCCCTCGGTCTCTTTGTAAGCTCCGGTTCCACCTTCTCTTTCAGTCCTGACCAGAAACAAAACTGAAAGCTGAAGGGCTGGAGAGGCCTGAAGGGCCCGCGGGGACGAGCCGAACCTCCCCCGTTCTGGCTGCTTCCTAAAGGAAAGTTCTATCTGGCGGCCAGCGCCGCCGCATCCCGTTTCTTTCTAAGCGCCCATTGTCTCCCAGGCCAGGCCACAAAGGCATTCTGGGCACTTCCCGGAATAATGGGCAGCTGGGGCTCTCGTTGGCAGCCCGCTGCCAGGGCCCGCCCGGTAAACAAAGCGAAGCACTCGCAAAACGGGCCAGAGGCCCCTAGAAAAGGTCCCGGCGGCCCCTCCGGCACCGAGCCCGGCGCGGATCCCCACCTGCATCTCTGTCCTCCGGGCAGATTCCACGGGGCTTGGGGGTCACTTCTTGGCAGCGAAGGAATTCCTAAGACAGAAAAGGCAAAACTCGAAACTCGATCCCGGGAAGCGAGGACCGGAGCGGGGCAAAGGGGGAAACCGAGGCGATTCCAAGCCGGCTCTCCGCCCACACTTGGCTCGAATTAGCGCCAGCTGTTCCCCATCCCTCCCCCTCGGAGGCCGGGCAGTGAGCGGGGAGATCCTTATCCCTGATTGGACCAGACTAACCTCTGGGAGCGCCGCCACCTGTTTGGGGGAGGGCGCAGGCCTACCCAGCCCAACCCAGCCCAACCCAGGCCTCTCGGGCAATAGCTGCTTGTGACAGGAGAGCAGCTGATTTCGGCCACAAGGCGCTCCCCGGGCAAGGGCGCCCCCCACCGGCGGAGGGAGGCGACAGCTGGGCACTGCCCCTGGTGCCCCGTGGGAGCCCATCAGGGGGGGAGCGGGGACCCTCTCCCCCGCCTCTTCCAGTCATCTAACCCCTGGAGCACCCAGCGGGGGCACCTACAAGCACACCCATGCCCCCTGGGCCCGGCTGAGGGTCGGGGACCAGCGGGAGGGATGCCAGCTGTGGGTGGGGTCTTCCGGGCTCCGCCCAGCCGGGGCGGCGAAGGGAGCTCCTGGGAGGTGAGGAAAGGGCGGAGGGATCCGGGCTCTTCCGAGCCTGGGCAGTCAGCTGGTCTCCGCGGATTTCTCCCGGCCTCTGGAGCCTGGGCTGCCCGTTCCAAAGTGTTTAAGGGGGGATCAGGAACCTTCTCGCCCCGAAGACTTCTCGGGGAGGAGCCTGGAAGGCCTTTTGATTTCTCCTCTGGGCCAGTTCCGCGCGCCGACAAATTTCTAAACACGTTTTCCCGAGCTCGCCGATCCAACGAATCCCCGTCCCGGTGCTGGCCGGCGATCGGACCTGGCTTATCCGCCTCCTATGTATCGACTCTGAAGACTCCTGGAGACGGAGATCTCACCCCCTCTCCAGGCAGCCCTCAAGGCCGGAAAGCCCCACCCCCCACCCCCACTGGCCTCCCCAAAGGGCTCCCAATCCCTCCTCCGTCCAACAGCCCCCTCAGGCCCAGAAAGGGTCCCCCGCCCCCCTCCCATGTTGTGTTTTCCACGTATTCACATGAAAATAAGAATCATGACAGAATCATAGGTCTGGGACTGGAGGGGGCCTTCCAATCTCCCCATTTTAAAGACGAGGAAACGGAGGCCCAGGGAGGGGAAGTGACTTGTCCTGCCCTTACTGAACAAAGTGATTTACTTACAGGTGGGATCTCATCTTATTTCCACAACCTTGTGATTTAAGAGCTAACGCTATAATGATCTTCACTATACAGATGGGGAAACTAAGACTGCGTGGTTAAATAACCTGCCCAAGGTCACACAGCTGTCTGAGGGAGGATTTGAACTCACATTTTCCAGACCATGAGTACAGACCTCTAACCCCTGGGTCGTGCCCTATCCTACCTGATCTTCACTTAGGGAGGTCCCCAGGCCCGTCATCATCCTCACTCCCCTCTGGACAATCTAGGGCTCCAGATGGGCCCGGAGCAGAGCAGACAATACGCTGGGACTAGAAGTGCCTCCTTCTTCCCAACTCCCAGTCCTGGCCACTAGACCTCTCTTAAAGCAACTTGACCCTGCATGAGCCTCCTTGGCTGCCCTTCTTTCTAGCTCTGGTCTCATGGGGAATCTGCAGTCCACTAGGACCCTGGATTTTTTTCAAGAAAACCAATGGCGAATCAGAATCCCTTCTTACACTTGGGAAATTGATTTTTTGAACCCAAGAGGAAAATTTTACATTTACTTCTAATCAACCTCATCTAAAATTTGGCCCAGTTTTCTAGTCTCCTTGGGCTCCTTTCAGACTGACTGAGTGGGAAGAATACTGTGTTTGGAGGGTCTGATCCACAGCTTAGCTACTTGGGACCTTGGGTGACCCTGGATGTCCTGCCTTCCACGATTCCATGAGAATCCAGGGACAGTGAGCCGGGAGCAGTCAATGGGGAACACTATAAAAAGCTGCCAAGTGCTTCATGCCAGCAGGCAGTAGGCATGAGGCTGGAAGTCAGGATGAGCTTGCCAAGGAGTGGGATGCCTCAGGAAGTGATGGGGTCCCCCTCACTTAACAGTCCTTGAGCAGAGGCTGGACTGGATCCAGCCCGGTGAGTTCCTGAAAATTCTGTGATTCCCTCATCTAGAGTCCGGCCAGCTCTCTGACTCCTTGGAGTGTGGAGATCCACACGTGGGGTCTCTGAGGCGATGTCTCCAGCAGAAAGGACCCACTAAGAAAGCTTTTGCATGCTGCCACCAAAAGGCCAGTCCAGCCAGGCCTGACCAGCTTCAGCCCTAGCTTAGTTACCCTTGGGGCAATTTTCCAAGTTAAGGACCACTCCAAGACCAACCACAAAGTGGTCAGGGTTGGGGATCTGCTAAAGGAGTCATTATTAGCATTTCCCAATTAAATTAAGCGTTCTTCGAAGACTTTCCAAGGGGGCAGCCTCCTTCCCTCCCTGGAGACCCTCCTCTACTTTGAGGTAGGGGTCCTTGTCCTCCACCACCAGTGACCATCCTCACCTCCCTGCGATCCTGTTCCTGCAAGGCTGGCTCTAGGTAGGAGTCATCTGGGGCACTGTGCCCACCTCGGCCTCCCAGAGCCGCTCTAACCCACAGTGCCACCTTGACCCTGAAGGCTGGTCCCAGCTCCAAGGCCCATGGATCAGGCAGAAAGTCGGTGGCCTTGGAGGAGGGCCACAAAGGCACCAAGGCAGGGAAGGGGAGGTCAGGTCCCGGGCACCCATGTTTGGCACAAGGGAGCTAGGCAGAAATCAAATCACCAGGGCTTTTCAATGCAAAACGGGAGCTTGTATTTCATTCCAGGAGCAAGGGGAAGCCACGGAGGTTTAGTGAGCAGAGTAGATCACCTGGTCTGACTCTTACTTGACATGGGAGGAAGCTGGGGCCCTGTGAAAGAGATTTAATGCTCACACACGTTGGAAGTGGAGGCTGGAAGCCAGGGCTCCCGACTCTCCAGGGCAAGGTTCTGTCCACCTTCGTGTATTCTTCCTAAAGCAGGCGCCTTCAAAGGAACCACCAAACAGCCTATGTGGGCGGGGAAGGCCCCGCCTTGGGGGGCTGCTGTGACTTCTGCCAGCCCAAGGGAAAAGATGGACTGCCCAGTAAAGTGCTCTTTTCACCAGGCGCAGAAAACGCTCTGGACCCCTCCAGCCAGTCATCCTAGTTTGTATCGCCAGAGGTCCAGGGGGCCCTCTTGAGGCTCTAACCCATTCCTCACTTCTCCCAGCTTTGGTGGGGCAGCTGGGCTTCCACGGGCCTGGCACCCCTCCAGGGAAGCCCTCGGGGCCCCGGGACCCTGAACCCGTCACCGAAGTCGAGGGACAGGCAAAGGGAGGGCAGGACTTGGCCCTCCACCAAGAGGATGTGTCGAGCTGCCGCCCAGATGGGTCTGAAGGAGCCACGCGATGAACCATTCTCTACGGGACCCTAGAAACTTCCCGCTTCCTCTTTTTAAGACGCCTGCTGGGTAGCTCCGAAATGGGCCAGGCAGGGAGGAGGACACCCCCTCTAAGAGCACCCACCCAAGGCTCCGATGCTAGAGGACGAACTGCAGCCCGCGTGGGGTGAAGGACTTTCCGGGGCCTCTATCTGGCCTTTAGCCGCCGGCCTCCAGACCTCCCGCAGAGGCCCGGCTCTGAGAAGCGAGTCTCCAACAGAGAAGAAAAGGCAGAATGCATCTGAAGTCATGGTGTGGTCTTTATTCCATTACATAATCTCACAACTCTTGATGTATGTGATAGAGAGACACGCACGCTTTGTTAAGAGTCCAGCGGATGGGTGGATGGATACACTCATCTGATTGCACTTTTCCAGGGCTAACAAATGAAAAAACAGACAAATAGCTGGGTGGGAGTCGGTGCTTGACCAACAGTTCCACAATACAAACACAACGGGTCTGAGCGGGAGCCCCCGGGGACTGGTGGGTGACCAGCAAGCCCTTCTGCCCAAACCTAAGTCAGGAATCTTTGGGAACTAGATGAAGCGCATTCTTTGCTTTGGCACATGGAATTCCCACGTGGGCTGTCACAAAACAGAAATCCTAGTCAAGAAAGGAATGTTTTTTTCCATAGTCTTGCCACCCTCAGAGCTACATGGCCAGCAGGTCCAGCTCCCAGGAGCCACAATAACCAAGCCAGGCCACAAGATGTGGGGACCCTCCAACCCGATTCTGGAAACCTCATCATCTCTATGTGGGGCCTGGAGGGGATTTTCAGTGTTTTAGTGATTGGAGAAAGAGGATTCAGATCATTTTCTAATTGAAAAAAAATAGCAGTCTGGGCTGATTTTAATCAACTTCCCAGTTCTGTTGCCCCCAGTCGGTGACTGGACACAGGAGCCAGCACCTTTGACCTCCTCGGGGGTGTTGGGGCAGGGCTGGGGGACTGCTGCCAATCTCCCAAGCTGGTTACCAGAGGATCCTATTTGGCACTCGGACACCTTTCCTGGGCCCCTGACAAGGCGCCCCGAAGACCTCACCTCCGGCTTCCCGGATGACTTTCAAAGTCAAACAAAAAGTTCCCGTGTCGAAACGTGAAGCTCCACGGCCTGTTCACGGCCCTGTGGGGTTGGAGGCGGCCCCAGAGCCAGCGTCCGGGGCACCAAGCACCGCTAACCAGAGATTGGGTCCCTCAAGGACCAGCCGGGGGGCTTCTTTTTGGCTTCTTGTTACTACTTTTCTGCCAGCAGATACCTAAACGTCAGAGTGCTCTATATGCTACCAACGACATTAATTCAGAAGTCTTTAAAAAACATTTTAAAATCCAAGAGTACATCTCCTTGCTTCCACCTGAAGTGGAACACACACCTCTGGGAGTGCATGGGAATGTGTCCAAGAGAAAACAAGCACCTGATGGGGCGGCCTCTGGGCAGGGTTAGCCGAGCACGGCCGAGCCTGCCGGGCCGGGGCGCCTTTGCTTGTTTCTCTGCTGAAAGCATTTTATTTTCTGTGAAAGAGAAACAAAGGAGACGGACAAAAACACGCAGGCAATCTTACAAAGTGCAAAGTCGGTAATAACATCACAGGCCCCCCGGTCCAGACCAACGGCTCTAACTTGTCCACTAAACCAGGCCACAGTTCCCAGGACATGATCACGATTCCCACCCTAGTCCCTCTCCCCAAACTGAGTGGGCCTCGTGGCCCTGTGTCCGGCACAACTTAATTTTAATTTCTCTTGATTTTTAGACTAGAGGTGATATCAGCATTAAAGAACACTCTCACTAGGAGAGACGGCCTTTTCCTGACGGTCCCATCTCCATTTGTGCTTAACAACCTATCAAAGGAATGTGCTGAAGGACATGTGCAAGAAAAGGCCAGCAAAGGCCCGCCCTGAGCATCAAGGCCTTCTCGCCTCTCTGCTAAGAAACAAACAACTGGTCCACCATCCACCCCAAGCTGGGAGAATGCAAAAAAGGTTCAAATGTCCAATAACGAGTCCACCTCCTCCCAGGGGAGACCGGACACTTAACTGGACTCTGCCCGAGCCGGCCACACTAAGACAGACCCGACAAGTAAAGGCAGACCCAAGTGGAAGCCGGACACCTGATCCCCCTCAACTTGTCAATAAGTGATGACTTCTCAGGGTTCTGCTGTATCACATACCGCATCAAAGATCCAATACGAGACCTTCCCTTCACTTCAGGGTCTGGGGATGAGGAACCCACGAATCTGATTACAGACTACGTCAAGGTGCAAAGCTTCTCTCCAATCCTAACACATCGGAGGGTCAAGGTGTCTGCACGAGGGCAGTCTGCCCAGAGGGGCTCCCGGAAAATGCCAGCAGATTTCAGATGCCGCCACCTTCCAATCCCTTTATTAAAAACAGAGCCTGGAGAATGCCGAGAAGGCCAGTAGATGAATTCTGAAAACAGCCTGGCATCTCCCTATTAAACCAAACCCTGAGATGGTAAGCTAAGACGCGAGGCCACCAGAACAGCCGCCCTCTACAAGGCACTCTACAGGGGTCATTTGATTTTGGAAGAAAATGCCAAGTACTTGGAACTAATCCAGGCCCTCAGAGGGGACAAAGCCCCGAGAGCCGATTCAGAAATCCAGACAGAACCAGGTGACCAAAGACTCCTTCTGCCCGGACGTGCATAGAAGAGGATCTCGCTTTTCCGAGCTTCCCCTCGATGTTCTTGAGGCTGGCGGAGGTGGGTCTGATGGCAGAGGCGCCTCGGAGAAAGCCAGCATTTTCAAATCTAGTATAGCGACGTAGAGAAAGACAACGGATCAGACCCCCAATATTTCCTGCCCCCACAGCCGATGCGAGCCACAGCCCATCTTCTCGTGGACCTCTCGGGAAGGCAAGCCGCCGCTCTCCGAGGGGGCACCAAAGGAGTCCAAGTCCCTGTGGGCTCCCAGGATTGCATTCTTCCACAGGGCCAGGAGAGAAGGGGAGCGGGGATGGGGGGCAGCGGTCTGGCCCCAGGGGCACCGTGGAACACAGGCCCAGGAGCCTCCAACCACCAAGGCACCGTCGGGAGGTGGCTCGACTTGCTAAGATTCTCCTCCAGGTCTTCTGGAAGGCCTGCTCTGTCCAGCTTCTGAGAGAATGCAGTTAAGTTCAAATAAAATGTAAAACGTAGAACCAAAGCTCCTATCTCAACTACATGAGACAGTCCATTTGACCAAGGCACAAGCTCGGGTGACGCGTCAGGTCACTGCGTGGATTTCTTCATTCCGCCCGCGGCTGGCCCACGTTCCCCTGGCCAGATCCGGGGTGCAGGAGAGCCGGTGGTGAGGCTCTGCCTCCCGTCCCCGAGGAAGGTGTGGGTGTGCCCTCCCGAGCGGGGCCCCAGCAGCTGGCCGGCAGAGTCTCACGGCACTCCGCGGCCCCCTCACTCGCGGAGAGGCTTTGGGACGGGGCTTTGCTCCCAGGGAGTCCAGCCTGAGAAGGCACTGTGTGGTACGTACAAAGGGCTTGTCAAGCTGCTCTCCCCCACCCCCACCCCCAAGTGCCAGGAGGAAAGTGGAACAACATGAAAACAAGGCGTGGGCTGGGACCTCTCCCGGAAGGGAAAGAAAGGCTCCCGACAGGCCTGGAGGTGGGTTTAGGCCACAGGCAAACGTCTGCTCCGTTTATTACAGCACTGAATTTCGAGTCTTCTTCCAGGGTGGCAGGCGGGTCTGGCTGCCTTAGGAGAGGCGTGGCGGTCCTGCTGTGCTCGGGCCACGTCTCCGCCTCTACTGGCTCTTCTTGTCCTCGGACGGTCTTGAGCGCACCTCCTCCTCGTTCTCGCCGTCAGCTGAGGAATCCGCCATGCAAGAGGTAGCCTGCAAAAGTCCAGGCAACAACACGGATTCACAAGGCTGGGACGGCAGCGAGGAGAGCGCCGGGGGCACACCCGATGACCGGGCCGGCCCAGGAGGGAGCTGCCCCCCGAGGGAGGCCTCTACTTCACCGGGGATGGAGCACGTCCGGCCCACGCCCACCCCAACGCTGAACCTTGAGGCCAGGGAAGCCCCCCAACATTAACCACCACGGCTGCAGCCTCCTGCCGGGCCGGGAGCATCAGGGCCGCCCTAACACCTTTGTACAGTCTCCTGGCCAGCAGGAAGAGAGGGCTGGAGAGAAGCAAGGGATCCCCACAAAGCCCAGAGTCACCCCCAGCAGGACAGCCTCCCCGAGCCACACTGGGCCCGGCCAAGCTATGGGGGCCAGGCTGAGACAATGCCCTCCTTGGTTCGGGGACCCCTCTAAGGACGCCCGGCTCTCGGGCACGCAGCCAAGCTAGGAGCAGCTCCTCCGATGGCGCCCGTGCCATCGGGGCCTCTGAAGCACGGCTCCAGGGAGCAGGGCCTCCAGCGGGCTCCCGGCCTGGGGCACTCACCTGCTGGAGGACGAAGGCAGCGCTGGAATCGATGGCGCCCCCCAGCGCACTGTACTGGCCCGAGTAGCGCACGTAGCCCCAAGCCACCAGGGCCAGGAGCAGGAAGCCCAGCAGGCAGTTGCAGAGCTGGGTGATGCTGACAAGGCCCAGGAAGCCAGTGAAGCCCGAGCCCACGTAGAGCAGCACGATGAAGCTGAACAGCACGGCCGGGGTGCGGAAGGAGCTGAAGACGTTCTTGCTGCTGTTGTGCTTGACGAAGTGCACGTACAGCGACTGGATCTCCCTCTCCAGCTCGTTCTGGTAGCGCCGGCTGAAGTCCTTGCCCCCCATCTTCTTGCTCTTCTGGAAATGCTCCAGGGCCTGCTTCTTGAACTCGTCGTGCCTCTCTTGCAGGCTCTCGGCCGCCAGGTATGGCTGCTCCCCTCCACAGACCTGTGAGAAGAGGCCAACCCACGCCCATCAATCTGGGGACCCCGTACGGATCAATCGGGGGACCCCACACTGATCAAATTGGGGACCCCATGCTGTGCCAATCAATCAGGGGACCCCACACTGATCAATCTGGGGACCCTATGACAATCAATCTGGGGACCCCACGCTGATCAATCTGGAGACCCCACACCGATCAATCAAGGGTATCCTGTACCAATCAATCTGGAGACCCCCACACCGATCAATCTGGGGACCCCACGCTGATCAATCTGGAGACCCCCACACCGATCAATCTGGGGACCCCACGTTGATCAATCTGGAGACCCCACACCGATCAATCAAGGGTACCCTGTGCCAATCAATCTGGAGACCCCCACACCGATCAATCTGGGGACCCCACGCTGATCAATCTGGAGACCCCCACACTGATCAATCTGGGGACCCCACGCTGATCAATCTGGAGACCCCCACACTGATCAATCTGGGGACCCCACGCTGATCAATCTGGAGACCCCCACACCGATCAATCTAGGGACCCCACACTGATCAATCTGGAGACCCCACACCGATCAATCAAGGGTACCCTGTACCAATCAATCTGGAGACCCCCACACCGATCAATCTGGGGACCCCACGCTGATCAATCTGGAGACCCCCACACCGATCAATCTAGGGACCCCACACTGATCAATCTGGAGACCCCCACACCGATCAATCTAGGGACCCCACACTGATCAATCTAGAGACCCCCACACCGATCAATCTAGGGACCCCACACTGATCAATCTGGAGACCCCCACACGGATCAATCTGGGGACCCCACGCTGATCAATCTGGAGACCCCACACCGATCAATCAAGGGTATCCTGTGCCAATCAATCTGGAGACCCCCACACCGATCAATCTAGGGACCCCACACCGATCAATCTGGAGACCTCACGCTAATCAATCAGGCTCTGCCCCCCACGGCCAATCAACTAGGGAGACCCCGTGCCAATCAGTCAGCCTCCCCTCCCCCGGGGCCAATCAGGGCACACATTCCCCCTTCCCCTCCCCCACGCCAATCAAGAGGGAACCAGCAGGTCCTGAGGCCAGTGATGGGCCCCTCCCCCGCGCCGCCCCAGCAGAAGAGGAGCGCCTACCTTCTGCATGTTGTTATAATACATGTCCTTGGCAGATGCCGCAGCCGCGAGATTGTTGGCTTCCGCCGTGGCCTTGAAAGCAAGCACAGAGAAGCTGCCTAGTCCCCGGGGCCCCCAGAAGCTCCCCTCCTCCACGGAGGGCCGCAATCAGCCGAGCTTTCCTTCTCCCCTCCACAGAATACACACAAGCCCAACAAACCCCCGTGGGCCACATCCTAAACCAGGCAGAAGAGCACTCGGGGCTGGGCGGGGGGGTATAGGTGACTTGCCCAGGGCCACCCACCCTACAAGCATCAGCTAGCTGCAGGCCAAGGTTCACCCCAGCTTCCTTCTGGTTCTGCTCACCTGGCAGCCAGTTCTCTTCCTCTTGGATAAACATCAATGGCCAGCTGTTGCCCCTAACAGCAACTCAGATTTATATCAAGACAGGCAGTTTAGGGGGCAGCTGAGGGGCTCCATGGATAGAGCTGGGCCTGGGTTCCAATCAGACCCCAGATCCTTCCTGGCTGGGTGGCCCTAGACAAGTCACTTCACGCCCACTGCCCAGCTCTTGCCACTCTTCTTAGAACTGATACCCAGCTTAGCAGGCCCCCAAGTGAAGCAAAGGCTGCACTTTCCATTTTCTCAATCTACAGTGAGTGGGGAAGGCCCACATGTTGTTTTAGGGAACAACACGCGCCCTCTGAAGCCTTTTCATAAAGATCCTCCCCAAACCAAGGCCACAGCATCCTCGACTTCAGCTCTAAGCAGCCAGGAGGAATGGGCTCGGCAGCCCCGGAGGCAATGAGGGGCTCTGGGTCCTCTGAACAAATTCAGGCTTGCAGGTTAAATAAAAGCCCCAAAGACAGGAGACAGGTAATATGTAAGTGGACTGCTAATGAAAAACAGGACTTTCAGAGCCAGGTGGTCCAGTGGATAAAGCCGGGAGGTCCCGGGTCCAAACCTGGCCTCAGACACGTTGCCGCTTGTGACCCTGGGCAAGTCACTTAACCCCTCTCTTCTTCTGTCTTGGCAGCCAGACTCCAAGACGGAAGGTAAGGAATACTGTTCCTGGGTACGGGCGAACGTGTTCTCCAATGTGCATTTTGGGAGGGAGGGAATGTACCTCGCAGACTAGGAAAATCCGGAACAAAAAGACAATGAACAACTGAAACAGAGCGCAGCACCAATAAGAGAAGTTGGAGGGGTCCTAGATGGGGGAGCGGCCCTGAGGGGGAGGCAGGGCTGGAAAAGGCAGCCGTGATGACCAGAAGAGCTGGCACGGCTTGTGAGCTGCCCTCGCCACCTCCCTCCCTTTCCAAAGGACTGCTAGGCGATGAAGAAGGGCGCGGGCCATGTGAAGTAGGCTCGCACCCTTCCTGCCTTTGACGGGCACGGCGGGTGCAAGGATAGTTCTGCAGACTCAGAGAAGGCCAGGGACCACCAGTGCTGGGTGAGTGCCCGCTTTGTGCCCATCCCTACCCTGCGTGGCCCGGCTATCGATGGCTTGAGAAAAGGAGAGCCGGCACAGTCTGCCAAAGGCCTGAAGTTGGGAGAAGACAAGCACCCGAGTAAGAGGCAGCGTCTAAAAGGAAATGGCCAGGCCTGAACATGGCCTGAACATGGCAAGAGTCGGGGAGTAGGGAGGGAACAGGAGGAAGGGGCTGAAGGAAATGGTCTTCAGACAGGAGAAAGTAAGGCTGAAGAGACCTCCTCAGGAGACTGGAGGGGCCTGATGATGATGAGGCCCCAGTGTGAAGCCCCAACTGGCCAAAGACAGGAGGAAGCAGAGTTAAACCAGCTACAGCCAACCTGGGGGCTGAGGGGTGACGGGAGTTAAAGGGATCATTTCTTCCAGGACCCAGAAGAGAAGAAGCCAAAGGCAGAGAGAAGCCTCTAAAAGGTGATGGAGAGAGAGCCAGGAACCCCCGAGGCATGAGGCAGAGCGTTCCTGAATCTGTCAAAGGAGCCCTGTTTAGAGAATTGGCCCTATGGCCCCCAGCAGGGCACCTCTGAGGAGGTGTGCAGGGCCAACAGCCTGCTGACCCACTGGCAGTCCGCAGAAGGCTCATCTTCCCAATCACATGAGAAGCCAAGCCTCCTGGCGTCTGCGGCTTCTAAGGGCATCTGGTCCGGCTGGCCAGACGCCCTGAAGGGTGGGAAGAGAATCAGAATCGCAAACGGTCAAACATCAATGGTCAAAATTGTTTCTACAGGCAAGCGAAAAAAATAAACTGCGGCCAGAGCCCTGCAATCCTCGGATCAGCGCTCTCAGGAAAGGCTTCCCGGGGAGGGTCCCTGCAGAAGCTGTGAAGCCCCCCACCATAAGTGCTTGGCCCAATGACCCAGCTGGGATAAACCTGATGGCCAGGTCTGGCAGGCCCAACTCTTTCCTGCTGATGTCCCAGGGCTGCTGAGGCGGACCCAAGCACCCAAGAACCTCAGAGGGTGCCAGCAGATGGGCTGACCGCAGGGGGAAGGATGGACCACGCACAGACCACCCCTGTGACCCACTGCTGTCCTGACACGGCCGCAGAGGGCACGAGGCCAGCCGGTCTCCTCCCTCTGCAGGCTGTCTCTACCTCGGCCCTGCACTGACTGGACCCACTCCTCCCTCCCCTGCTTGTTGTGTGCCAGGTTCTCCATTAGCAGGCAAGCCCTTGAGGCGGGCACACTGCAAACCCCTGAGAAATGCCAGCAGAGCCCGACACAGAATGCACGGGCACAGAGGGCTGCATCTGCATGGTCAGTGACATCACAGAGCCCTAGCAAGACGAGTGGCCCCTCTACAGTCCACCTCACTCACTGGTCAGCTCCCTTCTGAGGATGGTGCCTCATGGGGTAGCCACAGCTAATACGGCCACCAGTGGGCCAGAACGACCAGGGTTCCAGACCGGCGGCGGAGGGAGATCGAGAGACCGTCAGTGTGGCAAAGGGAAAACCGCGGAGACGTGCTCCGTACCTGAAGCGAGCCTGGTACGAGAAAGGCCAGGTCTGTCCTCCTTGGTCGGAAGGGCAGAACGAGGAAGAAAGATGAGGAAAGCTTCCGTGCCTGCACGGGCAGCGGGAGCTCCCCAAAGAACGGGCTGCCCACACGAGCACTGGCTTTCCCTAGCCAACTTCCAGCCCTGTGATCCCGGGGGAGCTGCCATTCTGCCTGATGCCAACATCACATACAACAGAGGCGGCTGGAGGATCTCGGGCGCCCACAGTCCTGTGAGATGGGCCTCCAAATGGTCTCCCTCCTGCCCGTCTCTCCGGGAGCCCACCTCTCAGGAGGGCCCGGAAGGGATGGCTTACCTGCAGCATGGATTTGGGGTGAGGCAGGTCTTCTCCTTGGTAAATCTTAATGTAGGCCTGGGGACACAAAGATTGAAGAGATCGTGCCAGCCCTCGAGCTGGGACACAAAGCGGGCACCATCAGGGCATTGCTCGAGGAAGCTGCGGCAGAGCCTGGGCTCGGCACACACCGGTCATGACTCAGGGACCATCGGGAGTTAACAGTGTGGACCCCAGCCCAAGCCCCTCCTGCACCCCTCGTGCCTGGGGGGGCAGCCACTGGCCGGCTCTGGGATGGGAGAAAGGGGAAGCCCCTGCTAACGGCATCTCCTCCCAGCTCGTCTCTCGGGTCAGTGCTGCCCCCTGATGGCTACTCGTGGCTCTGAGACCCATCTAGGACACCCTTCTGAAGGCAGGCAGAGGGCCCCCTAGGGGGAAGCCGCATTTACCTTAAAGTACTCTAGCAGGCCACGGCAGGTGATTTTGGAACCATTAATCTCCTTTTCCATCAAGTTATTCTCATCCAGCACAAACGGAATCAGCTCCTGTAACTGCTCTTTGAATTCAGGAGCGATGTCTAACCGGGGGACCAGAGAGAAGGCCAGACTAAGTAACAGGCCGACCTCAAGCCCCAACCCGGAGCACTAGACAGAGGCGGCAAGACCCCAGCCCCGCTCTGGCCGGACTCTGTTCGCCTCCCCCTGCCCCCTCAGGTACGGGACCTAAGAATCTTCTGACCCAAGCTGGGGCAATTTGTGCCACATTCATCACATGTCAACCAGCACCCACAGGAGAGCCCAAAGGGCACGGCACAAGTCCAAGGCTCTGCACTGGGGGTCCAAGCCCCCCCAACCCCAAGGTCTCTGAAGAAGCAAGATCCAGGCCTAGAGAATTCCAAAGTCTCATTCTAACTGCTGGCACCCTGCTGCCACAGCAGGGCTGACCGGCCGGCAGAGGGGTGCTGACCCACATTGGGGGAGGGAGTCTCCTCCAAGGGACATTCCCTGCACCAATGAAATCAGTGATCCAGGCCCACTCCCTGAGCCTGGGGTGTTTCCAAACTGCTTTTCCATGGGGAAGAGGGAAGGAAGGATGGAAGGAAGGAACAAAGGAAGGATAGAAAGAAGGAACAACGGAAGGAGGGAGGGAGAAGAAGGAGAGAGGGAGGGAAGGAGAGAGAGAGCAAGCACCTACTTCCTAAGCACCTATACTGTGCCAGGCCCCATGCCAAGCCCTGTACACATACTAGCTCATTCGACTGTCACAATAAGCCTCCGAGGTAGGTGCTGGTTCAGTCCCCATTTTATAGCTGAGGAAACTAAGGCAGCCAGGGGTGAGATGACCAGCCTAAGGTTACAATAACCAATAGCCAGTGTCCAGCCACCTGGCTCCCAGGGGGCAGTCAGATGGACAGGAGCTGCAGGGCACCTTCTGCTCCCTCCCGGGTCTCCTCAATTTCCCCCATGTGGGCCTCCCCCAGGGCCCTGCTTTCCAGGCAGGAAGAGTCAGGTGGGCCATCTCCACCCAGGGAGGCCACTGACTTCCCCAGGCACAGCTGGCAAATGGCAAGGTTCAGGCCCCCACCTCCATGCCAAGCCACAGGGCAAGCAGACAGGAAGACAGGCTCTACACCAGGGCAGCTGTGACTCGAGAGGGGAGGAAGCTAAGCTCTGTGCTGCCCTGACAAAAGCCTGGCGCCTCCTTCAATCCTGAACCTGCATTTCTAAGCTTCAAGGCTGGGCTGTGGGGGTAAGGGACCTGCCCAGGGTCACCCAGCTGGGAAGGGCCTGAGGTCAGCCTGGAACCCATGACCTCTGCCTCCAGGCCTGACTCTGTCCCTGGAGCTCCCCACCCTCACCCCCTGCTGCTCCCAATTATGAACTCAAAAAAATAAACAGGGTCCGTCCCCTGAGACCACCCAAGATCAGGAGGAGCCCACCCTGAGCCTGCCAGGAAGCCGCCTTCAGTCAATCAGGAAAAGGCACTTTCAAGGGGCTGGAAGGTCTATGTGTGCATGTGCAATCGATGGGATCCTTCTGCCTCCAGGGGTGTGTATGTGCATGTTTGTGGACAAGGGACAGGATCCATCTGCCTCTACATGCATGTACATGCATGTATAGGAGTGTATGGGTGTACATGTACACATGTGCACTGTGTGTTTACAGGCAGTGTGGTGTACGTGTGTATGTGTATGCAACTGACAGGACCAAATGGGGGGACGTGTGTGTGCATGTGTGCATGTGCACCACCGCCGGGGTCCAGGGTGCCTGCAGAGGGCACCCATATGCACAGGTGTGTAACAAACCTTTCAACTTCCCATCGAAGGCCGGGTTGGTGGCCACCAGGAGGCCGGGGTGTGGGAGGAGGAAGCAGGTGACCCTGCTAAAGCATGAGCGGATGTGATTGCGGACATTCTGGATCTCCTCATGTTGCTGCTCCTTCACCTACCCGCAAAGACCAACAAGGCTGGAGCTCAGCCCTGGAGACGAGGCCACCAGGACTGGGGTTGGAGGGGTGGGGAGTGGGGGGAATGGCAGTGGAGGCAGGGGGGAGAGGGAGGCAGGGGGGATCCTGCAGCCAAGGCCGAAGGGCCCATTTGAGCCTCTTCAAGGAGAGGCCTGGCACCTGGCTGGAGGAAGAGAGGGACACCTCGACCAGGCTGTCAGGGGCTGCTCAGACTATTCCAAGAGGGAGCAACAAGCCCGAGGGCCTGAGGGCACATGTGTCAGTCCATGATCCTTGGTCTGAGGCCTTGTCCTCCTCTCTGTCCCAGGGCAGCCCACAAACACACCCCTTCCACGTGGGCCCTCCAAGGGACACCCAGGACCGAACGTGAGTTACCTGCAAGCGCTTTTCCAGAAACTGCATTCCCCCCTTGAGGCCAAATCTGTACTCATACGGAAAACTCCAATCTCGGATCAGAAACATCAGCGTCTGTAGGGAGAGAAGGGGGGGGTCACACCCAGTCTTGTACAAATTAATGGCTGCTGGGCCTGGAGCAGATGAGACCTCAGAAGTGACCCCGGGAAAGTTCTGAACCACTGTGTGCCTCGCTTCCCTCATTCATCAAATGGGGATCACTTTGCCCCCATCTCCCAGGGCAGATGCCACGGTATCAGTGAAGTGCTGGGTGTTCCATGGGTGCTAGCTCTGAGCAGCAGCTAAAGGCCCCCTTCAAAGAGCGCCCAGGACACGCTGAGACATGTCGGGATCTCCCTGTTCTGGGAATCCCTGGCAAGAAGCAGCAGGGTCTATGGACTCCCTCCAGGGTCTAAGGCTTTGGACCAAGGGGCCAAGGCCCATGGGCTGGAAAGGGGCCTAGCCCAAGGGGAGGAATAGGGAAAGGCTGAGGACCATCTGCCCCAGGGGAAGTGGGCCTAAGGGCACAGATTGGGTGGGGGAGGGAACTTCCATGAAGGGCTATACCTGGAAAGGCTTCTGGAAAATTTCATCCAGCGCCAGACGACCATACTCCGTGAAAAGCTTCCAAAAAGAAACAGACAAAGACAACAATGTGTAAGTCCCAGCAGCCAGAGCTGCACATCCCATGGTCCCCCCTCTAGTCCTTCACATCCCCACATTCAGGGCAGGGCCTGCCACACAGCAGGGGCTTCATCAGATCCACTGATGGGCCAGCATGACCAACAATGACTTGTGGGAGTGAAGACATCCCAGTCATGGGCAGAGACTGCACAGTTGTCCTCTAAAATGGGCCAAAGACCCTGACGTACTACCTCACACCACCTAGCAGATTGGCCAATGTGACAGTAAAGTGATAAATGTTGGAGAGGATGTAGCAAAATTGGGACACTAATGCATTGTTGGTGGAGTTGTGAATTGGTCCAACCATTCTGGAAGACAATTTGGAACTATACCCAAAGGGTGCTGAAAGACTGCCTGCCTTTTGATCCAACCATAGCACTGGAGAGATAATAAGGAAAAAGACCTGTACAAAAATATTCATAGCTGTGCTCTTTGTGATGGCAAAAAATTGGAAAATGAGAGGATGCGCTTCAATTGGGGAATGGCTGAACAAATTGTGGTACATGTTGGTGATGGAATACTATTGTGCTATGAGGAACAATGAACTGCTTGATTTCTATGTGAACTGGAAAGACCTCCATGAACTGATGTGAAGTGAAATGAGCAGAACCAGGAGAACAAAGTACACAGAGATAGATACATTGTAGCACAATTGAATGTAACTGATTCTGCGATTAGCAGCGATGTAATGATCCAGGACAGTCCTGAGGGACTTATGAGAAAAAACATTCTCCACATCCAGAGAAAGAACTGTGGGAGCAGAAATGCAGAAGAAAAACATGTGATTTATCATTTGGTTATATGGGTATAGGATTGGGGTTTTGGTTTTAAAAAGATGACTATTACAAAAATCAATAATATGGAAATAGATATTAAGTATATAACCCAGTGGAACTGTTGGTCAGCTCTGGGAGGGGAGGAAGAGAAAATGAATCATGTAACCATGGAAAAATATTTAAAAATAAAGTTTTTTTAAAATAATGAAATAAAATGGGCCAAAGAACCCAAGCGAGGTGGGGGTGGGCAATGAGAGAGCGGAACAGGCTTCCCAGAGAAAGGACACAAGGGAGAAATCACTAGAGAAGGGATCCGGGGTCTGAGGTGACTGCTGTGCCCATCTTCGGCCTCCCATTGGCCAAAGCAACATCCTTCAGAGAAGCTCTGGACACATGCCCTGCTCCCTCAGCCAATCCTTCCTCTGCCTCTATGAGCTTTTCTGATCCTTTACACCCTGGTCCCAAGTTGCCTATCTAGCCTCAGTGGACACCACTCTTCCCACACACTGGCTAGGATCCAGATGAGCAGGCCTCTCTGTTCCTCTCTCCCACCTCTGTGCCTTTGCCCCAGGCCATCCCTCTTGACCCTGCCTTTCCTGATCTTGGTCTCCCTCAAAGGCTGCCCACCCTTCCCAAACCACCCTATCTCGTGTAAACCTTAAAATTTCTTAGACTTATAAATGTTGGAAATTTCACCATTGGGAAATTTCATACTTGAAAAATTTCCTATTGAGAATGGGAACTCTATTGGAATGTGAACCCCATTGGCATGGGAGGTTCCTCCTCCTCCCTTCTTAAGATTACTTTAGGACAGAAACCTTTTGCTGAACAATGGAAAGGGCTTTGACCTATGCTTAAGCATAGAACAGGAATTTCTTTGAGTCATGATTGATTTTAGAATTGATACAATAGAGATACTTGGAATGACAGAATCAGGTCTTGGAAAATACAATTTCCACCCCACTCAGTCCTAACAGGATTTAGGAAGGGCTGCAGCATAGATCAAAATTTAATTATTTGAGAATATGACCTCCAACAGACATGTGCAAAGCCCAGACCTCTGGGCGGTCCTGGGTTAAGCTAGAGCCACCATTGGCACAGGGAAAATGATGGACAGTGATTGGTAGATGTGAGAACTGAGGGGAGGCAACTTGGATGGTTTCCTTAAAGAGAGAGGGGTCTGAGGACTGGAGGGGGTTGGAGAGTTTGGCTGAGTGGTTGGAGAGGTGCTCTGAGAAGCTTGCTCTGAAGGAAGCTGAAGGTGGGGGCCTCTGAGACTGTTTCTCCATTTTGGTCACGTGAGTAATAGGGACTGATCTCCTTTCTTTGCCCAGCTATCTAAGGGCTTGGGCCTTTTGGCCCAGCCTAAACAGAGGGGGTATTTAAGCCCTATTCCCTTCTCTCCCCTTTCTCTCTCTCTCTCTCTCTCTCTCTCTCTCTCTCTCTCTCTCTCTCTCTCTCTCTCTCTCTCTCTCTCTCTCTATCTCTAATTCCTTTCTTCTTCCTGTTTGTAATTAAACTCTATAAAAGGCTGACGGCTGACTTGAGTTTTCATTTAGGAATTACATAGCTGAATTCCTTGGCGACCTTAAATTAATATATATCAGTCTTTTAAAGTGATTTCCTTGTTACATTGTGGCTGACCACACAGGAGTCTAAAGAATCCTCTCAATAAACTTCTGAAATTCCTTGCCTTTTTACTATACCATCTCACCACTTAGTCCCTCTTTTTTAACAAAAAACTTGGCTTAAAGACACAGCTGCTAGAACACGTGAGTATAAAAAACTTTTTCTCTCTTCTCTTTTCTCCTTAAGTTAAATTGGAATCAGCAGTTTTTCTTTTTCTTCCCTTTAATCTTAAGGGACAGCTGGGTAGCTCAGCGGATTGAGAGCCAGGCCTAGAGACAGAAGGTACTGGGTTCAAATCGGACCTCAGATACTTTCCAGCTGTGTGACTCTGATAGACAGAAAACAGCTGTTTTAAATCTCAGCAACAGGACTCTAAAGTCCTGGCTGGAAGAGCTGTTTCTAAATATCCTTTCCCTTAAGGAACAACTTCCTGGATTAGAAAAAAAACCCTGTGGAAAGTTTGTTGCTTTGCCCTGCTCCCCACGTGTTTTGTGAAATTACAAAATATATATAAAAATGAGTACTACATTCTTTGACAATTATATGGCAGCTGAAGAATTAGGGGCATTGAGGAATGCAGGATACCTCCAAATTTTTATATTAATAGGTACTGTCATTTTTGTACTCCTCAATACTATATTTAGAGATGCTAAAATAAAAAATATTGAGGATAAAATAGAAAATATTGAGGATAAAATAGAAAAAATTGAGGATAAAATGCAAGCCCAATTAGAAGATATAAAATGTTTCTTACAGGATCAATGGGCAAACACCCACTCTACCAGAAACAGACCTGTTTCTGAACCTTTGAATGAGGAAATTTCCTTCCCTGAAATAGAGATGGAAAACACCTTCCCTATAGCCCAGTTAACAGACTGCTTCTCTCGTGTAGTGCAAATCTTGTCTGAATTTAATCCCCAAAACCCTTCCCCTGCAATCCCAGTTTCTCATGTTCCTTCTCCTACAGAAAACCAAATTCCAATGCAAGGGAGATCTTGTCCTCCTAGAGAAACCTGTCCTTGTCAAACTGACCCACAGGTACAAAATTCAACTAGAGGCCTGTTTCCTCTAAGAGAAGTACCTGAAATAGGATGGAATGGGGATGTGGTGACTTTAAGGCATAGGATACCGTTTACTCCCCAAGAAATAAATGAATTTACACGAAATATCCCCACATATGAACAAGATCCTTTTCTAGTAACAAAAAAGATGGGAGACATATTTTTTCAGTATAATCCGTCTTACAAGGACGTTGAGAACTTACTACAGGCTTTTTTAAGTGAACGTGAAAAAAATAAAATAATTGCTCATGTCAACAAAACCCGGGGGCGTAATGCAGCACATTGGCCATCTCAGGATCCCGAATGGGACTATAACAATCCTGAGGATTATCTACAACTATACCGTTGTAGAGAGGCCATCCTCATGTCAATGAAGGAATGTGCAGACAGTACAGATAAGTGGATGGAACTGGAAAAAATTAAGCAAAAGGAAGAAGAATCACCGTCCAGATTTATGGATAGAATTATCGAGTTTGGGGACAGATACTTAGATTGGGACTTAACTAAAGAGAGTAGTTTAAGACAAGTTAGAAGAATCTTTGTAAATAATTCTTGCAAAGCAATTAAGAATTATTTTAGAACACAATACCCAAGATGGTCAGATATGGACCTTGAAGAATTGCGAAAAACAGCTATATATGTTTTAAAGGGAAACAAAGAAAAGGAGGAAGAAAATAATGATGACATGGAGGAAATGAAGAAAAAAATGAGATATTTAATAGATAGGATGACTAAATTAGAAAGTGGGCATGATAATGAACCAACGACAATTGCCCCTCTCCAGAAATCCAATTATCAATCCATTACTTGCCACTTCTGTGAGAAGAAGGGCCACAAAATGATGGAATGTAGAACCTTTCTTAAGATGATTGGAAGGAATACACAGTTTAATAATAGCTTTAGAAATAATAACTATAGAAATGATGATAATGGTTATAGAAACCAGAATTCTAGAAATTATAATAATGACTATGGAAATAACTATAATGAATACAGAAATAAGAACTTTAGAAACCAGAATTATAGAAATAGGAATTGGGAAAATAATGACAATGTTCCAATTAAAGAAAATTATAATGATAATGAACAACAACAATATATGAGAAATGGAGCTCGTCCAAAAAATACTCGAGGTACTAATGACCCTCAGAGAGGTGCCCTTCAGGGGGGTGCCCAAGGAATATCCCAAACACAATGATGGTGTCGGGGGGCGGGGGGGAGGCTGGGGCACAGGAATCAGAGGATACAACCTTTGATTTCCCGGACCCTGATGTCCTACTACCCGTTGTCCCTATCCACTGCCCCCCCATACTAATGAACCCCATGTTACCTTAAAGGTGGGTAACACCTATTATGATTGTCTATTAGACACCGGAGCTTCCTGGTCTGTATTAAAGAGAACACCTGATTTACAATGTTATTCTATTGGCTCAGAGAATGTAATGGGAGTATCAGGAATAACCCAAAGAGTTAAAAGACTTCCTCCTAGAATGGTGTCTGTAGGACCCCTAGAGGTACAACACTCCTTCCTTTTGATGCCTGACTCCCCTTTAAATTTACTGGGGAGGGACCTTCTATGCAAACTCAGAGCCACAATAACCTGCTCCCCAGATGGCTCATTATCATTAGAAGTACCAGAGGAATCTTTAAATTTACTCCCTGTACTTCTCTCGGAAAACCAGGAGGCAAAAGAGCCTTCCATTTTTGAAATACCTAAAAATATACCGGAGTCTCTTTGGGCCACATCTTCTTCTGATGTAGGCTTACTTAAATCTGCTGTTCCTGTGCAGATAAAAGCTAAATCTAGCCCACCTCCTTCTATCCCTCAGTATCCCCTCTCAAAGGAGGCAATTGAGGGTATTTCACCAGTTATTAACTCATTAATAGAACAGGGAATAATAATCCCTTGCAAATCTGAATACAACACGCCCATCCTGCCAATTAAAAAACCAAAAAAAGGGCCCGATGGCAAGCACATCTATAGATTCGTACAGGATCTAAGGGCAGTGAATAATCACGTTATAAAGAGACACTCTGTAGTTTCTAACATACATACTATTATTTCATCTATTCCTAGCACAGCTACATACTTTACAATAGTAGACTTGTGTTCAGCTTTCTTTTCCATACCAATACACGAGAACTCCAGGCATATTTTTGCTTTCACCTGGAAGGGCTCACAATATACCTGGTGTCGGCTGCCACAGGGTTATGTCGAAAGTCCGAGCTTATTTGAGCAAATTTTGAGCCAAGACACAGACAATATAACATTTAAAAATAGCAAATTAATCAAATATGTAGATGATCTACTCTTGGCTTCAACAGATGCAAAAACATGTCAAGAAGATAGCAAACACCTTCTTTTGGAATTGCACAAAAGAGGACATAAAATCTCTAAGGATAAGTTCAATGGTGTCTCCAAAAAGTAGAATATTTGGGATTCATCTTGACTGCGGGTGCTCGTTATATTTCTCCAAAACGAATTGAGAACATTCAAAAATAGAGTGCTCCTACCACTAAGAAACAGCTGAGAGCAATTTTAGGAGCAACAGGGTTTTGTAGACAATGGATTCCTTGCTATGGGGAAATCACTAAGCCCCTTATAGCATTAACAAAGGATTCGGTTCCTGAACCCCTCAAATTAGAGCCTGAACACTTGTCAGCTCTATCAGATCTAAAAAAGGCTATCATGTCTGCCCCTGCTCTAGGCATCCCAGATTACAACAAGCCATTTACTTTATATGTGCATGAGCGAAGAGGAGTGGCCTCTGGTGTGTTAACTCAGACTTTGGGACCTTCTCAGCGTCCAATTGCTTATTATTCTGCCCAACTAGACCCAGTAGCAGCAGGAGCACCACCATGCCTTAGAGGAGTATATGCTCAAAAACCGTTGATTTAGTATTGGGATGTCCATTAACAATAATGTGCCCACATGAGATAGAAGCATTATTGATAAAACATAGAACACAGGCATTCTCGGATCAGAGAATTACAAGGTATGAAATAACCTTATTAAATAGTGAAAATATTACCTTGAAACGCTGTTCAACTCTTAACCCTGCCACCTTGCTTCCGGATTTACCCACTTCAGGAGAACCATTACACAATTGTGAAACATTAGTGTCCATGGCAGAAAAGCCTCGAGATAATCTCTTGGACACTCCCTTAGACAATGCAGATCTGATTTTATTTACCGATGGTTCCTCTTTTATGAGGGATGTCATACGTTACACTGGAGCTGCCGTAGTCTCAGAATTTGCCACTGAATGGTCAACTTCACTACCTTCTAACATTAGCGCTCAAGGAGCAGAACTCATAGCTCTAAAACAAGCTTGTATAATTGCCAAGGATAAAAAGGCAACAATTTATACGGATTCTAGATATGCTTTTGGCATTTGTCACTCAGTCGGGATGTTATGGCTCCAGAGAGGATTTTTAACCTCAGCTGGAAAATCCATAGCTAATGCAGAAATTATTAATGAAGTTCTTTCTGCTCTCAAACTGCCTAAAGCCCTAGCTGTAGTTCATTGCTCTGCCCATACAGGTGGCTCTGACCCTGTCTCTAGAGGAAATGACCGAGCAGATGCCTCTGCAAAACTAGCAGCCATAGAAGGACCTAGATTAATTTTAACATTAACAACCACTGATAATTTAAATTTATCACTTTCCTATAATGAAAAGGAAGTGGAAAAATGGAACAAAAATTTAAAGCAAAACAAATTAATGGAGTATGGGTGTCATCTGAAGGAAAACCCCTGCTCCCTAGAAGTTTCTATAACCAAATTTGCCAATCTATTCATAAAAATGGTCATTTTGGCACCCAGGGCATCGTGGATTCTGTCAAGAGAGTATGGATAGCCCCTGGTATAACTACTATAGCCTCTAAAGTATGTTCAGCCTGCCCTATTTGCCAGGCATATAACCAACATGCATATCGTGGAAAAGCCTTTGGGGGACATCCTCTGGCTTACACACCTTTTGAACATCTACAGATAGATTTCATAACAATGCCAAAGGCTGGACGTTATAAATTTTGTCTCGTAATTGTAGATCAACTAACCAGATGGCCGGAAGCATTTCCTACGACCCGAGCCACAGCAGATTTTGTTGCAAAGATACTTTTAAAAGAAATTATTCCTCGTTTTGGCCTGCCAGCACGTATTGACTCCGATAGAGGGAGTCATTTTACCGATTCTGTCTTAAACCAAATATATTCTTGCTTGGGGAGAACTCCAAAATTCCATGTTCCATATCACCCCCAGAGCTCAGGCCAAGTGGAGAGGATGAATAAAGAACTTAAGACTATGATTGGCAAATTAATTATGCACTGAGACCCATTTAAAATGGCCCGAAATTCTCCCTTTGGCCCTATTTTATCTTAGAAGCAGGCCTAGAGGAGACTTACATATTTCACCATTTGTGATGCTTTTTGGACATCCGCCTATACAGGCTAAGCCTTTCTCCCCGGCTTATACATCGCTATTAGGGGGAGATATTACTATTGCTTCCTATATACAGGAGTTACAGCACAAACTACGTAAACTTCATGAATCCGGAACTGCAGTACAAGCTGGACCATTAGACTTTTCTCTGCATGACCTGAACCCAGGAGATAAAGTTTATATCAAGAATTTCAAGCGAACTGGAGCAACTCAACCTTCGTGGGAAGGACCATTCCAAATATTATTAACTACTCCAACATCTATAAAGATTGGAGAAAGAGACTCTTGGATTCACTGCTCACATGTGAAGAAAAAGCATCTTCTGCTGAGACTGATTGACTCTATCCTATCATATGAATTGTGACTCTATCTTATCATATGAATTGGAGATAATAATCCATAGACAAATGGATGTATATGGATATGTACATTTGGCCACACACATGTGAACATGAATTCTTCACCTCAGACAGAATAGAAACTCCTTGCAACAAGGGATTATTCCCTTCTTGTATTTCTCTCCCCAGTGCCTAGCCATGGTGAGCATTCAATAAATATTTGTGGGCCAATGACATGATGGAACACAGCCAAGGAGACTTGGGTGGGGCAGGATGATATAGAAGCTACATTGAACCTATTTAGGGGTGCTGAGGCTGGCAGAGTCAGAGCCCGATTGCCCCCTGACAAAGGACAGCGTGACAGCAGCCTTTGACATGAGCACCTCCTGGCTCAGGCTCAGTCACCCCCACAGTCAGAGCCTCCACGTCCCCAGCAGGTCCATGCCCTCAGCTTCCCCAGCCCATGGCCCTCATGCCTGGGCCCCTTCTTCTCTCTTCCAGCCTCTCTCTCTGGCCCACAGGGGAAGTCCCAAGTCAAGTCCCTCAACTTCATTTCAGCACCATCTACCCCAAAGCTGACCCTCCTCCCAATTTCTCTATCTCTCCAGGGAATCCTGGGCACTGTGACCGAACCACATCACTGCAGGGCAGGAGCTCAGCAGCCCCAAGTCCAGCTTGTGCCCAAAGGAATTCCAGTTTTAACGGGCTGGACAAATGGCCCACTAACAGGATCCCTCCCTGGCCTCCTCTTCTTCAGGCTTTCCCCTCTGGGTGCTTCCCTAGCTGCTAGGATGCTCTCTTCAATAGCCTCCTTCAACTGTGCTCCCTAAAACTGAGCAGCCTGTTGCTCCAGAGAAAGCTCAAGAAAAGTAGAGAACAAGGGACCCCTGGTCTCTTAGTCCCAGCATCCCAAGGTCTTCCCTTGAAGTCCTGGACAGCCCTGACCACGACTGACATAGACAGAGCCGAGGTCCAGCAGAACCACTTGATCTCTTTCAGACAAACTGTTGCCTGGTTACGCCTGCCCCACTGAATGCCTGTAAGGTGACTTACAGGGCCAAAAGTGAGACCTAGTGGCCTTTATCCCTACTAAAGGCTACGGGATTGAGCTGCCTGTGTCCGTCTGCCCAGAGCCTTTGGGATCCTGGCTCTGTCTTCTGGACATATGCTCTCCTCCCAGCTCTGAGGCATCTGGGGATTTGGGGAACATTTCCCCTGAGCCTCTAACCAAGACACTGGCCAAAACGTCACATAGGGTAGGGAGGCAGGCAGGTCCACATAGCAACTCACTCAAGGTCTCATACCACAAGAATGTGGGATTGGGAACTCCTTGGCCATCTCTCCAACCAGCTCTGAACTCAATTAACTTAATTGCCATTGAGTCCACAAAAAACAAGAAATATTCGTCAAATGTTCCTAAAGGAGGCTAGATGGCTCAGTAGATAGAGCTGAGCCCAGAGACAGGAGGTCCTGAGCTCAAATTCAGCCTCAGATATAGTTTAGCCATGTGACCCTGGGCAAGTCACTTAACCTCCATTGCCTAGCCCTTACCACTCTTCTGCCTTGGAACCAATAAACAGTATGGAGCCTAAGGCACAAGGCAAGGGTTAAAAAAAGACTACCATAATCCTGGCAATACTAAATATGGCTTAACACCACCTCTTTCAGGAATTCTGAAGGAGCAAGCAGCTGGAGGCAGAGGCAGCCACTGGGATGGCCTTCATCCATGAAGGGGAAAGGTTAGGAGATGTGGAAGAAGAGGACAAGCCTGGTCAGGGCTTGGGTGTAGGAGGGAGGTCTCTAGGGAGCAGGAAGAAGTGGGGTCACCAAGGACCCTGATTTTAAAGTGATTCCCTTGTAACAGGACAGATGAGACAGTCCTGAGGGGAGGAGGTGCTGAGTAAGGTGACTCAAGGGAATTCTACAGAGGTCCCAGGTGAAAAGGCCCAAAATAGGGAAGCTGGGCAGGCCCAGAGATGCTGCCAGCCATTATGGGCATGGAAAGGGAACAGCAACCTTCTTACACCCTTGAACCTCTTAGAGAAAAACGCCCTCCTAAGATTGTTCGAAAAGAGGTGAAAACTTGGAATAGACAAAAACCCTAAGGAAATAACTTCTGTGAGCCCTGCTTACCTGCAACTGTTGGAGATCATCCTCTTGGATGTTCTGGGACAAGTTATAAATCTGGAACAAAAGAAATTTGAAGATGAACGTCATCCTACCGAGAAGGATTAACCTGAAGAAACCCCAAATGAGCCTGCATCATCCATATTCAACACACTTATCAGGGCTGTGTCCAGAGCAGCAACCACTCCTTTCTTTTTTCCAAGCTGCACATTGTGTAACTGGAAATCTCGTGCCTCTGAACTACATTTCTCAGGAGCCCACTGACTTCCTGTCATTACATGCTGACATACACAGAAGATAGATAGGGTGGTCTTCCATGGCTAGAGGTCTTTCCTTCCTGGGTCGGGACATTGATGGAGCAAGCTGTTTGAACAGGCAGATGTGCCATGGGCACAAGGTTTTATTTTGTTACTTTTTAATTCCTTTACTTCTAGTGATTATTAATAAATCGTATAAAATATATTTTAAGTATTGTACATTAATTTCAACTTTTACATTGATGGCAACCACTGAAGTTGGAGTAAGAATTCTCGATTTTTTAAGATAGCCTAGATAAATTTTACAAAGCCACATTTCTCCTGCCATGGCTTTTCACCACCTACTTCGTGAACTCTGAGAGAACTCCAAACTCTCTTCGGAGCTGCTGCCCTGCTCCTGCTGAGTTTTTTCTCCCCATTTTTCCTGGCTTTAATTGAGCAAATTAAGCCAGGGGTTCTTGGCAGAGAAGGGATAAGTCGTTTCTCTTGCCCATCCTTTTTGCTGCCGATCCAAACTCCTGCTGCTAACTCCTAGCCACATGCTTCTGTCACTTCTGTTCCTGATTCTGCTGCTGTTGCTGATTGCTGACACAGCATCTTTAGAGCACACAAGCTAGAAGTCCTTGGAGCCCCTCTCCTGGGTAGCTGATAAAGTACATTGCCAACAGTTAAGGGCTTGCCTTGGAAGCCCAGGTATGTTTCCCTTAAGCAATAATTACCCTCCTAACTCCTGGCCATTTCTGCTGTCTGTGAGCTACTTCAGTCCGTGCCTGATTGGAGAGCCATTTAGAAGCACCTTTTCTTTTTCCCCTCAAAGGGTGAAATTGCAAGCATGGCCCACTCTATGAGAGAGCAGTGCATTATCTATCTCAAACAGCTCCCAATTTTAGGATGCTTTTCCTTCCTATCATTCCTGGGTGCACTGGTCCTTGCTAATATCTTGCCTGAGATTCAGGGGAGAAATTCATCTCCCTACAAACCCTTGCCATTTGGGCCTGCCCACTCTCTAAAATACATCCAATTTGGGATTCCTCCATACTATGTTCAGCAAAGAATTCTCCCTCACTACAGGAGATCCCAGAGGTATGACAAAAGGAACCTTAATGGATAGGGAAGGAACTTTAAAGAGTCTGGAGGTTACATTTTTAAGCCTTTTCAGATGCCACTGTTTTATGAAAGTCTCTGTATCTTATTGTATTTTTCTGATTGTTTGCTTTTAAGTTCATATATTAATCTGATCAAAACTATTCTGTTACATTGAATCATTTTAATCTACTGTGTTTTGGCTATTAGATATATTCTGTTACATTATTTTTATTTGTACCTTTCCCCTATAACTGTACTGAACAAAATATCATTGTACAAGCCCAGTCATCTTCCAAAAACCCTCTTTCATGGCAAAAAAACATAGGTCCTTAGGGATACTAAGGTTGTCACCAGATCCATCGAGGTCACATGTTGTTTATACAGCCTTTTCTTCCATTTTGCCTTTGTGAATTGTCACATAGATGACGGATGGACTCTGTCAACCTGGTTAACAACCTTTGGAGCATTTAATGAGTTAAATATCTCAAATTGATTTTAAGGAATATTTAGAAGTGATTGTTAGATCTCTCGTAGCATCAGTACCTCTGATCATTTGCCTGTCTTTTAATTGTTTGTAACAAGATATAAAGGTCCATTTGTAGTTGAAGAGAAGTGCAAAAGCACTATTGTATTTCCCCCATCTCCACATTTATTAAACATGTAATGGACGAGACATCTGAAGTGATTTTCACTATTTAGTCCTCAGCTCCATGTGAAATGGGTGGGACATATTGGAAGCAGGTCTGTTAACTGTTAATAGTCTCATGGCAGAGGGAACGAGGTGCCCAAGAGGCTTAGTTACCCTGTAATGGGTTATAATCTCATCCAGAAGGGGTGAAGGATTTTTTTTTCTGTGAAGTCTAGCAGCTTCTGAATATTATATATATAACATATATATATACATATATATATAAAATAAAGAATGTTGAATTAAAGGTAGAGGACAAAATAGAAGTGCCTGCCAAAAAGTTTTATATATAAAGCATGAAGCCTAAAGTAGCTTCTGCATATTTTAACTCTTCAGTTTAATCTATTTCCACCAGAACAATCTAGATTTCTTGGTGATGTTTTAGACCCAAAAGGTGTTCATCACTAGTACAGGTTTGTGTTTTTTTTTCTGGGCTCCCCTGCCAAATTTTGTAATGATGGCAGTTATTATAGACTTTGTTAAAAATATCTCAGCCAATAACATGACAACAGTGGAAAGTAATGAATGCTGGACGGGATATGGCAAAGTTGGTACATTAATGCATTGCTGGTGGAGTTGTGAATTGATCCAACCATTCTGGAAGGTAATTTGGAACTATGCCCAAGTCTGCCCTTTGATCCAGTTGTAGCACTGCTGGGTTTGTACCCCCAAGAGATAATAAGGGAAAAGACTTGTACAAGAACATTCATAGCTGCGCTCTTTGTGGTGGCAAAAAAATTGGAAAATGAGGGGATGCCCTTCAATTAGGGAATGGATGAACAAACAGTGGCATATGTTGGTGATGGAATACTATTGTGCTCAAAGGAATAATAGACTGGAGGAATTCCATGGAGACTGGAACGATCTCCAGGAATTGATGCAGAGTGAAAGAAGCAGAACCAAGAGAACATCATACACAGAGACTGATAGACTGTGGTACAATCAAATGCAATGGACTTCTCCATTAGTGGCACTGCAGTGATCCTGAATAACCCAGAGGGATCTACGAGAAAGAACACTATCCACATTCAGAGGAAAAACTTTGGGAGTAGAAACACCAAAGAAAAACATCTGTTTGATCACATGGGTCGAGGGGATATGATTGGGGATATAGACTCTAAATCAGTGGTTCTCAACCTTTCTAATGCTGTGACCCTGCAATATAGTTCCTCATGTTGCAGTGACCCCAAACCAAAAAATTATTTTGGTGGCTACTTCAAAATTGTAATTTTGCTACAGTTATGATTCGGAATGTAAATACCTAATATGCATTATATATTCTCATTGCTACAAAGAGGTTGAGAATCGCTGCTCTAAATGAACATCCTAGTGCAAATATCAACAACATGGAAATAGGTTATGATCAAGAACACACATAATACCCAGTGGAATTGCGAGTCAGCTACAGGAAGGGTGGGATGAGGGGGAGGGAGGGAAAGAATATGATTCTTAGAACCAAGGAATAATGTTCGAAATTGACTAAATACAATTTTTTAAAAAATCTCAGTCAAGGTTGAAAGATTTGCTACATCTGTGGAACTTGTGACAAGTATCCATGAGTTCATAGGTTTTTTTTTAAATGTCACACGGCAGCTCATGTGAATCCTATATAATAGAGGATTTGCTGTTGTCATTAAATGAGCTATTGTGAATTTTGGCATCTTCTTTAAATGTGCATTAACTACTTTACCTCAGTTTTATAAAACTATTACTTTGGGAAAATCATTTGCACTCACACAGTGGTTCATGGCCAAGTTAAAAAGGAAATGGATCTCATTTTGGGTGAGAAACCTTTATATTCTACCTCTCCTTGGCTGACACAATGTGTCACTGATTCTAAGCTATATTATTTTTTTTATATTTTTTATTGTTTTTCCTTGCATGTACAATATAGTATTTGAGTTTTATTTTTTCTCTCCTTTTTGTATTTGAAGCACATGTCACCAATATTGAGAAAATCTTTAACTTTTTTGATTTTGCAGTAATACAAGTTTAAAATACATTTGCCCCAATGTCAATGCATACCCAAAAAGCTTTAGATATAGAAATAATGCCATTCATTGTTTACAGGACTTTGCTTAATGATTCTGTCTGATTCCAAGAGAAGGGAATACAAAAAGAGGCACTGCTCAGTGCCAAAGAAGCACAAACCTAACCTGCATAGTGCCTATCTAGCACAAAGTCAAAGAGACCAATCAATCCCAATGGGATTGATAAAATTTTGAGCCAAAACAAGAGGACTTGAACTTGTTTAGAGTTCGAGGTTGTGGCTATTTTGACATAGATCAGAGGCAGGCCTTCCCTGAGCCCTACATTCTATCAAGCACTTCACTTTGGCTGCCTTCCTTGCTCCCATAATCTAGTCCCTTTTCTGTCTTTCATAGTGTGGCAAACTTTCTATAGTCCTGGCTACTGACTGGGTAAGTGCATAATTACATAAATCACTTTAATTGGACCCTGATTCAAGGACCTCTGTTATAGGTTTATTTTTCTTTACTTAGAATTTTTACACATAAGATTTTGATATTCTACATTTCATCCAGATGTTATTTTTTCTCTTTTATTTGTATTTTTTTTTGTTTTATATTTTCTTTTGCCAATTGATTTATAAACCTCATGACTCAGCCATGCATCCCTGAGTGATTCCTATTTTTTCACCATCCTCCTCAGGGAGAGAATGTGTAATTATCCTATAATGCAAAGTTTAAATTCTTTTGAGAGTAATTTTAGGATAAGAAACATGTTACCTCTCCAAATCCAGAAAGTGAACTGTTTGGTTCCATGAAAATGCCTTCAGAAACCTTAACACTCTAATGCAAATATTATCAACATAGCAATGGATTCAAATCAAGAAAACATGTAATACCCAGTGGATTTACGCGTCGGCTATGGGGGGGTGGGGGGAGGAAAAGAAAATGATCTATGTCTTTAATGAATAATGCTTGGAAATGATCAAATAAAATATTAAAAAAAAAAAAGAAAGAAAATGCCTTCAGAAACCTTAAGCTGCACCAGAAGATCCAGAGTGAACTTTGGGATATGGTGATTTGAACTGTGTGGGGTTGAAGGCATTTGAATTGTATGTATATTCTTATGCCGAAGGGGACTGCCTCCTAATTGGCTTTTTGTCAATGCAAGGAGCAATCATTGGTTTTGTTCTTTTTTCCTTTTATCCCAAAATTATTGTAACTTAAAAGCTGGTTATGTTTATAAGATCCATTGGAGAGACTAGTCTTCCAAGGGATCTCAGGGGGGTATGTGTAATTGGAAATCTTGTGCCTTTGAACTACATTTCTCAGGAGCCCACTGACTTCCTGTCATTATGTGCTGATGTAAACAGGAGATAAATAGAGTGGTCTTCTGTGGCTGAGGGTCTTTCCTTCCTAGGTCGGGACACTGGTGGAGCGGGCTATTTGAACAGGTAGATTAGCCATAGGCACATGGTTTTATTTTGTTACTTTTTAATTCCTTTACTTCTAGTGATTATTAATAAATCTTATGAAAGATAATATTTGAAGTTTATTATTAATTTTAATTTTTACAACATACAGCTTATCCTGCACAAATGTACCTCATTTGGGAGGATTCTCACCCTAGAGATTCCTTCATTCTCAAATATCCCAATGCATGCTTCCCTTTTTCCCATAAAGCAAGTGACTTACCTGGACAGAACTAGTCATGGTACTAAGGGCAAATATAGTGGCACAATCCTTCACTGTTGAATGGCAGTCAAAGGCACCTTGGGTATCCATCAAAACAACTGCAACCTAAACAAGGGAAAATACAAACAGGATGCTGAAGAATAAGAGCCAAAGGTTCAAGCGGTCTCTCTGAAACAGACCCCAATCCTCCAAAGAGGCCTGCTAGAAGAGGAGCCCAATGGCATTCCCACACGAGGGCTGGCCTCTCTGCCCCAAGGCCCAAGGGCAAATCCTAGAGCCCCAAACAGCCAGATCTACCCATCTACTGATGAGGTAATAAGGTGACCCAGGGCTGAGCCTCTGTCCACCTCTAAGGCTGCCTTATCATGTTCCAGACTGAGGTGGGATCATCCTCAGAGCAAGAATGAGGATTTGGGGTGGACAGGAAACCAAGAATGTTCATTTAATTTCTTAATCCTACAAACTTTCAGAAGTACATAACAGTAAAACTACACATATATAATTATGTGTGTCAAAGGTAGATAATTCTTTGCAATACTATTTTCATTTTTTTCATTCTCAGGGTTTTTCAGGTAACAGGCAAACAAATCATCCCTCTTTATAATGGCATCATATTATTGTATTTTATTTAAAAATCCTCACCTTCTGTCTTAGAATCAGGACTATGTATTATTCCAAGGCAGAAGATAGGTAAGGTCAAGACAATAGGGTCAAATGACTCTCCCAGGGTCACACAGCTAGGAAGTGTTCAAGACCAAATTTGAACCCAGGACCTCCCATCTCCAGACCTGCCTCTCTATCCACTCATTGAGCCACAAAACTGCCCCAGCACATACAATTTTGGCATGTACTCTTTATGAAATGTAGAGCCTCAGATACTTTCTAGCTGTGTGACCCCAGGCAAATTACAACCCCAACTGCTTAGCCTTGACTGCTCTTCTGCCTTGGAACCAATACACAGTATTATTGATTCTAAGAAAAGTAAGGGTTTAAGAAAAAAAATCAAAGCCAAGTCCTCAATGCATCTGGAGGTGCCCACCCTCCCCTCCTTTACCTTCTTCCCATCAGGCTTCTTCACGATGAAAACCTCGCTCCAGATCTGAATCCCAGTGGTGTCCGGGTCCGAGCCCCCTCGCCATGAAAATCCCGTCAGCGGCTCATTTTCGTTGCCCAGCCATTCTGTTCTGCCGCCCAACTTCTGCAACATGAGAAACAAGTCTCCTTTAAACACAAGGACAGGAAGCCAAAGCAGGGCTGACGGACACCCCACCTCACCCCCGCGGGCCAAGCATCGAAAGGCCGAGTGACCACAAGAAGCTCTTTTCTCCAGATGCCGTCAAGGGATTCAGGTTCACCTGGGAATAGAGGAAACGAAGCATGAAGTCCAATAAAAAGGATTTGCCCTTGCGGAAGGCTCCAGCCACTGACACCACTACGACATCAAGGTCCCTGACGTGGTCTTGTAAGAGGACTCGGGACAAGGAGGCCTCGTCCAGCTCAAAAGAATGTTGATCTTTGTGCACCAAGACGATCTGCACCGGGCTGGGATGCTGGAGATTCATGGCGTCCCCACCTGTATGGAACAGAGGACAAGGGGTGAGCAAATGCCGGGCATGTCGAGAAGCTGGGGAAGACCTGCTGCCTTCAAAGAGGGAGAGCGTGCGCAGGAACAGCGCAGAAACTCTCCAGGAAGAATCATGCCCCAGCTGGAACCCACGCACCAGCAGCAAGGGCACAATGCGGGCCCTTCTAGCTGCTGGATCTGGTTGCCAAGACTGCTGGCCTCTACTCCCGGGGCCAGCCTCCAAGGCACCTCTCACTGGCATCAAAGGGCCAAAATGCTCAGCATTTAGGCACCCAGAACTCATGAGCCCTGCTCCAGGGGGTTCAGGCCAGTACTGGGAGTGAGAGGTGCGGCAGGTGGGCATCCCAACCCCCAAGTCTCTGGGCAGTGAAGACCCCACCAAGGGGGAAGGTGACGCCCTAGGAGTAACTACACTGGCCACCACCAGGGGCTGATCCACAGCCAGGGAGGCAGGACCCAAAACTGAGCAGCCTTTCATGCACATTCCAGCGATGGATCTAGTCGTGGTGGAAGCCACAAAGAGGCCCCTTTCTTCCTTCACGCCAGCATCACCAGGTTGGAAAAGGCAGGCCACATCTTACAGCTGACCCTGGCGGGTAGCCACCTTCCTTCAAGGAGGAGCAAGGCTTTACCTCTTCCCTCAGGAGCCTTCCCACATCTCTGCATGGCAGGAGGGCACTAAGGAAGCCAGGCACTGAACACAGGAGGGAACCACAACTCATGGCTTAAGTAACATCCACCAACCTCTAGCAAGCAGCTCCCGGAGACAGAATCCGAGTCCGATGCTCTCCCACAATGCCCCACTGGGCCTGCTGACCGGCCTCTGACTTCACTGGAGCTAGACCTCTACAGCCTAAGAGTTGGTACCAACACGAGCACGAGGCTGCCTTGATAAGGGTTTGCCCTGGTCGCTGGGATAACTCTCGTCCCCACTCTGGAACCCCAGCACAGAAGCCCTGGAGAAGCTCCGAGGAGCAGTGAGGTGGCCCCTCAGGACCGTACTAGGCAGAGGTTCTATGTCTAAGGACGAGATCACACACACACAGGAGCAAGCAGGGTCTAACAGCCTTTAGTCCACCCATATTAAGTCCCTAGTGTGTGGCTCGAATTGGGCCCAAGAAGTCCTGGATTCAGGAGTCACTTTCCTGAGCTCATGCATGTCTGCTCGCTCTTCCGGACCTTAGCTGGAGGCTCAGAAACTTCAGGTTCCTAACAACTTAGACGATGGCCCCTGGCACTTCGAAACACAAATGCCAACTGCCAACTTTCTTTTTTTTTTTAAACCCTTACCTTCCTTCCTAGAATCAATACTGTGTATTGACTCCAAGGCAGAAGAGTGGTCAGGGCTAGGCCATGGGGGTCAAGTGACTTGCCCAGGGTCACACAGCTGAGAAGTGTCTGAGGCCAGATTGGAACCCAGGACCTCCCGTCTCTGGGCCTGACTCTCCATCCACTGAGCTACCCAGCTGCCCCCCAACTGCCAACTTTCTAGCAGTCACCTGCAAAAGAATGACTCTGACCACATGTGATAGGCTTGGGATCATCCGAAGAGGGGCACCTGAGAGCCAACTGAACCTCCCTCTCTGTCACCCAGCACTGAGGGGCCTGCCCCACGCCTGGCACTGACCACCCCAACACAGGGGCTCTGCTCATTCAAACAGGAGACACACTGTTCCCAGGAGGCAATGACAGAGGAAAGGCCCTGCAGTGGGGAGCCTCAGAGACCCAGGAAAGGTTTAAGCAGCGTCAAAGGGGAGGCAGAGCACATCGGCCATGGCGGCAAATCAAAGACATCCGGTGCAAGGCCAGCGTTGCTTAGAGAACAAGGAGGGGAGACAAGATCCGTCTCTGAGGATCTAGCCGGGAAAGGCAGACGGGCTCAGAGGACATTCAGCTTGATCCTGAGAGGTGACAGGGAGCCTTTGGAGTTTATCGCATTGGGGGGTTGCCTGGATTCCAATCCCAGCTTTGCTCCTCATTGCTTCTGGGCTGACACACAAGCCCTTCCATCTCCTGCCTCTGCCCTGGCCGGGCCCCATGCCTGACGTGCTCTCCTTCCTCCTCCCATTCATTGCAGTCCAGGCATGGGGTGATGAGGACCTGGACCAAAGTGCTGGCAGTGGGATTGGAGGGAAAGTGATACATACACTGGGAGCAAAATTCTGTATAAACCTTAACAGTTTCCTATCAATTCTGTTTGGTACAGCTAATGACAACATGGGCAGCTAGGTGGCACAGTGAATAGAGTGCTAGGCCTAGAGATAGGAAAACTCCTCTTCCTGAGTTCAATCTGGCCGCAGACACGTACTGGCTGGGTGACCCTGGGCAAGTCACTTTAACCCCATTTGCCCCTGATTCCTCATCTATAAAATGAGTTGGAGAATGAAATGGACAACCACTCCGGTAACTTCATCAAGAAAATCCCAAACAGGGTCAGGAAGAGTGGGGCAAGCCTGAAACAAATGAACAACACTGACAAAAATCTCTAAAAAGAGCCAGGTAAGTGGAGGTAAGTACGGGCTCACAGTCCAGGCTTTGGAAAGGAAAAGGATAAGCCAAACCTTCTACTGTACAACTGGGGAAACAGTAAACCCAAACGGGTAAATGACTTGTCCAGGGTCACAAGTAATGTGAAGCAAAGATGGGATCTGAACCTAGGTCCCTTTCCTCCAAATCCAATCCTCTCCATATGCTTGTGCATGGGCCCCTGCTACATCTGTGATGAACAAACACAAAGGGCACAGAAAGAAGTAGGGCTAGGGGCTGTGAGATTGCAAAGCCCTCTACGCTGTCACCAGACAGCTAAGAACCTTGGGCAGTAGATACCATAGATATCATTATTCCCATTTTACAGGATCAGAGGCAAAAAGGATGGTCCAGAACCACCCAACAAGTCAGAGATGGGAAGCAACAGAACCCCTAGAGGCGGATAAGGCTCCAAATTCCACTTATTCTGTCCTCCACCCCATCTTGGCCAAGGTAAAACCCTCTCCAAGTATGCTCCTCCAGCAGACTGCTCTCTGTCATCCTCATGCTCTCACTCACCCTCAATCTGCCCCTGACAGCTGGATCCCCCATCCTCACCTGATCCTTCCACCCATTCTTGCTATTGGTTCCTCTCCCTTCTCCCCTAAACTCCTTCATTAAGCATCACCTCTCATATTTTAATATTATCTTTCAATGTGACTCACATTTATCTTTTTTTTTTAACCTTTACCTTCTGTCTTAGAATGAGTACTAAGTATCAGTTCCAAGGCAGAAGAGCAATAAGGGCTGGGCAATGGGAATTAAGTGACTTCCCCAGGGTGACCCAGCTAGGTAGTATCAGAGGCCAGATTGGAACCCAGGATCTCTCAACTCCAGGCCTAGCACTCTATCCATTGAGGCAACTAGCTGCCACCAAAATGTGATTTCTAGGCTCTTTTTTAAATCAAAGAATACAGAGTCAAATGAGTTTTTCATTTTTTTCTCCTGAATTTGTTTTCCAAGTCACTTGTTTTTGCTATGATACCTCACCTTTGCTTTAATTTTTTTCCCCAATCTTTTGACTTTAATATTTCTTTTTGTTTCCTTAAGTCATTGGCTTCCTTTTTTTTCCCTTTGAACCTTTACCTTCTGTCTTAGTTATCAATTCGAATATAGAAAAGTGGCAAGGGCTAGGCAACTAAGTGATTTGCCCAGGGTCACACAGCTAGGAAGTATCTGAGACCAAATTTGAACCCAGGCCCTCCCAATTTCTGGTATCCTATCCACTGTGCTACCTAGCAGCCTCAGTCATTGGTTTCTATTTGGTCCACACTAATTTTCAAGAAGTTTCCCTTTTCAATTCTTTCTTCCACAACTTATTTCTCATACTTTTTTTTTCTACTAGCACTCTCATTTGGTTTATAAACACTTTTAAACTCTTGCTTCATCTCTTCCAGGGATTTGAATGGAGTCTGTGCCTGAGCCGTGCTTTCCCTTGAGGCTGTGCTTAGAGGTAAGTTCTAGAGTCAATCTCTTCTTCTGGGCTTATGTCTTGGGCATCCTTGGCACCATAACACCTTTTTCCAGTGGGATTCCTCTTTTGTTTGCACATTCTTCCAGCCTACTTCCTGATTTAGGGCATGATATTAGGGCTGGGCTCTGCCACACTGGTGGAGGGAAGGACTGGGCCAGTCCTGTTGCTGCTTTCTTGAGGTGTTGAGTGTTGTGCTAATCCCACATCTGAGGGCTGCAATCTGTAAATTTTCAGTACTCCCAAAGGATCTGATCCAGGGTGAAGTCAGACTGCTGCCCCTGGGCTGAGCTCCGCCAGTTTCTGACCTGGGTTTGAGTCTAAGCAAGAGCAGATGCCCCTGGACTGGATTCCCATCAGCCAGCTGAAAAGCTCTGATGCTTCAGAGTGGCAGAAGCACAGGCAGGCTCCCCTTGGATCTGGGAAAGCCTTTCTCACTGGCCCTCTTGCCATTCCTTGAACAGAATGCTCCAAGTCTATTCTAGATGCATTCCATCTCCATTGCCTGGAATATTCTCTCATCACCTCCGTCTTCTGACTTCCTTCTAATTTAGTCTGAAATTCTATATTCTACAAGAAGCTTTTCCCTGCCCCCCCTTCATCCTAGGTCATGAGAGGACCTCTAGTTCACCCTGTATACATGTTGTCCTTGAAAGCTCAGACCCTTTTTAATCTTTATTTGTATCCTATGGCTTGAACGAACTCACTTAACTTCTCAGGGCCTCCATTTTCATATCCCTAACATGGGGGTGGGGGGAAGGCTGGCCTTCTGCGGTCTCTTCTCATGCCGAAGCTGTGAATCACCAAAGCTACAATGCACCTGTACATCCAGGTCCTCCAGCAGCCTGAATTCAACACTCTATCTACGTCCCCTGGAATCTTACAGTAAAACCAAGAACTAAGTAAGTCCTAACTTACACTTAGACTAAGGACTGTAATAAGCAAGACCATATCTCAGCCTACATTTATCATTAGCCCTTGGCTTTGCAGACCCCTAAAAAAATTATTTCTAGACCAATATGAATACAAGAGGAATAAGAGGTTCTTTCAGTATTCAGAATCTATTCACATGAATAAATGATACAAACTGTGCTGTTATGCTGCCGCTGAAGAAAGGCCAAACCCAAGGAGGGGACGCTCCTGCTGAATCCCAGTCCGCTTTTTCAGTTGGTCCTATGGAGAAAACACAATATGAGGAATTAAATTGGAAGAAGTCAGCTGTAGGAGAAAAAAATGATTAAAAGAAAACCTATCCACAGGGTCGTGAGAGAGTCAGATCTGTGGAACAAGAAAACTAGGTGAAAATTGGTGATCTGGGAACAACTGGAAACAGCTGACCTAACTGAGTCAAGTCATTTTAGGGCCACAATGCCACAGATCAATACTAACTGGGATCATAATCAAATCATCTCTGGACTTTTGCAATGCCTTCTGCAAGCTTCTCATTCCAAGTTCCCAAGAGTAAATGAACACAAACCAAAGGAACCCATTTCTGCCTTGTGGTTAGAGAGAGAGAGAATGCCACGTACATGTGTGACTCAGAAAAAAGTTATGATCCAAGATTTTCCATTCTTTAAAAAATAACATATTCTTTGAAAGGCAAGGGAAACACCCAAATATACACCACACACACACACACACACACACACACACACTCACACACTCACACACACACACGCGCATGCCATGTTCCTGCTAACAACCATTAAACATAATTCAAAAACAAAGCTACAAAAGACAGCCTAGAACAGACTAAGTCAAATTCAAACCAGTTTTAGAATTAGCTTTGGAAACATCTTTATCTGCTGTTGGCCCATGTTTGTGTTCACAGTTATGCATATGTTTTTAAGTGCTTCCAGTAAAAATAAAGCACTAAGGAAAATCTCAAAAGCTAGGATGGTCTGGGGAAAAGGTGTTTCAGAAAATAAAGGGTTAACAGAACATCCTTTTTCTTTCAATTAGTATCAAAAAAATCTTTTCAAAATACTTTAGTCTACTTTCTTGCCTTAGCATTGTACAGTAAGTAAAACTGAATTTTTCTCTGATGATGAAGAACTTTGCAAGATCATCCTTAAGATGAATCATAGGGGGCAACTAGGTGGCTCAGTGGATTGAGGGTCAGACTTGCAGACAGAAGATCCTGGTTTCCAAATCTGGCCTCAGATGCTTTCTAAAAGCTGTGTGACCCTGGGCAAGTCAACTAACCCCCATTGCCTAGCCTTACCACTCTTCTGCCTTGATTCCTAGATGGAAGGAAAAAAGAAAAAGAAAATCTTTTCACATTGCCTAGTGAACATATTTTCTCTAAAGCCTGAAAACTTAACAGGGTCATCTTTAAGATCAATTATGGGGGGCAGCTGGGTGACTCAGTGGATTGAGAGCCAGGCCCAGAGATGGAAGGTCCTGGGTTCAAATATGACCTCATACACATCTTAGCTGTATGACCCTGGGCAAGTCACTTAACCCCCATTGCCTAGCCCTTACCAGTCTTCTATCTGGGAACCAATATTGGTTCCAAGACAGAAGGTAAGGGGGGAAAAAATCAATTATGCCTATTTGGTAAAGCAGAAAGGCAGCAAAATGTTAAGCGTGCAGGACTAATTGGAAAATCTGGATTTCTAATTCTTCTTCTGCCATAAATTTATGGGCTAATCTGGGAAGAATTCCATCCCCTCTTTGGGCCTCAGATTTGTTAGTTATAAAACGATAGGGTCCAACTAAATGTCTGAGGCCTTCTAATTCTAAAAAGAAAAGATAATTATCCTACACAGAAGAATCTGGAGACAAGAATCCCAAGAAATACTCCGGGGGTTTGAGTAGAAAAGTGAATATCTGACTGCTCATTTCAGTTTCATTCATTTATTTTCTAAATATAGAAGGGACAGCAAGGCTCAGGAATTTAAGGTTTTGCTTAGTTACTGAAGGCTTTTCCTGCAGACTCCACATGCTGTTTGGATGGGTTTTCTTATTCTTTCAGCCACAGAAAACTAAAGAGCCAAGATCTCAGAATCCAAATACTTGGTTTTCAAGTCTCAATCGATATTTATGAATTGTGTGGATCTAGACAAATCATTTAGCCTAATCAAGACACCATGACTTTAATTAAGGTACTTATTCATTACTGTACCACCAGTCAATCTCACAAAATAATATTTTATAGGCCTAGAAAAAATCATCACAAAATTCATATGGAGGAACAAAAACAAGAATCTGAAAGGTAGTAAAAAAAAGTGAGTATATCAGGACAGGATCTCAAACACATTACAAAACAATACACACAAAAATGACTTGGGTATAAGTTAAAAAAGAAAGAGGGAGATCAGTAGAACAGATGAAGTATACCACAGACAGAAAATAACAAACACAGAAGTTTTGTGTTTGATAAACCCAGATTCCAGTAACTTGGGAAACTATATGACAAAACTGCTGGGAAAACTGGCCAGCAGCCTGGCAGAACTGTGTTTTAGACCAGTACCTCGCACTACACAACCAAGATAAGCTCCAGATGACTATCTGAAATAGATATAAAAAGCACATCACTCACAAGACAGAACAAGAAATTACCTCTCAGATCTACAGAAAAAGACTTTCTGACTAAACAAGTGAAGTTTGCCCAAAATAAACTGAACATGAAATATACAAAATATACAAAATTTTGCACAAAAAAATCTAATATCAAGATTATAAGGGAATCCGGTAACTAGAGAAAAAAGTCTTTTCAACTAGTTTCTCTGTTAAAGGCCTCTTTGAAGATATGAGGAAGTGATTAAAATGATCGGTCTGATTATTATATCTTATTATTATTGGATATTATTCCCCAATAGATAAATGGCCAAAGGATAAGAACAGGCAGTTTTCAAAGGAAGAACTTCATGTTATCAATAATCACATGAAAAAACGCTCTACACATCACTACTAATTAGAGAAAATACAAATTAAATCAACTTTGAGGTTCCATCTCACCTCTATATCAAATGAGCAAAAGAAGAACTGACCAATGTTAGCGGGAATACTGGAAAACAAGCAGATGTACACTGCTGGTAGGGTTGTGAATTGATCCAGGCTCTCAGGAAAGCAATTTGGAATTATGTCCCCAAAGTTACAAATTGTGAATGGCCTCTGACTCAGCTAAACCACTACTAGGCCTATATCACAAAGAAATTAAAAAGTGAGTAAAGGAATCTATATGTGAAAAAAAAAAGAAAAAAACAGCTCTCAGGTTAGCCCAAAATTTTAAACTGGGGAATATACTTTGAAAGAATGGCTAAACAAATGATGAGTATAATGGAATATTACTTTACCATAAGAAATGATCAAATGGACAACTACAGAAGAAACTGTAAAGTTCTCTAAAAATGGACACAGAATGATGTGAGCAGAACTGAAACAATGGCAACACTGTAAGGAAAAAACCTTGGAAAAATTTCAGAACTCTCATCAATAAAAGCATTGGTCCAAGAGAATAAAGATGAGATCTATCTCTCATTCCTTGACAGAGATGAAACATTTCAAATGGAGAGGCAGATCTGGGGAGGGGCAGAAACAGAAAGGATGAGAGTGATGCATGTTTAGACATGACAAATGTAGGAAGTAGATGTGTGCTGGAGGCATTTTCCCAGTTTTGTTATGTTTTGTTTTTCACTTTGCTCAATTGCGGAGGGAAGTTTTAGGAGGAACACATTAATTTTAAAATAATTACCTGAAAAGTAAAAAAGAATAAACTTCTTTAAAAAAAGAAAGTCATCTAGCTCTTCTAAACCTCAGTCTCCTCACCTGTAAAATGGAGGAAATTCCTGAACTCCCTTCCCTCCTAAGGTTATTGAACTGTCCTAGGGAAAGTGCTTTGTATACTTTAAAGCATTCTAACAAGAGTTATCAGTGTCATTATCATTCAGAGGATTAAAAAAGCAAGAACTGATAGCCACCTACTGCACTACTTAGAACGAATTTATGATTGTGTCCCTCAGAAGTGAAATGCAGCAAAGACAAAGATGAAGTAAATTCTTGTCCTGGAGGAGCTCCCACTCTACGAAATGAATGGGAGGAGGCATGAGCAGCTTTGGATGGTCCAGAAAGGCTTCATGATGAGGCTCAGTTGTACGAGAAGCAGAAAAGAGAATCCCAGAGGCAGCCCTGTCAAGAGCAATCTTCCTTTAGGACAGGAATGTTTAGCTCACACAAAAGGCAGGTACCCAGTATCTGGGGTCTGGGGAAGCAAGGAAATGGGATGGAAAGGCATTTACGGAATGTTTTGCTGTATGCCAAGCACTGAGGAGACAGAGAACAGTCTCAGCCCTCTGGGAGCTTCCATTCTAACTCCAGAAGAAAAGGTGAAGAAGGAGCTGATTCAAAGCCTGAGGGTCCAGAGGTGAAAGCTAAAGAGAAGCACCAAGTAAGAAGTCCAGTCCCTGGGCACCAGGATTTCGAATGTCAGAGACCACCCAAGCAAGGAAACAGAGCAGGAAGTGCCAGCAGCAGCCTGGGAAAGAGAACACAAGGACCAGACCGGCCATGGGAGGGAGGGGGTGGCCAGCAGAGGCATTTTGGAGGGGGAAGCCCCAAGATCTGCCATCAGAATGGCTAGATGAGGAGGTGAGGAAGAAGAGTCAAGAATCTGGAGTGGCAGCCTCCACCTGAAACCAGGGCAGTCCAGAAAAATCCAGAATGAGTTTGGGAACATGAGTTGAAGGGTTTTGAGTTCCTTTTGGACAGTTTGAATTTGAGGATCTGTGGAACATCCAGCATACCAGACTAGAGCTCAGTTCGGCAGAGTCCTGAGATATCCAGAACCATCTGGAAAGAGACACTCCAACACTGACAAGTGCAACAAAAATCGTATTTCGGAAATGCTGCGTGTGAAGTGGCATCATCTTCTCTAATCAACACTCTGCTGGCTCCTTACTGGCAGTTACTAAATGCTGGCTGGCTGGCTGAGTGGACGAACAAGGGATTTAGAGGAAGGCCTGGCTCTGCTCCTAACCACCTCGTGCTCCCTGGGCCACCAGACTCTATTCCTAGGTCCCTCCTAGGTCTCCTCCTGGGATCCCTAGTTTATAAACTGTGTCACAAATCGTATGTCCTTCGAAGTTTCAATTCAGCACCATGATTTGTGCAGGACTCTTTGCTGACACATCTATAAGCACCTCGCCCTGTCCTTAATGCTCTTCAAGTAATACAGACCAGCAGCCTGGGGGAAGGGGAGAGGGCTGCCTCTGAGAAGGGGCAGACTATGTGAGCCTGGACAAGTCTCCCAAGATTCTAGAGTTCAGAATAGTGCCAGGCTGCACAGGTTCTAGGGGACTCCCAAAATGAAATCAAAGCTCTGAATATTTTTTCATGAGGACAAACACTTTAAGAATAATAGAGAAAACTTTAAAAACATATGGCAGAGGAAATAAATTCTTTACATACACACTTGCCATAATATCTATGCTCTAACCAGTCTGAGGAGGAGCAAATTACTTCTCCTGATCCTAAAGTTTCAATAAAGTCCATGATAAACCTCTTGAAAAAGTGTAGTAATGTTCAATTTTTCATATCCTCCATCACCCTATCCACTGAAGAAAGCAAACAACACATGAGGCTTCTGCCAGCATAAAATGTTCTTTTTTTAAAACCCTTACCTTCTGCCTTAGAATGGATACTAAGCTTGGTTCCAAAGCAGACAGACAATAAGGGCTAGGTAGTTGGGGTTAAGTGACTTACCCAGGGTCATACAATCCAGGCCCTGGCTCTCCATCCAGGCCTGGCTCTCTATCCACTAGGCCAACAAGCTGTCCCCTACCTTTCTTTTTTAAACTCTCTTAGTATCAGGTCTAAGACAGAAGAGCAGCAAGGACTAGGCAATGGGAGTTAGGTGACTTGCCCAGGACCACACAGCTATGAAGTATCCGAAGCCAAATTTGAACTCAGGTGCTCCTCACTTTACCCCTGCTGCTCTATCCATGGAGCCATTTAGTTGCCCCTAGAAAATTTTTTTGAAACAAGATCTTAGCTCTAGAGCTGGCAGGGACCTCAGAGGTCATCTGTCTAAACCCCTTATTTTACAGATGAGCAAACTGTGGCCTAGGGAGTCATGATTTGTTCAATGGCACACAAGTGAGTAAACATCAGAGGTGGGATCTGAAACCAATTCAACTCCACAGCTGGCATTCTTTCTATTCTAAAAAGTATTTCAACTATTATTTGGTGAGGTTTTTTTTAACAAATCAACACATTATCTATTTCCCCTTAGTTTTATTGATTTTTAAAATAATAAACCACCAGTCTAATTCTCCAAAAATGACAATTGCTAATAGCATTGATAAAGTGCTTTCAAGTTTACAAAGTCATTTATAGGTGTGATTTCAGAAGGTATCGTGGAATTGCAATATTAAAGACAGGAAAGATCCTGCAATGCAGAGTGAGAAAATGTTCCCCTTTACAGGCAGCCACACTATCAGCTGGAACTTTAAGAGGCATCTTTCATAGGGCAAAACTGGGTTTATAAAGCCAAGTAAATACAGAAAAAATCCCACTGAAATTGTAAGGAAGATTTCCAAAGCCCTCCCAGATGAAGAAACTTTTTCTGCTGATGCAAGCGGATCCTTCTGGTAACTTAAGAACCTCGAGGAGATTCCTAGTGCTCCAAGAGATAAGTGACTTGCCCAAAGTCACACAGTCAGGACATATCCAAGTCAGGCCTGGAACCCAGCTCTCTGGCCACTATAGCAGAGGTGTCAAGACTCTAGGTCTGGGCCTGAGGCACAGCCACCAACCCAGATCAAAATGTAATTGGCAAATATCCCACAGAATAAATGAAAATACAATAAAACATAAATAACATTGATACGTGTTTTTCTAAGACTAGATGCAGCCAGAAGGGACCCTCATGATCAAGGCTGTTTCCCCTAGGATCTGACACCACTGCATTATCTATTTTTTCTATCTGAAAGAAGAGGCAGTATAACAATTAGTCCAGAAGCCCTGGGTTCAAATCTCACCTCTCACAAACAGTGGGCCTGAGACTGTAGGTACCTGAGGCAATTCTCTAAAATCACAGGTTGTAAACATCAATAAAATTTTGAAATAAGATTTTAAAAACCAGTTTTCCTTTGGTCATTTTATCTATTAAAAGTGACTTTGGAACAACGTGTCTCCCAGTAGGTTGGCAACAACTAGAAAGCAGGTGGCCTGCCCTGGGCCCCCACTTTAAAAGTTTCCTCCTTTCAATCCTAGTTTCAATACAACTCCTCAGACTAAAAAGGAGGGAATAGAAGTTTTCCCAACTGGACTCCTGACCTGCCTTTTGGAGTCTAGACAGAAAGTTCACCAGTTTTATGTTCAAAGGGGGGAAGGGGGTGATCCTTGGATGACACCCTTTGAGCTTCTTTTCAAAAAAAGGAAGAGCAGACCCAAAAACAGCTGAAGTTCCCATTCTATTTCAGTCATGTCAGGAGAGCCTGACGGAACAGCAAATCCCCCAGCACCAGACGCTTTTGGTTTCAGTCCCTTGAGGTGGTGAGATCCAGGTTAAAAATAATTGAAGTTTCTTGGGGCAGGTTTAATGAAAGTTGAGGAGTGGCAGGGCGGCAGGCCTGGCTCACCAAACTTGCCTGCTGGGAGGGTGGGAGGTGGGGCCGCCCACGGTGCCCGCGCAGGCAGGTACCTGGGCCAAAGCCTGGTTTCCAAAGGGTCTGGATGGCAAGCCAGGGAGGCCTGCAAGGTCCAACATCTCCTCCCTCATCTTTCCACCCTAATATGGCCAAAAGAATCGGCTTCAAAGTTCCCAGGCCAATAGGGTGGGAATGTCTGCAAAGGAAGGAGAGCCTCTCATGGGGATCCCCTGGGGTGGGTCACTCACTCCTGCACCCTCTGTGCCCAACAGGGTGGAGCACGCAGAGCTGACAGAAACCTAGACAGGAAACTCCAATGCCACCCCACCCCAAGGAGTGGCAGGGGGGGCAGGGGAAGGGGCTCCCCTCCCACACCGCTCTAGGGCACAGCTGCCCTCCCTTCCAACTGCTGCAGTCTAGGGCTACAGGGAAGAGGTCCCTCCTCCCTGCCCTGGGCTGGGGACACAAGGAAGCCCCCACACACTGCTCCGAGACACAGGAAAAGGGTCCTCCCCCCTCCCCCACAGCTCTGGGGCACAGAAGAGAGGGCTGAAAGGAAGAACCTGAATGGGGGAGGCAAAATGACAAACCAGCCCACGGGAGGAGGCGCGTGGGTCCCTCCGCTACAAACGAGGCCACTTCGGAGCACCCCTCGGTTTACACGGCGGTAAACGGAAGCCCGAAAAGGGAGGGACCCCAACAGGTCTCCCCTTTAACAGACAGGTAAACTGAGGACCAGGAAGGGAAGGGCCCCGAGGCCAGACGGCGTGACTCTCTCCTGACGGTCCCGACACCCCTCTTACACGCTGGGGGGCGTGGAGGTTAAACCAAAAACGGAGGGCTGGGGCCGGGAACGGGTTACCTGGGTTCCTCACGCTCTCTGCTGAGGCCGCCGTCGCCGCTGCTTGCAGAAAAGAAAACATGGAGCCGCCTCCTCATCAGCCCGGGCGGCGGAGGAGGGCGGGCCGGGGCCGGGCCGGGCCTGGAGGGCGGGCAAGCGGGCGAGCAGGCGGGCGGGCGGAGCTGAGCGGGAAACGGGCGGGACTCGGGTGCGAGGAGAAACGGGCTGCGCACGCGCTCTTGAGTTGGGGCTAGGCCGGGGCCCACGCGGCACCCCCGCCCACCGCGGCCTCCAGGAAAGCGTAGTGCTGTTCTCGCGCCCAACCGGGCTCTGGGACTCCCATTAAAATACAACTCCCAGCAGGCCATGCGGGAGCAGGGCGAGGCGGTTCGGCTCTCAGTCTCCTGAGGAACCATAACTCCTACCAAGCCTGGCGGCGATATCGGCGCTCAGAGGGTGGCTTGTCTATGGACCTCTTGAGGGCCGGACTGCGAAACCCGGCTGCGTCCAAACCAGTCCATCGGAGAGCTCCGGCTCGGTGCCTGAGGCTGCTGCTGCAGAGAAAAACAAAGAATCTGTGTCGTACCAAACTACAACTCCCAGCAGGCCAAGCGGAAGCCCGGAGGCGGAGGGAAGAGGGCTACGGAGGGAGAAATGAAGCGAGAAGGGGGCTTGAGAGATCCGCCTATGCAGTCCGTCCGGTACACTGGGGAAACTGAGTCCCAGAAAAGTGAATAATGATGACACCCATCCATCTCCAGGCCTTTTAAAGGGTTCCCAGCACTTTATTATTAACTCTTTTCACAGCTGAAGCCCAAAGAGAAACAATGACTTGCCCACAACCAGTAAAGGGCAGAGAAGGAGCTTGAACCCCAGGACTAATAATGCTAAATCTAAAGCTCCCTACATCACGCTGGAACCAGCTTTAGAAATCATCTCATCCATCCAAATCCTTCATTTTATAAATGAATAAACTGAGGCAAGACAGCTGGGTGGTACAATGGATAGAGTACCTAGCCTGGAGTCAATCAGAAAGACTGCTTTTCCTGAGTTCAAATTCAGCCTTGGGCACTAGCTGTGTGACCCTGAGCAAGCCATTTATTCCTGTTTGCCTCAGTTTCCTCATCTGCAAAACGAATTAGAGAAGGAAATGGCAAACCACTCCAGTAGCTTTATAAAATAAAAAACAGGGTCATGAAGAATTGGATATGGCTGAAAAATGACTGAACAGCAGCAAACTGGCCCAAGGAGGGCTTGTAACAGGCCCAAGATAACAAAGGCAAAAAGATATTGGAGCCAAGCTTAATCTTGACTCACAGCCTCAGGCTCGTTGACCTTCAGCACCTAATCAACAAGCCAACAAGCATTTATTAAAAGCCTAATACTGTCCGTGCCAGGAACTTAGGCCAACCCTATTCAATTCTATTAAATTCAACAGGCATTGAAGGAGTACCTAGCCGAGAACCAGACAGGAATCAAGGGGGGAGGGGAGAATTTTAAATCACATTGTACCTAAGGGAATTTCCATTCTGAGGCACTCTAGAGCCATAGAAGAGGCAGAACCTCCCAGGATCTGACTGTGACCTTGGGCAAGTCCCTTCCCCTTCCTAGGCCTCTCTTTTCTCCTTTGTAAAATGAGGGAGTGAGACTAGATGATCTCTAAGGACCCTTCCCCATCCCTGTATTTTAAAAAGTCACATGGATTCCATGGTGGATGGGATCTTGAAAAGGGAGATTACTGAACTGTGATGACTAGAGGTGACCTTACCTCCAGCACCACCAATTGCTGTGTCATCACTGCCCTGGGCCTTCCCTGGTTCTCAGTCACACCAGAAAAGAGCATCTCCCTGGCGAGCTTTGCTTATTGATTGCTGCCCATGGCCTCTGTCATTCTGAAACCTCTGAGCACTTAGGACCAAACCTGAGAGACCCAGGCTAGGCTGCATTTATGTAATGGATCTGGGCCCGGAAACTTGGATGAGAATCCCAGCCAGGACTTTGGGTAGGTCACTTACCCCTCCCTGTCTGGGACAGGGGGGCCCTCAAGGTCTTTTTTAGCTCTAGACCTTAAGGGGAGATGGGGAAGAATGAGAGAACACAGGTAGAATCCTTGTCCCCCAACCCTCTCTCCTGATCACTTTTTTGGGTCTTGTCCTGCCCAATTTGTCTATAGTATTTTATTCCAGGGAATTCCAGAGCAACCAACTGGAGGAATCCGATGAAAATGAATGTCCTAGGACCACAGTGATAGAGTTCAACCCTTTCCTTTCACATAAGGAGAAAGTGAGACCCAGAGAGATTGAATAACCTGCCCCAGAACACAGCCACCCAAGGGGGCTTGGAGCTCTGACTCCAAGGGGCTGCGCCAAGCTGCCCAATCTTTTCTAAGTTCATCAGCTTAGAGCACAAGGCCTGTTCCTTTCTTATCCAAACTTTGGATTGCAGGCAGGATTTTGCAAGGTGTTCTGTATACAATAATTGCTCAATAAATACTTGTTCCTCAATGATTTGGTCCGGTTGCCCCAGGTACAAGTGGCCTCTCTGGAAGATAACTGGGGCTTTAGTGGAGTCAGGAGACCTGGGTTTGAGTGTTAGCACTGCCACTGGGCACCTGTGGGATCTCCATCAGGACCTTTCCTGTATACAAAATTCCCTTCTAACCAGAGCCAAATTCCCTGCTTCAAGGGATCATCAGGAAGAAAAACACTTTATAAATTGTCAAATGCTATTTTTTTTTTAACCCTTACCTTCTGTCTTAGAATCAATACTGTGAAAAAACAGAGTGGTACAGACTAAGAAATGGGGGTTAAGTGACTTGCCCAAGGTCACATAGCTAGGAAGTTTTTGAGACCAGATTTGCACCCAAGATCTCCTGTCTTCAGGCCTAGAACTCCATCCACTGAGCTGCCTAACTGCCCCGTGTAATTCCTTCATCACATGATCTCATTTAATCTTGCCAGCAATCCTTTCATGTAGGGGATACAGGCATTCTTAGTCCTGTTTGATGGAGAACACAAAAGTTCAGAGACATTGAATGACTCGGCCATTGTCACACTTCCAGCAAGTGCCAGATTCCTCCTGACCCTGAACCCAATGCTTTTTGCACTTTGCCATCCAGCCTATTTGCGTGTCTCCCTGGCAGAGGATCCAGAAACCGATGGTTCGGACCCAAGGCCCTGGGAATGCTGTGCATGTTGGGATTTCTATGCCCTGCAAGACTGGGGGCAGAGTAAAGGATGAGGCATTAACTCCATCCCTAAGAGAAGGGGAGCTTCTTCTTTGTAGGACCAGCTGGGAGCCATAGCCCAGGGGAACGTCCAACTCCAGCATCTTCTGGCTTTCCAGTAGCAGTTTTGTTGAGGTCCCTTCAGCCTTCCTGGTCCCTCCAGAGGACTGGTGGGACTTGGAGCCATGCCCCAGGCATTGCCAGGAGTCCTGGGGAGGCTGTCACTCCCAGGGCTGCCTTGTCCCAGAATCTAGAAGGCAGGCCCTTGAGGGCAAGGACTCCAGCTTTTAGGGTGGAGGCTGAGTCTTGGAGTCTGGAAGGCTTTGCTCAGATACATACTAGCTATGAGACGGTGGGCAAGTCACTTCCACTCAGTGCTGCCCAGTGAGCTGTAGACAGATAGCCAATCGGCGTTAGCCTACATCACCCACAGGGCAGGCATGCCAGCCCACCTGAAACAACAGGTTAGCCCCTGAAAGAGAACCAGAAGGCAAGGGGGGCTGCCAGGCAGGTAAGTCAGGCCACTGCCGTCTTCCACCTCCCTGCCTCCCCTCAGACAAACCTTGAACCCTAGAGCCTTAGGCAGAGCACTGCTTCCAACCCAGGGCACTGAGCACCTACTGGTGGCCCTGGGCAAGTCACGTCATCCTGTTTGCCTCAGTTTCCTCATCTGTAAAAGGAGCAGGAGAAGGAAGTGGCAAGTCACCCCAGGACCTTTGCCAAGAAAATCCCAAATGGAGTCATCGAAACAACTGAACAGCCACAAAAGTGTATACACATGATCTCATTTGATCCTCAAATTGCTGCTTGAGGGAGATGTGGCAGATATTATCATTCTCATTTTACAGATGAGGACTTTGAGACACAGAGAGGTTCAGCAAGAAAGGATCCAAGGGTGAATTTGAACCCAGCTCACTCTCAGCTCCAGCCCTGAGGCTCCTCATTGGTGGTGTCTAGGGCCAAAGCGACGGCTCCTGCTGACCATGAATCAGTCTATCTGCAAGTTTTTGCCTAAGCACCTACTCTATGCCAAGTGCCATCCGAGGTCCTGAGGACATCAGGATCAAAGGGAAGAGCCAGGCCTGGGGTCAGGAGGTCCTGGGTTCCAATTTGACATTCCCTAGCCGTGTAAGCCTGGGCAAGTCACTTAACCCCAATTGCCTAACCTTTGGTGCTCTTCTGTCTCGCTCCTGTCCCAGAGACAGTGCATCCATATTGAAGAGAATATGGGGCCAAGGTGAGGCCACCGAGAGCAGAGAGAGAGGAAACTTGTCCAAAGTCTCATGAATGGCAGGGCCAAGAGGGTTCAGAGGTTGGCAACCAGCAGAGATATCTGGATATGGACCCAGAAGGCTCACCAGCCTGCCCTTCCACTGATACTCCCCTCTGCTTGGCTATTCTGAAATGGGCCTGAACCCCCGAGACAGATGGATGGACGGACAGACAGACGGATGGACGGACAGACAGACGGATGGACGGACAGACAGACGGATGGACGGACAGACAGACGGATGGACAGACACACACACACACAGAGCAGCACCCAGGCCATAATGGTGGTGGTGGCCATACAATCCGCAAACAGGGCCTCGAGAGGCCCCTGGATGAGCAGCTGGAATGTGCCCAGCCATGGGTGGAGGAGGGAGGGGGTGCAAGTAAACATTCCTTTGACCCAGCTCCCTCTCTTCCCTTCCTGCCCACTCTCCTGCCTCCACCCCAAAGAAGGTGTGTTCCAGAGCCCAGCAGTCCTTTCCTGCCATATTAACCTCTCCTCTGGTGAAGGCCTCCCCTCATGACTCACCATGGCTCGTGGGTGACCCTGGCATCTCATTGGCACTGCCAGCAGAACTCGAGCTCTGGCACGTCCCACCAAACCGGAAAGGCTCCCAGACTGCGTCTGGTCATGATCTGTGGGTCTGCTGGAGGAGGCCCAGCTTTGCTAACCAACCTCACCTGCCAAGCTCAAGGCTTTGGGGCGGGGGTGGCAGAATTGGGTGTCGGGGGAGAATGTGGCAATGCTGAAAAGTCACCTGTCAGGGCTTAGGGGTGAATGCCACACTAGCAAGGGACGGGGGTGACCAAATCTGAGTCAAAATCTGGCCTCCCACACTTCCTATCTTGTGACTACGGGCAAATCACTAAAACTCCCAGCCTCAGTTTCCTCAACTGTAAAATGGGGACCATCATAGCACCTCCTCAGGGATGCTCTAAGGATTTACACAAGAGAGAATTTAGTAAAAAAACAAACCCTTAGCTCAGCGCTGGGTATATAATAGGCACAATACAGAAATGTTTATCCTCTTCTTTCCCTGCCTCCCTGGCCTAAGAAGACCCTGCAGAGCATGTGGCCCCTGAGTGTCCCCCAGTGCAGAACAGCCGCTTCCTTAGCATCTCCTTTACTCAGTGAACCCTTCACAGACTCAAAAGGCGCTTTGTTGTGGCTCGTTTTACTTTAGGGGGCCTTTGGGGAGCCATCACTTAGCCCAACCCCCCACGTCTTTATTTTACAGATAAGGAAACCGAGGCCCTCCAGAATCAAGACCTGAACCAGGCCCCAGGACGCCCAGGTTCCAGAGTCCATTCTACTGCCCTGCCCGAAAAAAGAGTTTTCCACACTTGCCACTCCTCTGAAAACCGGAAAGTCGGGGCCACAGTCCAGGTAGAAGTCTGTGCCGTGGCCCTGGTCCAGATCGGTGTGTAGCAACAGCCCGGAGACCGTGGACTCATAGCCTAATCCCCAGCACTCGCCCGGCGTCCTGCGCCGCAGCACTCCTCTCTAGAAAAGGCAAAGAACTGGAGAAGGACGCGATGAGCGTCTTCACTCCCAGGCGGGTGAATATTTGCAGGCCCTGCCCTTTTACACGGGCTGGCCTAGTGCGTGCTGAGCGTGGCGCGTGGCCCAGAGGAGAAGTAAAATTGTATGGGGTGGATGTAGAGGTGAAAGGAACCATGGGAAATTCTCCAGCAGGCAGCCAAATGGGAGTAGATGTTTTAGTAGCGGACAAGGCTGAAAGCTGGATGGGACCTCCCCCAAATACTCCCCCCGCACCCAAACACACACAAAAGCTCATTTACCACCTCTATACCTTTACAACAGCGGAGCCTGGGTGAGCATAGCCTAGTGTGCCTCCAATTCATGGAGCTGCGAACCAGACTGTGGATGGCAATTTGAACCCAAGTCTCCAAAGTTACTAAGCTGGGCATCCCTGGCTAGACCTCTATTTGATACCACAAGAAGATCTCCATGGGGCTCATTTCTCCATGTATTTGAGAAGTGAGGCCTTTATTAGAAAAACTCTTTAAAAATTAAAGAGGAAAAGCATCCTATTATACGTGAATATTTCTAGAAGCTTTTTTTGGAGCAGCCAAAGGAGGTACTTGTGGATAGGTCGCATGAGTGTATCTTGAATAAATCTTAGCACAAGTCCTGTAAACCGCCTAATCGCTGGACCAGCAAACATTTATTAAGTTCCTACTATGTGCCAGCCATTGTGCTATGGGATGAGATAGGAAAAAAAAGGAGGACAGTCCCTGCCTTCGAGGAACTTCTATTCTTTGGGGAGGATGACATGTCTATAGACATGTAGGTGCGGTATACACACGTCTGCCTGCGTGTGCACACAAAAGATGCTTTGGGGGGCTGCATCGGTACCCAGATGCTTTGCTTTGAAGGAAACCTGAGCTCACAAAGGCAAAGATGAGGAGAGACAAAGCAGGAGGCAGACCCTCCCAAAGACTTGTTCTGAGCCTCAAATGAGCTAGTTTGCCCGATCTGGGACCCCTAAATAGAAATCAAAGGAGCTGGGAATAGACGATATTTTGACCAAAAAGGTCCGGGTCAGTACAAACCATTGGTGAAGCTACGAGAACGTGGGATCAGGAGTCAGAGGGCCTGCTGCCTCGGAAATTCCGTTCCACAGCTTTGCTCCCTCGTGCCTTTGTGACTTTGGACAAACATCTGTCTGCGGTCCCCTCTGTGTGCAGTGAGGGCTTGAGACGGGCGCCTCTCCCAGGTCTCTCTGAAAGCATCTTATGGAGGCCTGACTAGGGTCCTGGCAGCGCAGGATTCAAACCCAGGACCTTAGACCCCAGATCGAGCACATTTTCTGCCCGTCGCCCCACTCCATCTCCATCGCCATTTGGTCATGACCAGAAACTGGAGAGGCCGCAGGCGGAGGCTGGTCTTCGGGGAGGACCCCACAAGGTCAGTTTCTCCCTTTGCCTTGTTCTACATCCCTCAGAATATCTCGAGATAGTCTAGTAGTCGGCGTTAGTCAGCCTCTCCTGACCGTCTCCACAAACAGGTGCCGGGGCCCTTCTGGAGAATTGGGCGGGTTCCAGGGTCCTGGATGCTTCTGAAGAACATTGCGTTTGAGTCTGATGTGGTCCAGTGGGTGGTCTCCGCCGGCCCCTAGGCCAGGAGAGGGGCATGGAGCTATTGCCTGTGTTTGTCCTCTTGTACTTAGCCCAGGGTCTCCCGCCCAGAGTAAGGACTTAGTAAATGCTGGTTGGCTTGATTTGACTCCCAAAGTTGGGGCCAACCAATCATCTGATCCTTGGAGACCAGCCTAGAGTTGCCTGTGTCCTCTGAGCATTCCTGTGGTGACTCCCTTCCTAATTTTCCAGTCTTCTCCACCAGGACTCAGAAACCTTCGCACCATGGAAGACCCCTCCGTCCTGCCAGCGCTCGCCTCCAAAGTGTAAATAAATGCCTTTTGGAACATCCACTATTTATTTATTTATTTCGTTTTTAAAATATTTTGTTTTTTAAAAAATTAAAAATTTATTTTGTTTAAAAAAATGTGTCCAGGATTCTCATCTCCTTTCCCTCCCCTCTCCCAGGGCTGGGTTGCACAAGTACTATCCCTTGATACCTATTTCCATATTATTCCTTTTTGCTATAGAGCCATCTTTTCAAGCCTAAACCCCAAATCACATCCCCATATAGACATGTGATACGTGACATCATACGTTCTTCTTTTGCATTTCTACTCCCATAGTTCTTTCTCTCAATGTGGGGAACATCCATTTTTATATGACTGAACTAAGCATTTTCTTTCTCTTTTTCATTCTTCTTTTTAAACCTTTAAATCTTAGAATCAATATTGTAGATGGTTTCCAAGACAGAAGAGCTGTAAGAGCTAGGTAATATTAAGCAACTTGCCAAGGGCCACACAGCTAGAAGTATCTGAGGTCACATTTGAACCCAGGACCTCTGCTGCCCCTGTCCGAATCTTTTCCATAGGGAAAAAGAAATGTTAATGAAATTCATGTGTTTATTTGCTTCCTTCTCAGAGAGTAGAGGAAGGGAGAGAGGAAGGCAGGGAACTTAAGAATATGGTTCAAACTTTAATTTGGCTCAAACTTTAAAAACCTAAAGATTAAAAATGTTTTTTTAATCTAATTGAAGCACAAAATAAAATGTTATTTTTTAAAAATTCATGTGTATATTTTCTTTTTGGGGGGTGGGAGGAGCCAGGAGGAGAAAAACTCCCCTAATCCACTCCTTTCATTGTTTTGTGGCTTTAAGAACAGTGAAGACATTCGACATTCTTAGCCCTCAGAGCCTCTAGGACAGCCCTTTATTACACATGAGAAGCTTTAATAAATAGTCATAAATACTAAGTAGGCTTTAATAAATACTAATTAAATGGGGGGGAAAAGGGAAATTCCCTGATAGTCTACAAAGATCATAGATACTAGATTTCAAAAGTTAGCTTCTTGGGGGCAGCTAGGTGGCTCAGTACATTACAAGCCTGACCTAGAGACAGGAGGTCCAGGGTTTTAATGTGACCTCAGACACTTCCCTAGCTGGGTGACCCTAGGCAAGTCACTTAACCCCCATTGCCTGGGTTTACAGCTCTTCTGCCTTGGAACCCATTGACAATATTGCTAAGATGAAAGAGAAGGGTTAAAAAAAAAAGTTAGCTTCTTGCCACTTAACAGGATCAGACTTTAAAGCCTATTACAAAGCAGTAACAATGAAAACAACTTGGTACTAGCTACGAAACAGAGGGGTGGATCGGGGGTATTGATTAGGTGCACCATTAACACATTAGCAAATGGCCAAAGTAATCTAGGGTTTGATAAACCCAAAGATCCTAGCTTTGGGGGCAAGAACTCATCATTTGACAAAAACTGCTGGGAAAATTGGAAAGCAGTTTGGCTAAAATTAGGCACATGTCAAAATAAGGTCAAAATGGATAAAAGATTTAGACATAAAGGGTGATTTCCTAAGTAAATTAGGGGAGCATGGAAAGATTTAACTGTCAAATATCTACGAATAAGGCAGGAATTTATGACTAAAGAAAAGACAGAAAGGATCACAGGAAGCAAAATGGATGATTTTATTGAAAAGTCTTTACACATACAAAACGAATGTAGCCAAAATTAGAAAGCAGAAAGGGGGGTTGGGGGGGACATTTCTCTGGTAAAGACCTCATTTGTCAAATATATAGGAAACAGTCAAATTTGTAAGAATAATTGATAGTCAGAGGATATGAATGGGCAGTTTCAGAATAGAAATCAAAGCTATTAAATCATATAAAAATGCTTTAAATCACTGCTTAGAGAAATGCAAATCAAAATAACTTTTGAGGTATTACTCACACTTATCAGATTGGTTAACATGACAGAAAAGGAACATGACAAATGTTGGAGAGGATGTGGAAAAATTGGGACCCTAATGCACTGGTGGTCGAGATTTCTGGAGGCCAATGAGGGCTATTAAACTGGGCATACCCTTTGATCCAGCTACTCGGTCTGCATCCCAAGGAGTTCAAAGGGAAAGGAAAAGGGTCTATATGTACAAATAATGCTTACAGCAGTTCTTTTTTGATGTCAAAGAACTGGAAACTGAAGGGATGCCCATTGACTGGGGAATGGCTGAATACATTCCGGTGTATGATTGGGATTACATACATTTGTGGTATGAGAAATGGTAATGGATGGTTTCAGGAAAGCCTGGGTAGTCTTCTATGAACTGATGCAAAGTGAAGTTAGCAAAAAAAAACCCAAACTGTATAAAGGAACAGTAATGATGGTCGATGCTGAAAGACTTAGCAACTCTAATCAAGACAATGATCCAAAGGACCTGTGATGAAGAGAGAGAACTGATGAACGCTGAATACAGATTAAGGCATATGCTCACTTTATTTTTCTTGAGATTTTTTTCTGGGTGTTTTCTTTTGCAACATGGTTAATATGGAAATGTTCTGCATGACTTCATCTGTCTAATTCATAGCCTACTGCTTGCCTTGTCAAGGGGTGGGGGAAAATCAGTCGGCTTTTTGTCAACCTGGTAATCATTGGTTTTGTTCTCTTTTCCTTTTATCCACAAATTATTGCAATTTTTAAGTTGAGTATGTTTCCACGATCCTTTTGGGGAAACTGGTTTCCCAATAGGATCACAGGGAGAATATGTATAAATGGAGATTTTGAGCCTTTGGACTTCATCCCCCAGGAGTCCCTTAGTTTCCCAAGATTCCATTTCCTGGGTCCCCACTTTTTTTTTTTTGCATGATGGTATTTAGTGGCTGTAACCCCTACCTAGTCCTCTTTTGAACCTTCCACCTGGCTGAAGTCAGGCAGTTCTTTTGCTTTAGTCATTATTAATAAACCTTTATAAAATATAATAGCTATTGATTACTAATTTTAAAGCCCACATCAGGAAGGAGAGAATTTAGAATTCACAAGTTAAAAAATAAATATTAAAAATGCAAATGGGAAATATTTCAAGAAACAAAAATACATTTAAAAAGCTAATTTCTCTGCCACTTGGACTTGCTATACTAGGGGATTCCAGAATAAAAACAGCAGCAATAACAGACCTATCTATAGCTCTTTTTTTTTCCTGTTTAAACCCTTACTGTCTGTCTTTGTAGCAACTCTTAAGACAGAAGGGTAAGGGCCAGATAATTGAGGTTAAATGACTTGCCCAGAGTCTGAACTCCAAGCCTGGCACTCTTTCCACTGTGCCATCTAGCTGCCCTTCCCATCTATCCTTCTTTAAGGTTTGCAAAGTCCATTTGACCCTCTCAAAAAAATGCTAGGAGAAAGTGTACATTCGTTCCATTTCGCAGATGGGGAAAATGAAGGCTCAGAAAGGCACGTGACTTGTCCATGGGGGCCAGGCTAGTTGGTGTGGACAGAGGCCTTGTTGATTCCAGGTCCAGTGCTCTGCCTGCCCAGGCGTGGTGAGGGGCCTGGAAGGCTGCTGCTCATTGTCTGACTACGAGGCCTGTCTCTCCCTCGATCCTGTGTCAGGCTGCCAAAGTTCCGCATTTATCGGGAGGATGCTATCAGGCCTTGTGCACAATGACCAGGGAGGCCCCGCCAGAAGGGCTGTAGCTGTCTCCGTGGCTGGTGACTGCAGCAGGCCCAACCCAGGCACGCTGCCTTTTGTTCTGGACTTTGCGGCAGCCACCACCGCCTTCTCTGGTGGGGCTTTTCTCTGACCTCCGAGGCTGCCCGCAAGGGCGCCTGGGGGAAGGCTCCTTCCATGGTCTAATCTCTCTTTCCCTCTGCTGGCTGCCCTCCTCCCAGAGGGAGCATCTTCTCCGGAAGGCGTTTCTATGGCTACTGCGGTGGCTGCAGGCTGCTTATCGATCAGGCTCTGCAGAAAGGAATTCCATCCCAGGGTTTTTAAAGGGAACTGAGCCTTTGTGATCCTCTGAACGCCACCGTTTGAGAACTGATCCCAGGCCAGGAGGCAGCACGATGAGTCCCTGAGCAGAAGGGCAGGCCCTAAAGGCAGGGTTTGACAGAGGAGAGACTCACAAGACCTCGGAGCCCCCTCCGCGGTCTGCCTGTACCTCAAACCCCGACAAGAGGTCAAAGACTGCGCTTGAAGGCCTGGGGGGGGTGACCCCTCTGTCCATTTGCCTCCAGTATTGGCTGCCTTACTACTGCTCCGGAGCATCCCGTCCAGGCCCTTCTCCTGATTCCCCAGAAATCGCAGAACCAGGGGGTTGGGCTGGCTGACCCTGAGACGCAGAGAAGGCCCAGGGTTGTGCCTTTAGATCTGCCCACCTTCATCCCTCCCACTTAATTCCCCTCCGTAATCTCTAGTCCGAGAGCTCCCGGCGGACTTTCTGATCCCGGAGAGCAGAACTGTGATTTAGCCTTTCCCCGCTTTTCCAGCCCGACCCAAAGGAGGGTAGGAACGCCTTGGGGAGGTTGGGGGGAGGGGTCGGTGCCAGGGGCTGCCGGGGTAGCACCAAGAGCCAAGAGCAGCCTGGAACCGCGCCGCCCCTCCCCCAATTCCAGGGCAGGGGAGACCCGCCAGGGCCCGCTCCCCAAAAGCCGCCAACAAGTGCATGCGAAGGGACACTCCCGCAGCCCCGCACCAGGAGACACGTGCTCCCTAGAGCCAGGGCTGTGGGCGGGGTTCAGGGCCGGCCCAGCCCCCTGCCCCTCAGTCGCTCGCTCGCTGAGAGGAGGGGGGCTGCGGCGCCGCGCGGGCACGCGGGCGGGAGGATCTCTTGCGCTTGCGCACTGGCTCCGCTGCGGGCTTGGAGCGGCCGCCGCCCACCTCCTCCCGCCGGTCCGGGGCTGCAGTGCGCCTGCGTATCCCGTCAGGCGCGCGACCGAGCTCTACGCCCCTCCCCCACTCCCTCTCCACCGGGCCGCCAGTCAGTGGCTCAGTCGCTCGTCGTCCGCCCTCAGAGCCGGAGCCACCGCCTCTGCTGCCGTTCACCTCTCGCAGTTCCAGCCCTTATTCTCCTCGCCTCGCCTCTGCCCTTTCCGCCTCCCGTTGGCGAGGCCATGGCGGAGCCATCGGCAGCCACCCAGTCCCCGTCCGTCTCGTCCTCGTCGTCCGGGGCCGATGCCTCTGGGGCCGCTGCGGGCAGCGGGGGAAGCCCTGGGGCCTGTCCAGGCCTAGGGGGCAAAAGCTGCGCCTCGTCTTGTGCGGGTGAGGAGGGGGAGGGGAGGCCTTGGGGGAATGGCGGGGGCGGCTGGATGAGGGGGCAGCCCCACGGGGGTAGGGGTAGGGGCTCGGTCGGGGCTCGGGGAGGGAGCCTCAGGTGGTAACCTGGAGCCGAGCCCGAGATTTGGCTTCACGCGTGGGAACGGGTGTGGAGCCAGGGCCTTGGGGTGGGGCCGTGGGAAAACACGAGCGGAGGGGGGAGAACTGCTGGGAGAGAGCGACCCCCCTCCCCCACGCTCCCTTGCCGCCTCTTCCCTGCCTTGCACAATCAAGCCTGGGTGCTGCGGGGGGGGGGGGACCCTGGGAGGTGGGCGCCCTTGGAAAAGCCCCAGGTCTCCCGGGTCTGCGGGGCAGGTGAGCTAGAAAAGGAATGAGGAGGGGTCCGCGCCCCGCCGGGCAGTGGTCTGGCCGCCCGCACAAATTAAGTGCCTATTTTGTGTTCGGAGAGGAGCGGCATAGATGGCATCAGGTCACGGGGGTCGGGGGATGGGGGCAACCTTTTTGGGGTGCTTCCATAGGTGCGGGGTAAAGGGCTTGTGCTTTGGGGGCCTGGGCTGGCCACCCCAGAGGAGAGGACTCTGTAGGGGCGGCGTGACTGCCCCCCACCCCCATTGCATCGTCCTCCCCTGGGAGGGTCCTTCTGCGTCCCCACGCACACCGCCCTGTTTGCTCGAAGGGAATAGACGGAGTGCTCGGGGATGGGGCTCTGCCTTCAGCTGTGTCTGCTGGAGCCAGAACCCGCGAACTAAGGTGACAAAGGCGACTGCAGAGAAGGGGATGGATGGAACAAAGCACGATCTGCCGAAAGCCCCCTCTCCTCCCTCTCCCTAATGGCGTGTAGGGACGCTGCGGAGCCGACCACTGCGTTTCCTTTGTATGCGCGTCTGCTCGCTGGTGGGAGCTGGCTGGCAAGCGCCCCTCTTGCGGAGATCTGCAGTGCAGATGCCTTCTCGGAGGAAAAAAACCAGTGGGCAGGTGACAGTTCTTAAAGGGGCCAGAGCCTCGGAAAGAAAACAGGTGGAGAAAAGGGCTCCCTGGGCTGTCGGGAATCGTGGATTAGTTTCCTATTCGGAATTTTCCCCAAGAATTTGGATTTTTAAGTTTCTTCATTCAATCTGTTGCTTGACTTTGGGGAGCTGGTCTCCATCTGTCGTTATCGTGGCGATTAGCTGTAGATACACAGTATGTTCTGAATGCTGCTGTTTCCTCCTGTCCATGCCATGTCCTATTGGGTTTCCCAGGGTGCTTATGATTATTTCAGTAGAAGCAACTTATTTTATTGAAAGCTGGGTAAGACTTCTTTAGGTCAGGGTTAGCTGTACCAGTAAGGAGTGAGGCAGAAACGTTGGACCCCTTGTGCTAACGTTAAACAATTATTTCTCTACAATTTTCTTTTCGTGCCCAGTTCTCAAGGAAAGACAATTCTATTACTAAGCAACTTGGTTGGGGGTGGTATTCTCTCTTAGCAACTTGGGTGCTTCTTATCACTGTTCTCCTTTATTTGGTTCCTTTAACTGTTTTCTGATGCATACATTGATTTTTGTTTTATGGTTTAGATTAGTGGTGTCAAACTCAAGGCCACTGAATCCATATATAAGGATTTCTGTGGGTCACTTAGTTTTAGAATGTATTATCTGAGTTTTATTGTATTTTCATTTTGTTAAATATTTACCACTTTTATATGGATATAAAAATCTTGCCTTCCAGCTTAGAATCAGTAGGTTCTAAGGCAGAAGAGCAGGAAGGGTTTGTCAGTCACAGAGCTTCCACAGGTGTCTTGAGGTCCTATCTTCAGGCCTGACTATCCATTGAGTCACCTACAAATTGAATTTTTAAACTGGTTTGGGTGGCACTCATGTGCTACACGTTTAGACCATAGTTCTGGGAATGAAACCTTTGTGATGGAAGTATTGGCTAGAGCAGAGTCTAAAATTTAAGTCTAAAGTTTACAATGGTTGAATCAATTATGAAATCACTTCAAGGGCATTTCCCTCCTCTTGGCTATCTCTATGGAAGAACTGTCTATCTTTATTAATAGGGCCTTGTTGAAATGATTTTGATACATAGGAAAACATAATAAAGCCTAACCAAAATGTCTAGTGACATAGCTAATATTTTCTTTGAATCTTTATTTTTGGTGTCATTAGCCACAATCTTTTTCACTTATTGTAGTATCCTCTCAAAGAAAAGTTTTATTAATGTCTTGTTTTGACAACACCTGAATTTCCAAATGTACATTTCTCTTGTCTGTTAGACAGGTTCCCCATATAACAAAACAATAAAGAAGAAAAATAGCTCATTGAAACTAACCAACATATCAACTCAATCTTGACAGTGTAATTTAGTCCATGCCCATGGTCACCCTCCCTTGCAGGAGGGGAAGGTGGATCGTCTCCATTCTGCAGGCCTAAACAGTCACTAAAATTACAATGTTTAATATTTTTCCTTTCCACATAATACTTCTTTTAAGGTAGGTTTGCTTTGCATTTTTATACTACTAAATGCTTTGCCACTGTTGTTGTTTTCCTGAGTTAATGCTACTAATTGTGTGGGTATATATGTCCATGTACACAAGCTTTAGGAAATGAATTTCCATGAATAAGACATTTTGTAACCATAAATGAAATTCCCTGTAGATAATGGGTAAGGTCCTGACAAATTGTGCATATTAATCATTAAATGCTTTTGTGTTTTTTCGTTGCCTCACATAATTTTAAAGCTTTCAAATTTTAGTTTCTGGAAACGTCAGCCTCAGTTTTCTCATTTATAGAATAAAGGGGGGCATGTATGCAAAAATACATTCTCTAAAGTTCCCTCCATTTGTTTGATGTGATGAATTTTTTTCCTTCCTCACTAAATGATTTCTATGTAATTAAGAGAACTCCCAACTTCTAAAGGAAAGAACCTGACTTACAAAAGGCTTGGAATACAAATAATCAGCAATCACCTGGCTTGTTTTCTTAACTGCATATTTCTTCCTATATATTGGCACTTTACTATTATCTACTAATTTTCCTCATGACTGATTTGTTTTTGAAGTATCTTAGGTGGTACATAAGTGCTGTCATTGTTGACATGTAAGATAAAAATGAAAATTTTGTTTTTCATGTCTTCATTGCTTGCTATTAAAATACCAAGGCAGTAATAGGCCCAGATGTGTCCTTTATACATTACAGTTTTTGTGAGCCTTCTATAGCATCTCTATTTTTAGGTCTTGCACTTAATACAAAAGCTGCATATAAAGATTCTCTAGTATGTAGTCATCGGTTCATTACTTAAGCTTCCTCATTACAAAATGGTTTCCACAGCTCTAATGGTAGCAGTCAGTCTTCTGCTTGCATGAATATACAATGAAGTTGGTTATTCTGGGCTTAATTTTAAATATCTTTTGATCTAATCTTGGATCTAATCTTGATGAATTTATGAAAGTCTTAAATCACATGCTATAGTAGCATCCTTAAGGCACTAATATCATCCCAAGCCATTTAGAGAGAGGTGTTTTTCTTAAATCCATGTCATTTTCTGTGCTTCTCTTCCTTGTTACTACTTTGGTGGCTTTCCTGGAAGTTACACCAGCCACGAAAGTCTAGATAGACTTGTTTGTACTCTGTCATGCTTTTCTTTTAAAGAAAGAGTGATGAAATCAACTTCCACCAAGGAAATCACTGGTTTAGAGAATCAGAAATTAAAGAAAGTGGAATAATGCAGTCCATGGTCTGCTGGCTAGTGCTTGGTTAAGTGGAATCTGCTCTAGGTTTAGTCTTTTCACTCTGCTTCCAAATCTATAGATTTTTCTATGGAATAGCCCCATGACCTTAGGCAAGTTGACCCAAAAGGCACTGTTTACTGCTCTATAAAATATGAGGGGGACTGAGATAATTTTTAAAGTGTCTTCCAGCCTTGAGAGTCTGTGAATTTGTAGAAGTTTGAATGTAACAAGGAATTGTGAAAAGGCCGGCTGGGAAATTGGCCCTTGGCTTCCCTTTTTCCCTTTTTTATATGACCAAATACTAATGTAGCTTACTAGCATAAAGCAGGAGATAAGTTCTTAATGTAGAGCTAAGACTAGTACTTACATGACCTTGGGCAAGAGAGCTTGTGTAAGTAAGCAAGCTCTGGGCTGGAGTTTCCTCATTTGTAAATTGAGGCTCTCCTCTAGTTCCCCTGCCTTGTGGGCTTCTGAGGATCAAATAAGATAATGTATCAGAAAGCGTTTTGTAAAATGGAAAGTGTTATACAAGTGGAAGGTGGCCCTAATGTTATTGGAAGGGGAGGAAGAGGTCTGAGTGAATGGTGACTTGGCAGATTTCTGGAGAAGTAAGAGTTAATGTCTGAACTGAAGTGAAAGGGACTTTTAAAAATGAATAAGAAGACCAGGGCTATTTATACAGTAGTTGATTCTGCTAGGCCAAAGTAGGTGAGAGTCTGATTCATATAAATTCAAATGCATTCCCTTAATTTTATACTATCGTGTGAAATTTGTGAAATTCTGCAGCTTGCCACAGTCTGAAGTTCACGTTCTCATAAATGAAGTGCCAAAATAAACATTTCGTCTAAAAAACATTTTGGACAGCTTAAAAACAAACTAGAATCCTAGTATTAGAAGGAGTCTCAGAGTGTGTTTGGTGTTCAAGTTTCATCTCTTGACCTGTTCCTGTCTTTCAGACTTTCCCCCTTTTCATTTACCCTGTCATTCAGTCACACTGGCCTTCTTGTTGTTCCTCAGTCCTTTGCCCCCAGGTTTTCTCTTTGAGTAGCTCTTGTGCTTGAATATTCCTCTACCTCATCCTCCAGGCTTCCCTGGCTTCCTTCTAGACTCCTAAAAACCCATCCCCCTTATGCTGGAAGCTGATCCTGGCCTCTCTTCTCCTTTTCTCCCCTCCAGCCCCCAATTAGCCATTTTTGCAGTTATAGCTTTTGTTTGCAAGCTGTTCCCCCCATTAGAATATAAGCTTCTTGAGGGCAGGAACAGCTTTGTACATCTCAGGGCGCGACTGACCAGTACCTGGATAGGAATGTCTCTAATTTGGGTTTGATTCTCTTTGGTTGTCGCTCCCACTGGCACTTCTTGAGTGGGCTTTTTGAAAGTAACATGTTCATACTCCCAGCAGGCCAATGAAATATGTTTATGTTTGTATCCTAAATATTTGAGTGGCTTCATCCAGTCACAAATCTTGGTATTGAAATAGTTTTTCTCTATATGACGTATGAAGAATCACACCCACCCATGAAACAGTTGGTGAAAGTTTAGTGTGGCAAAAGTTTCATGAGACGAATGTTTAGCAGTGCAACTCTGATGACTTTGTGCCTTAAACCTTGACATTGCTTTGGAAAGGAACAGATGGCAGCTCTTGAACCAGAAGTGGGCGATTACAGACTTTTCCTTCTGCTAGGAAGCAAGAGGAGTCCATTATCCTAATAGCTTAGGTGACTTATCTCAGAGTCTTAGAAGGGCTGAAGTTGCGTTATCACGCGTTGGCATGGCATTCTTTATGCTCCTTTGTTCTCACCATAAATGTTGCCATGATACGCAGTGATTGTTCTTGAATATGAAAAGTCCCATCCACAGAGATGGGAATAAAGAAAGCAGGAGGTGGGGTAAAGCAGAAGAGAGGGCCAGGCCAGCCCACTCACCCAATCCAGGACCAGAATCACAGAGCCTGTTTGGATACAGACAGAAAGGAAACAGAACTCCTCCCCTTCAGTAGTTTATGTTTTACTGGGGGAAACCCACTGATGAGGCCCCACATGTGCCAAATACAGGGTCGGGCAGCCTGGCAAGGTGGATGGAGAGCCTGCTTGAACACCCCCCCCCCCCCCCCCCCCCCCCCCCCCGTCCCACTGCCTCTTTCTCAACTCACCTCACTTCTCAGTGTTCTTTGAGTAACTCTATAAGAAGATTCTAGGCTGTCCTGGGAGAGAGATTTTCTTCACCCAGGAGTTCTTTATGCTAATAAAATCACAGGTCCAGTCTCCAATCTGACATATTCAGAGTAAATACAAAATAATTTTTTTTTTAGCCTTTATCTTCTTAGTATCAGTTCCAAGACAGAGGAGTGGCAAGGCCTAGGCAAACAGGGTTAAGTGACTTGTCCAGGGTCACATGGCCAAGAAGTATCAGAGATCAAATTTGAACCCAGGTTTAAATCCTGACGACAGGCATGGTGCTCTATCCACTGTGCTACCTAGCTGTCCCCCATGTGATTTTTTTTGAGTGGGTTATGCTGTTATAATTATTCTTCCCCTCTGACTCCCCTTTCCCAAGTTTCTTTCAATGTAATTTTCACATGTAGGTATAATTTGCAAATAACAGCTATTCTGAAAAGCTGCTGGGTAGATAACAAAATGAATTGCAACTAACTTGTTCTGAGTGGTTCTTTAAAGGTTTTTCATTTCTTCAACTTCCAAAAATATTGTTTTTCTACCAAGAGCTCTAAAAAATTGTTGGTAAAGACTGTCCATTGCCTTCAGAATTTTAAAAAGGGAATTTGGAAAAATAATAACCACCATGTTTTATTAGGTGTATTTTGCCAATTTGGAATTATGCATTTATTAGTTTTATTAAACAAGTCATCCATGCATTTATTTCAGTCAGGTAAAGGAGCATAACCTCATGATTCAAGTAGAAAAATTCTGGGTTTAAATTCTGCCCCTTAGATTTAATTGGATGTATGACTATGAGCAAGATGTCACCTCTGAGTTTGATTTCCTCACCTGTCAAATGAGAATAATTAAACCACCTAGGAGCATGTATGTAGTGCTTGAAAGTTTGCAAAATGCTTTACATTTATGATCAGAATTATTTGGTGCTCTGGCAAAGTAATTTGGTTCTTTAGTGAAACAGATTACAAATTATTAATTCAACTGGGTATCTTGTTTACTGGTTCAGTTCATGTGGTGCATACCAGCCTAGCAGTTTCCAAGGGAACTGCCTTATCTTTTATTTGATAAAAGCAGCTCTAGATTGTAGTTGAACTATTCTACAATGGATTGCTTTTATATACATTTTTAAAGAAACCCATAAAATAAGACTGGTCATTGCTTGTGATTGCATCGTCGAATTCTTTCAGGGTATTTCTGCAGTTCGAAAGACTTTTTGCCATAGTGGCAATGCAGTTACAGGAAGTTTCAGGGTGGCACACACTGTCCTTTGGTGTTTAGTACTTTTTTGTGGCTTTGAGCAGCAGCTTTCTGGTTCTCATCGATGGTTTTTAAATCTCCACTTAGTAAAAAAAAAAAAAGTCATGGAAGAACTAAAACCAGTCCTGTTGTAGAGAAGATTGCCTCAGGAAGCTCAATGCTGTAGGAAAGATTGGTAAAGGAAAATAACAATTTCTAGAAGCAAAAATTCATGTAATTCCCAGTTAGCTTGAAATTTCTTAACATTGAGTAGTATCATCATTTTATTGATTTAGATTTAGTGAGTATGAAGTAGAAGTGAATTGAAAATAGTTCAGTCACTCAAGTGAATTCAGTGGTTAATAGAGCTACAAAGTTCTGACTTGCAGTTTCATAATTTAGTATATTCAGTGCCCTGGAGGAATCAATATCTGGAAGTTTAGAATATCAATTATTGGGAAAGGTGGGATTAAAATATTCAAACAAATGAGAGCCAGGAAAGCTACCTAAATTTTTTATTTGAATATGCTGCCTTTTATCAGAAAATAATTTGGAGTCTTGCAAGGATATTTAATGTTTTTTGTGGGGGAGAAGATAAAAAGTTCAAGGTAAGATCATAGGTAAACTGATTCTTAAATTCTCATGTGTTTTTGTTTGTTTGTTTGTTTTTGTAAACCCTCACCTTCCATCTTGGAGTCAATACTGTATATTGGCTCCAAGGCCGAAGAGTGGTAAGGGCTGGGCTATGGGGGTCCAGTGACTTGCCCAGGGTCACACAGCTGGGAAGTGATGGAGGTCAGATTTGAACCTAGGACCTCCCATCTCTAGGCCAGACTCTCAGTCCACTGAGCTACCCAGCTGTGCCCCCATGTTCTCAGTTTTTAAGATTGCAGAGTCCTGAGATGGACAGGTTTTTGAGCCAGTGCTCAACCTCTTCCCTACCATAAGGGAGTGAGAATTGGACTTCGAGGGGACCAGGAATATAGTTTTGAGAATTAAGTATTTTATTGCTATCTCAAACCTTCATTTTTGTTATTAGAATCTTTGGTATTGGTGTTTCTACTAGACAATAGACTGCAGCTTAAAAGTTGTTTACTGATTTTGTAACGAAGCTAGTTGTCCCAGGTGGGAATTGGGGTAATTAGTTTCTCTGAGAGTGTACGCATTTTCAGAGTATTTTGGGGTTGAAGAGAAGAGTAACAATAATTCTGGAGACTGAAAAGTGAAAAATTTCAAAAGAATGGAACAAGACAAACATTTTTTAACTTGGCCACAATTGGATTTGTTTTGCTTGACTGTACTTACTTCAAGGTTTTGGGCATTTTTTTTTCTGCTGCATTTAAAAGAAAGGGGTATTTGGGAATAATATTGGTGGTACAGAAAAAAGGGCACCATTGAAACTTTTAAAAAAGTCTACAGAGGGGGGCAGCTAGGTGGCTCAGTGGATTGAGAGCCAGGCCCAGAAATGGGAGGCCCTAGGTTCCAATTTGACCTTGGACACTTCCCAGCTGTGTGACCCTGGGCAAGTCACTTATCCCCCTTTGCCTAGCCCTTACCACTCTTCTGCCTTGGAACCAATACATAGTATTTAAAATACAAATAAGCAAATAAATAAATAAATGTCTGCAGAGGAGTGCAGAAGGAAGCGCGGGACAGTTTTGAAAGTATTAAGTTGAATTATGCTTTTTAAAAAGGAGTGATATTGGATGGACATTTGTTACATTTACAATATTTATGGTATTCTACTTTGCATGTGAAAATGCTTTTTTTGCACATCTAAGTTGTGAATTTTTAATGAGAATTGAACATAGTAACACCTTGGTTATGAAGTGGGAAATAGTAAGCATTTGTCCATACTACAAAATGTTTATTTAGGTAACAGTTGCATAATGCAGTTTTAAATTTACATGTGATCAGTTTTGCAGTTTAATATTAGAGAGGTCAGATATCAGGGAGTCAATCACTTTTCATTTCTGTATTTATTAGTAAGTTGGTTCTAGGGCTGGAGTGGCTAACAGTGGAGGGTTAAGTGAGCTGCCCTTAATTCTTGGTTTTTGTTTGTTTGACTTTAAGGAAAGTTAAAGGGGGCCACAGGGTGGCTCTGTGGATTGAGAGTCAAGCCCTGAGATGGGAGGTCCTGTGTTCAAATTTGACCTCCAACACTTCCCAGCTGGACAAATCCCTTAACCCCCATTGCCTAGCCCTTATCACTCTTCTGCCTTAGAACCAATGCCCAGTATTGATTCCAAGATGGGTCAGGATTTAAAAAAATCAAGTCAAAGATGAAAGGAGGATGTTGAAGATTGGAAGCAAAGTTGATCAGAGTGTAGTCTACCGCCTATAGGAATGGACATTGTGTTAATAATTAACATGAATATTTCTGTTAGATTATAAGTCTTCTTAATTTCACTGAAGTTGAAAAGAAGGATGTCTGTTTCTGTCTTTTAAACTTTGAAACTTTCAGTAGGGAATGAATAATCTAAATTTAGGTAGTTCGTTTCCGACAACTCATTGGAGAACTACTACATTCAAGACACTGGCCTAGGATGAATAAGACAACCGTCGCTTTTTGCATAAAATACATCTTTCAGATAAGTGCTGAAGTGACAGCTGACCTGCCTAAAAATTTAGAGGACTCTTTGGATTTTGGTTATTTATTACAGCATACTTACTATTCTATCATCTCATACTGAAAGTCTTAACCAATTTACTTGAATCCGCTTTTACGACGAAGACACTATAGCTTGGGTCTGACATGCTGGGTTTAGACCAGAGTTTGAGTTTCAAAACCACCCTTCTTGAGGCCAACTCTATAAACTAATTGCCCTTATGGAATAAAGTCTAAAGATTACAGTAAGATCTCTTACACGGTGCATTGTTTAATAGATGCCTGGACAATCTTGGTGCAAGTGATAACTGATTTTCTGTGATCTCTGTAAGTAGGCACGCTGTGTATAGTTAATAGTCTCATGTAAACATTTCCCACCAAAACAAGGTGTTATGGGGGGGGAGGGGGAAGGTGGTAAGACAGCTGGTGAATTGGTAGGATCTCATGCCCGTCTACTTTAATTTTTGGCATTGAATTTGCAGCTTGGTTTTTCTGGTTTGTTCAGGTTTCAAATAGTCCACAGAGATTTCAAATTGAAAGTAGATGCATAAAGAAGTGAGATCATCTGGAAACATTAAAGAAATACGTAAATAAGCTTTTTAAATAATGAGGGGAAAGGGATATTGCTTTGTGGTAATAACTGTGAATAGCCTTGTGAGTGTTGGTTTTCTCTTTAGAATTGGAACAGGTGGGAACTTAAGAGTTCATACTTGCAGACACCTAGTCTCTTGGTGGTGCAGTGGAGGGAGAACTGGGATTGATATGAGTTCATTTCCCGGTTCAGACTCTTACTGGCTGTGTGAGCCTAGGCAAGTTGTTTAACCTCTTGTCTGCCTTAGTTTCCTCCATTGTAAAGTAAGGATACTACAACCTACACCAGTGGTTGTGAGAATTAAATAAGATACCATATTACAAGACTAAAGAAAATATATATATATAAATGGTAGCTATTATTAATAATATGTGATTTTCCAAAATTGTGGTACAACTTCATATATAATTATTTTTATACTTCTTTTGATTGATTTTGCTTATATGTAATACAAAGTTTATCGATTGAATTCTGGGTTTTTAAGGATCAATATTATATATACCTGTTCCTGGGCATTTTATAACTAGTGCCTATAGGCATATCTATTAGAAAAACCTTTATTAAATTTTAAGTATTTTTATTTTGTATGGTTAAAATCAATGTGTAAAACATTCAAAACTGAAAAATATTGTAACAAGATTAGTAGATCTGGAGAGCTATAATTTTAAAAGGTGAAATTACATTTGGATCCCTTCTTGATAAATATTTGATAATTCTAGAAAAGTACATGAAAACTTTAAGGGAAATGTGTAAATTGATCTCATCAATAAATTACTCTCAATATGGCACTTAAAAATGTTTTTAAATTTAATTTTTCTTTAACAAAAATAATTTTCTTTCCCTCCCACATCCAAGAAAAACAAGACATTTGTAACAAATAAGCATTGTCAAGCAAAACAAATTCCTTAATTGTCCATGTCCAAAGTATTTTTGTTTCATTCTGTATTCTTAGTCACTTACCTCTGTCAGGCACTTGAAAACTTATTAAGGCAAATAGAAATTATTTTCTTTTCCCCAACAAATAACAGTGGAATGTGGTATAGGGGAAAGAACCTTGGATTTGTCATAATAATGATATTTGAAACTTGGCTCCTTGCTTTACTGATATCTGAAATCCCCTTTTCAGTACTGAGCCTCCCTTTCCTCATGAGGGGAATTGGAATAGATAATTTTTAATGTTCCAACTCTAAATCTCTGAATGCCATGATTAAAGTTATTCTTACAGAAAAGGTACTCCTCTCACCAATTCCTTTAGTGGTAAAAATGTGTTTAGTAAAACAGTCCATCTGATCAATAAAATTTTGCTGTTGGGTGAGTGGAAATCTAGCTGTAAAGCTGTTTTTTGTTTGTTTGTTTTGGTTTGTTTTTTTCCCTAAAGAGAATGGTAGTGACATTACTAAATCTGACTGACAGAAAAGTTTTTAAAATTCCTGTGTGAGGTTTTCGAATTCTCATCCTATATATTTTCTTTCAGATTCCTTTGTTTCTTCCTCTCAGCCTGTATCTCTATTTTCGACCTCACAAGGCAAGTCTGTCATTTTCTTGTGCATTAATGAAAGAAAAATGTTGAGAAAGGCTGTAACTGGGAGTATAAGGCACACTATTCTTATTGTTCATCCCCCCTCCAATCCCTTAAAACTCAAATTAATGGCAAATCAGTTCATTGTGTATATTTAGCAGCTGTTTGCTCATAGTTCTCTGGAAGTATTCACTAGACAAGTAAAGTTTGCTTTTTAAGGGTCAGCCTTAAGAAACAAAATTAACTTTGTCCATTAACATTTAGGACAGATAGAAGTGCCTTTCAGGGTGAGGAGAAAAAAAAAACAACCCCCAACCCAACTACAGAATGTGATATCTATATGATTTAGAATATTGACTAACAGTTATATGACTCTTTTGAGACACTTGGTGTTAGAAAGAAAAAGATAAAATCTTGTCTCCACTGCCTATACAGAAAGCACCTGTCAGCCTGCTGTGAACCGTCTTAGCTTGAATTTCTTTCCTCATTGGCCCTGGAGTAAGTCACTTGGCTTCTGGCAAGCAGTTCTTGTCCTAGAGATTGTTGTGACTTTACTTTTTTTAATCTGGCATCTAGTGAGGAAGGGAATTGGCAATATGGTAATTTTATGTTTGGAGATGCAAAGGGTGGGATAACTGGGAAATAGGCAGGCAGAAAGAGACAGACAGACAGACAGGCAGGCAGACAGACATTGACATTGTTAGACTATTGGGCTGTCTTGACTGATCACCCAGGCTTAAGAAGCAGAGTTCTTTGCTTCCTGGTTCACCATGCCTTGGAACCAACACATCGTATTGATTCTAAGATGGAAGGTGAGGGTTTAAAATTTTTAAATTAAATATTTCTAAGACTAGCCCAAAAAGCCTAAGGCCATGCTTTGTGGCTACTGGATCATAGCTGGAATTACATATGTTGAAGGTTATGGCAATTCATTAAGGAATCTGTCCTTATATAGGACTGGACTTAATGAACATAGAATTTGAATGAACATAGAGAGTTTGACCTGTTTATTCTTCTTTACAAAAACTATGGCAGACAGATTTGTGTATTCCTTGGGTTAATAACATCCCCTGAAAGTTAATTGTACATAAGTCTTACATTATATATGTGACAAATTGCAAAAAGACTGTACTTGGATCCTGATATTAGACCAAATTTCCATTAGGTGTGTTCTTTAGTGAGTTAACAATGCAAGTAAATCAATATTTGATGGGGGGGGGGCACCAAAAATTTCTCTTTTCTGAGCTTAGTACTTAGCAATGGAAATATTTCAAATATTCAAAAATCTATTATTAATGACCATTTTCATACTGGAAAGGAATAGCTTCTAACTTTAACTGTGTACTTTTTGAATGTTTCTAGAAACAAATTTCAAAATTGATTAATCATTCTAGAGACTCTGCATTTGAAAAACAATGATATATTTATGTAGGCTATAGAACCGAAAAGGGATTTTTCTAAACTAAAATTTATAGGAGGTCTCAGTTTCAAAAAGTTGACTATAATTCTGGAATAATTTTAAACCTATAGAATATCACACCCCTCTTTTTCTTGGATAAAAATTATTTTAGGGAAAGAAAAGTAGGTTCTACTGTTGAAGGAAAAATTAACAGGATCAATATCTTGAAAGAACTAAAGTGTTAGTTTCCTTAAGACGTGAAAAACTGGACCAGCCCCTTTTGAGAGCACTTGAGACCAAGATAGAAAAATTTCCCAAATAGTGCTGTGTTTGTTGAATGAGATTAACCTTCTCTGATCTACAGTCCTTGCCTGGTGACCAGAGTTGGACTTGGAGACTAAGCGATTATGTGGGGATCCACTCACTTTAGCTGCTGATTGAGAGATATCCCTTGACAACTGCTTTTGACAGATTCTACTTTTCCTTCAGTAAAATAACAGAAGGGGAAAATACCAGGAAGAATCTATTTGGTTTGAAGAAATTGTATTCCTTAAGAACAATTTTGGCTGTTTCAGGCCAAGGGGCAAACCATTATAGAAAGAGTAACCCTATATCACCACCTGTAAATTCTAGGAAGCTAAGGAACATAGAAGCTAATGAGCAGATCTTAATGAGCATAAGGGTTACGTATAAAGACTGCTTCTATGTTTTGTTTTCACAAATACATTGAACAAATCCTCTTAACATAAAATATTTTTCCTGGAGTGGTGGCAAACTTAAAGCCAGTCCCCTAAAGAGTTCCAAAGACTTCAGACAATGAAACTTGATATTATCCTTGGTATAGGGCCTGAGCCTTCAGATAACATTAAATGTCACTAATTTAAACTGAGGGAGGCCTGGCTAAATTCGAAGATTTTTAAAGAAAAGTATGCCTAGGAACAAAGTAAGTAATTTTGGTCCTTGAAATAAATCAATCTTCTGGTAATATACCAATTATATGGCTATGTAAATGAGTAAAGCTTAAAACTGCACTAAGACCTTTGGAACAGTGAATATAGAGGAATATTTGTCTATAAATAGTTGCTTCTTAAACCAATTGTTAGTTAAGAACATTAAATTAAGTCTCCTTATTTATAATATATTTATTGTTTATATATAAATATCTCCTATATTTATCTTTTGTTTAATAAATCCTTTTTAGTTATAGAACCTAATCCTGAAGTTCAAGTTAGTGAAATGCAATTAATATAATATTTTACTATGGTGAAAATGGTTGTTACTAATAAAATGACTTGGTAGAACATAGAGTCTAGCTCCCTGCCAAAGGTCAAGTTAAATTTTTATATCTATTTTAGATAAATATAGAGCAGTTGAGACCTAGAATTAGTCATTGACTTGTCCAGATAGTTGTACAGTGCTTTTTCCACGCCTTTTTCATATTTACTGATTGTTCTTTTAAAAAGGTGAGCGACACTTCTACTGGTAACATATTAAAAGCAAGGGAGCAATTGAATTAGAAGCTAGTTTAATCATGTAATTGTTCAGTTGACTAGAGTAATGTTTTAAAGATGTGTTGCATCAAGCACAAATGCAAACTAAAACATAATTCTCTCCTTCATGAGGATGAATATTTTTCACTAAAATAGATGTAGGAGAAAAATATAATAAGACCTTCTACCTTCATGAAACATTGTAAAAATGATTGGGGCTGGGAGAACAGACAAATTGAAAATTCCTGTCTTTCAGTATGGGAAATATTTTTGCTTCATTAGATGTTTGCATTCAGTTTGGCCAGTGCAATACTGTATAGGCATCTGGAATAGGAAGTTAGAACACTGATAACTTTGGGACAAGCTTTGAGGAGGAAAAAAACCAAGCCAGTTACAGCCTTTTTTCAAATTATGAAAATAAAAGAAAACATTTTTCTTTGTACAGAAGAACCTTTCTTGTTTTGGACTAGCTTAGCTGCAAAGTGTCTGCTGGCTAACTTCCTATTTTGATGCTATGGCTGAAAGTTGCTGATAATATTTTGCACGTTTTAAAATTTTGAAACTCATTCCCTCTTGTTTTGTTAATAATAAAAAAAAATTCATGTGTAGGAAAACCTATGCCTGAATATTTTTTCAAGCTAATCTTTTGTGTGTTTACATTTGTATGTCTGTGTATGGCAATGACAAAGTAGTTGATCAAATGATAACAGGACTCAATATTGCTCATTACATTAAAGAGACTATCCTTTTGTGATAGGATAACTAATACATTATAATCTATATTTGAAGCCCTGCTGCAACTTGTTCCCAGGTTAAATTGCTGTATTGTAGAGACAGTAAATATTGACATATAGAAATTGAGTCGTTCCTAAATAGAAACGGGCAAGGAGTATTTTCTATACTCGGCCTTCTTTCCAGATGGTAGGGTAAGAAGAGCCTAACCCTAAGATCTTTGCATAAGGCTTTTGTACAAGTTATTTCTCCTTCTCCAAAGCAAATTGATTGAGACACCCTACATTTTGAAGTGGGGAAAGGTTTTGGGGACTAGAAGGGAGAATTGAAAAGTATCTTAAATGCTTACTATCTTTTAATATTTGCAATTTTAGGGAAAACACTTTCATTTAGATTATATATTTACTCATCAACCATGGAATTTGTTATTTAGAAATGATGGTGTTCTTGCAGAGCAGAAGCTTAAGAGTGTGGCTTCTGATTTGAACTTTCTTACTTTATCTTAAATACTGTGATCAAAACTGTTGGAGCTTTTTTAGGTTTAAAAGCAATCTAGAAACACAGGGCTCAATATAGCTTGACAAAATTTGAAACATTGCCATGCTTATTGTATTCTGAATCTAAAGCCCTTTTTTGTCATGTCTGAGTAGATAGGGATTTTTGTTAGTGTTCAGGCCTCTGGAAAATGAAATACCTAGTAAGTGAACTCAATAACAAAAAAAAAATGAGTATGTTCTTGGAATTAATTTGAACAATATTTGACAGTATTTCCTTCCTTCCTATTTACTGAATGAGATAGCTATTTCTCTGAGAAAGATTAGTCAGAGTTGTTTCCAGCAAATAACCTTAAAATTAGTGCTTCTTCGTTGTGCACGATAATATAATAAACCTGACCTTTGAAGATCCTTATAAATATTGCCATCTAGTCTTGGGTAACAGTGCTACCGTACTAATTGTGATGTTCTTTACTTGAAGGAAATATGCCTTATGGTCATAGCAGAAAGTCAAAAGGTTTATTGAATTCTGTACTATTTTGTACTACAACAAAATCATGATTTAATTTCAAAATTGCCTTGCATTTAAATAATTAGCATGAAAATAGATTCTGCCCAAGTCTGTTAGTGCTTTTAACATTGCCAAATAATTTACTTTCATAACTGCTGGCACAATCCTGTGCTTAAAATTACAAACAGGATGATAAAAATTAAAAGAACCAAAGAAAATGTCTTTTTCCTTTATAAATACAGGAATTAGACTAAACCATAGGCTTCCAATATCTTATTAGGACCAGGGATAGGTTCTGAGAACTTTTCCAATAGTATAAACAAGGGTAGATTATAGCCAAACTAGAAACTGGTTAATGTGTCATCTGAGCTTCAGTTTAGATTTGACCAACAGACAATTACAAAAATATTTTTGTCCACAGCAACTGAAGAAGGACCATTTACATAAGTTCTGTTGGAATTTCTATATTTGCCTTAGAAATGTTGGCTCTGTTGAAAAAAGGGAGAGATGAATAAATTAATTGGAAAAAAAGGAGAAGCAATAAATAATAATCTTTTGTAACCAGCAAGATGGGAATTAGTTTTTGCTAATGACAAAAAAAACCCCTAAAAATTCTATTTAGTAGTTAAAGCATTTAGTAGTTAAAGCATTCCTAAAGATTATTTAAAGTAAGTTTTACTTTATTCAGTATCTTATGGTATTGATGGTTGATCAGTAAATGTTAAATACACTGTAATGCCTACTTTATTCCAGATGGAGCTATCATGACTCTATTTAGTAGATTTTAATCTTTAATACCATTGTTTTTCTTATGAGTGCTTATTTCAGTGAATTTGAAAAGTTTGTGTTAATTTTACATTTCAAAATCAGAACTTGGTGTAGTTCTTTATTTGCACAACTCAGATTTTACAATTTTCACTTAGAATAAGTAAACATTGTCACCATCTTGATTTTTTATATCTATTTCTTTACAAGATGACATGCCTCAGACTTCCAAGGAAGTTGTTTGCAGTGTGAGGACAAAAAAAGATTTATTGCTTTCCTCTCTGTTCTGAACAGAGTAGATCAGGGGAAATAAAACAGATTTAAGTAAGATTTTTGGCTTTAAGAAATTTATAACCTAATAGATAAGCAGACTGGTAGGGATGGAGGCATAGTTTGAGATAAAAGTTTTATTCACCTCAGAATTCCATTCCTTTAAGATGTTGCCAAGCAGTTTTGTTCGAACCTACATCTATCTAATCCAAGCTATATTCATCAAGTAACGATCAGTAGCCATTTTTAAAAGCCTAGATTACTAAAGTGATTACTGCCACAGATTACAATAGCTAAAATTGTTTCTAAGCTTTGTTATATATTGGTATAATATTGGAGATGATTTGTATTTTTAGTTCATATATAATGCTTAGAATGCCTATGCTATACACAATGGCAGAGGTGTCCAGTGGTGTTTTTTTAGATTTATTAGCACTGAGTATGGATTATAGTTGGCTTAAACAATTTATCCTTATTGCACAGATACCACTAAATTTTAACAATTTACTTTTCTCTAACCTCAGATTATGATTATCATAGCCTACTAATAGAATAAAAAAAGAATTTTATAACAGTGGAATTTTGTGGCTTGGTGGTGAGATTTGGCCCATCTTTTCTTAATTAAGTGTAGAAATTAAATCTGTGGGTTGAGATTTAGGATTCTCAGTTGCTTCTATTTAGTCTATTTGTTTAGGTGCTTTATTATTTTCATTTAGAAAAGAGTGAAAATGGTTACTGATGGTATTGCTGACTTCTGATAAAAGATACTATGGGAATATAATGTTGTGGAATATGCCATGCTAGCCCTAGAAGAAGTTGGAAGGGAAGTGAAGTTTAGTTAGCAATCTCCTACTTCTTTTTTAGTGCCTTTGCCAAAAGCCTTCTGATTTTGAGCTCACCTGGCTGACTAGCTATCCCTGATCCTGAGGATCCTTCTATCCTTCCCCAATCCAAATCTATTCTAGAGTCTCTACCATTTATGAAATTGGAAATCCAATCCAATAAAATATCTATAAATATTACTAGGCCCCAGGGATACAAAGATAAAAACAAAAGTTTGACTTTTTCCAAATTTACATTCTAGTGGGGGAGATGTTCTTAGACAAAGTAGATGTGAGGTACTCTTAGAGGCAGGTGTTAATGACTAGTTGGGCTGGATCTGTTACTTTTGTAAGAGCGTTGCATATTAAAAGATGACTTCTGACCATCGGTTTGCTTCAGCCCAAAGAAAATTTAAAGCTAGTGAATCTTTTCAAGACCCTTCAATTATGTCAGATAAGCAATTACCTGGGCATATGCACAGGCCTGTGTCTAGGACAGAACATTCTACTGTTAAGTGTGGGACAATTCTGTGTCCTCTGTAGTTAAGAGGGGAAACTAGCCCTGCCAGGGACCTTTCCTTCCGGACTATTAGACTAGAAGAGTGAATCTTCTTTTTTAAAATGTCGTATCCTTTTTTGTGATACTTTTTCTTTTTATCTCACCTTCATTTCCAAATTTCTACCAGGCGAGTCATTTCTTGCAGCAAAGAGTTTTAAAAGAGAACAAGTAAGTCTTACTAACAACCATTCAGCCTGCAGAGTATACGAGCATAAGAGTATAGGCAACATTGCCTTCCCGTATTTGTCACCTCTGCAGTGACACCTACAGTAGGGAAATGTCCATGGGCAGTCATGAGAATGATGTAGCAAAGAATAGTGAATTTATAATCAAGTAAGGCCATGTGTTGTAGTATTCATTTTATTTGTTTTATAGTTACCTGCCCCCCACTGAAGAAAGAACAAAAGGTCCATTATAAACATTGTACAAAATTTTAGCGACACTTTGTTATCATGTAGTTACAACTGCAAGTGGCGTTAAAGTTCGTGCTGCTTTTATTGTTTCTGCAAAAACAATCCCTGCCTTCCAAAACCTTCCCTGTGCTTCTACGATGCTTTGCCCCATTGCATTCACAGCATGAAGTGGCTTCCTGATTAGTGCATGCCTTGAAGAATACGTGTAGTCATTGTTTTGTTGCCCACATTTATACATATATGTGCACATACACATGTGAATTGAAAACAAAGCATGCTGCTTTGCCTGACTAGCTCGTGAATGTTGTACGCTGTAAACACTTTTCTCTTCCAAATGCTGGCTTCAGAGAGATTGAGCTCACTAGGCTCTGATAAGGGCACGTCAGAAATCCCGACTTCTTTTTTTTCATCTTCTGAAGTTCTCAACACTGACATGATACTACGTGAAGAAAAACATCAAGTATTAGACATCCAGCCTGCTTTGTCAAAAGAAGGAAAAGACAATTTTGCTGGTGCTGCTAATAAAAAGATGGAGAGACTTAATGGGACCAATGGAGATTCTGCAACGGAAGCTCCACCTGGTGGCACAGAAGCAGACGTACACGGTGATCGTCCATGTATTCCAACCAGTTTTCCTGAACAGCCTGCCTTTCTTACAAAGGAAATGAAGGACCAAGAACTAAGGAACCAAAGTGAGGTGGCTGCTTCAGAGGCTGATGCCAAGTTCACTTTGCTAAAAGGTCAGCAGCCGCACACCCAGCAGTCTGAGGCAGAAGGCATCAGTAACCACTCTTTGTCTCCTTCTGAAGTTTCTGCTGTTGTCAGTGTTGAAAAAGAGTCTCCCGAATCCCCATTTGAAGTCATCATTGACAAAGCAACGTTTGACCAGGAGTTTAAAGACTCCTATAGGGAGAGCACTAGTGAACCTGGTAGCTGGGCAATGCATACTGACCAAGAGAGAACTACTGGGAACTCACAGGACAGTAACAGAATATTCTCACTGAGAAACCAGGAGCAAAGACATCCAGCCTCCGCCTTGCTCACCCGACAGTTTTCACGAACTACTGCAGCCCTAGAAGAGGTATCTCGGTGTGTAAGTGACATGCATAACTTCACCAATGAAGTACTGACTTGGGATTTAGCTTCCCAACTAAAACAACCAGAAAAATCTTCTGAAAACCTTGCTCAAGCTTCAAGGTTAGATGGAAATGAATATGCTTCAGAAACTTCAGCCTTACATCCTAAAATATGTCCTCATCAGAACATTCAGAAAATCCCTGTACATTCCATTCATGGGAGCAAGCCCAGCACTGAATCAGGAGTATCCCTCTATGAAAAAGTTTCACCTGACAGCATTGACTCTGCACAGAAAGTCAGCTTGGAAGGTATGGCAAAGAGTGTGCCTAAAGGAGGCGGCACCCTCATCAGATTACCTGAATCTCGAGGTGGAAAATGTGCATCACCGGGCCTTGAAGAGATTACTGAAAAGGTACTTTTACCTGATGACTCTCTGAAGGTTGATCTAAATGGGGAGACTTCTTTCCTAGCAGAAATGATGGAAGCGGATAGTTCTGGTGAATCCGATGACACTGTTATTGAAGATATTACTGCAGACATTTCATTTGAAAGTGATAAAAGAGAATCTGAGAAGCTTTTATGCGAAGCTGCTGCTGCTGGTGGTGGTGTCAAAATTCAGGCAGAGAAACTTGTTTTTGTTCCAAATCCTATAATAGAAGCAGATGAAAGGGAAATCAAGGATACATACAGTCAGGATGTCAGCAGTAAGACACATAACAATTGCAGAGAGTCTGTTGATGACTTTGAAACCTTACAGGCTCAGTCAGATATTCTTGGAGAAAGTCCAGTTAGTGAAATTTCATGTCCAAAGATAATCGCCATTGATTCTTCAACAAAATATGTGAAGCCATTGGACAACTTGGATGAAATTCTTCCCCTAAAATCTTTTAAAACTGAGCAGCCCAGGCTTTCTCCAGAAGAATCTTCAAGAATGTTAAGAGAAGACTCCTTGAGAGAGAATAAAAGTGATGACTCTCCAGAAGACCTTATAACCACACTTTCAGAAATCCAAACAAAGAAAGCATTAGCTGAAGTAAATGCCTTTGAAGCAACAGCAGAAGAGGACACAAATTTGAAAACAACTTTTCCTATAAGAGTTTTATATGGAGTTGAAGATGCTGGCCACAAATGCACTGTACCAAACAAAAGCACCAATGGCAATCAACTCCAGAATACTTTTTCCAGTCAAGGTGCTCCAGTAGCATCTTTAGATTTAGAACAGGAGCAGCTTACCATTAGGGCCCTTAAAGAATTAGGTGGGAAACTAGATGACAGGATAAAGACTTCACAAGAGGATGTAAAAGCTCCCATAGAAAAAAAACCCATACGAACCTCCACAGAGACTGTCACTTCAACATTTGCTCCAGAATCACCTTGGCCAGAGAAATCACATGATATCCTGAGGGAGAGAGATGTCAAGACTGCCTCTGACCTTGACTTTGGTATTACACAAGGACCTACTGGAGTAGGAATGATATCCAGCCTTCTTAGCAAGACTGAACAGGTTAATGAGCATTTCCTAACAAGACTTCTGACTGACTTCTCAGGTAACTTTTTACATTAGAAATACCGCCTGTCATGTATTTGCCTAGTCCCATTATTGATTAAATTGTAATTTTTCTATTAATCATGCTTAAAAAATTGTCCTTTTTAAAAGGGGGGGGGGGGGAATGTGGTAGAAAAAAGTTAGGTGAAACCTTGTGGTTCCTTGACTTGCTTTCTTTCTGCTTTTCCATTTCCACAAGCAAGTAGACTCTTCCACAAGCAAGTTTTTCCTGTCACAAAATTTGACTCTCAGAGATTTATACAAAGTAGGCTTTCTACTCCTGGCTATAAATAAGTGATTGACCTCAGAGTTCCAGAACATTAAAATCATTAGACCATTATTCTTTTATATGACTCCTTGACAATCACCATTTTGTTGTTCTTAATGTGGGGTTTTTAACATGAGACTTCTGAGATGAATTGAAGAACAAAAGATGAAGGAGGTCCTGTTGGGAGAGAAGCTAAATGGAACTTTTAATTAATCTGGGCTTGTCCCACAGAGAAATTTCATATCTTGAAAGTAGGTAACTTTGTTGGAGTCCTCTTGTGGATAAAGCATTGAGACAATTCAGTTATACTCTAAGGTCAGGGATGATTTCTTTTTGGTCTTTGTATCCCCAGTGCTTGGCAAAGTTCCTGGAATATCAGCACTTAGTAAATGTTTTTTGATTGTGAGTGGTATGGAAGATAAAGGGGGGAGGAAGTTTGGATGGAACCTTACCTTGTACATAAAGCCCTTTAATACAAGATAAAATGCATGTGTAAAAATTATTAAACAAAGTGGAATGTCATTGTAAGGTAAAAGAGATACCAATGCCATGGGCGTTCTTTCTGTAGGGATCATGGGAGGCTTTTGGAAAAGATGGCATTTAAATTTAACCTTAAAGGAGAAGAATGGGGCAGGTGAAATTGGGAGTAAATAGAGCATTTTCAGTCAGAAAGGGTCTAATAATATTATAGGATTTAGAGTTGGAAAGGAACTTAGAAGTATCTCTCCTAACCACTTCCTTTCCTGTATTAAAAAAAAGTTACTGATATCTTTTGTTTTCTTTATCTTTTCGGAACATTTTCCTCTCCGTTCCATTTCTTAGTAAGCCTTCTCTTAGAGGATAAAAAAGAGAAAAAAGCATTCAGCAAAAACAGTTAACACGTCAACTAAGTTTAATATTTATACAATGATCCATATCTGTTGTCCCCCAACTCTGCAAAGAAGGAAAAGTTTTTAGTCCTCTTGGGGCCTTGCTTGGTTATTGTAATTATACAATAAATTTCCCAGCCCCTTCATTTAATTCATGAGAAAGGCCACATTGCTTCCTTTTTGTCAGAAACAAGAAAGCTAGCTTGTGCATGTACAATACAGTTTTGCTAGTACATAAATGTCTCAAAGGAAAGTCCTGGCAAATAGGTCTGGGTAGGTGGATTGTGAATCTTTGACAAACTCGGGTATTTGAACCTTATTCTTTAGGTATTGGAGAGTTGGTAGAGATTTTTGAGCAGGACTTTGACATTGGAATTGTTTACTAGGATGTTTAATACAGTTGTAGCAAGCAGGATAGATTGGAAAGGTACAATTTAGAGAAAGGAAAATCAGCCTTAGAAAGCCTCTTGGCTTGAGATGAGGAGACAAGCCTTGAGTGGAATGGAAAGAAAAAGATGCAAAAGGTATTGTAAAAGGAAACGGGGACCATATGGCTGACTAGATGTGGGAGATGAAGGCAATTCAAAACTGCAGGGTTTTTGAGCTTTGATTACTTTTGCCTTTTATTTTCTTACTTTATTAGTATCATTTCTAAGACAGAAGAGCTGCAAGGACTAAGCAAACTAGAAGTGACTTGCCCAGGATCACACAGCTGGAATTTTTCTGAGGATAGATTTGAACTCAGTTTCTCCCAACTCCAGGTCTGGCACTTTATCCACTGTACTTCCTGGATGCCTCATACCTTTCTTTTAAAATGTGAGAGAAGAAATAAAAGGTCACCGAAGCATTTTTTAAATGCATAGAAGAATGGCCATGCCCAGAACCACCCTGCATGGTGTATCAGAGAAGGTGTTGTGTTCAGTAAGCAAAGGGGAATTGCTGTAGTTCAAAAGAAATGTGAGATGTGCAGATTCAGAGATCTCCATCCCAAATGTCTATAATTAAATTGCTGTATTTGGGATGCTTTTTTTCATACCCTGTATGGGTTGTATGAGGGAAAAGGAAGTGAATGCAAGTGGAAAGGTTCATTTTATGTTCTGGAAAGTAAAATAAAGGAGCGAATGGATTTTGGAGAAGGTAAGGTGGTGATACTTTTGATAGAAGTAGGGAAAGACAGTATGTTCTGTTTGGAACATGTTTAGTTTGAGATGCCAATGAATCACATTCAGTTTGAAGTGTAATTGGTATGTGACAGAGTAGGACTAGAGCTCATGAGGGAAATGAAGGCTGCTTGTAGCTCTGGGAGTCACCTTCATAGAGATGATATATTCAGACTTAGGGGAACTAATGAGCTTATGGAGAGAGATTGTAAATAGGAAGAATGAGGACCAGACCCAAAGACAGAAAGATAAGGGGGAGAGAGGTTCAAGAGCAGAGGACAGTGTCTTGTTGAAATGGCTTAACTTGTAGATTCAAGAGAAGAGTAGAGCTGTATATTTAGATAATGGACTGGGAGAATAAAGAGAGATTGAAGAATTGGAATTCATGAGGGAAAAGCAGATGCCGAGAGAATGAGACAATCAGAAGAGAATTGAAAAATCCAGAGATGGTAATCAGAAAATTTCAGAGTTCTGAATCTTGGAGATCTTAGATATAATCTCAGCCTACATTTCTATTATAGGTGACCGAAGTGAAAGGTCCAGGGCCCAGGTATTAGAATTGTCATTTCAGGGTAACTAGATGGCTCAGTGGATTGAGAGCCGAACCTAGAGACAGAAGGTCCTGGATTCAAATGTGGCCCTAGAGATTTCCTAGCTGGGTGACCTTGGGCAAGTCACTTCACTCCCATTGTCTAGCCCTTTTCACCCTTCTGCCTAGTAACCAATATACAGTATTGATTCTGAGACAGAAAGTAAGGGTTAAAAAAATGTCGTTATTAACTTGAATGTGAAATCACCAAGGATGATGGTAGGAAGGAAGACAATTACAAAAGTTAGGATGGGAAGGAAAATGGAGCCCATTACTAATCATTGAGGGCAACTGAACAGTGATGGGCGGGGGGGGGGGGGGGGGGGGCTGCATGTGCATATATACTTGTGTATCTATCCGGTTGCCTTTTGGCCGAGGTTGTGTTTTTTTGTTTTTACTTTCTGTCGTAGAACAATACTAAATGCCCTTCCAAGGCAGGAGAGCTAGGCAGTTCTCAGGGTTAGGCAATTGGGGTTATGATTTGCCCAGGGTCACACAGCTTTTAAGTGGGACCAGATAAGAAACCAACACTTGCTCTTTCTATTCTTGGATTATATTTTAAAGTTGTGTTATCCTTCTCTTTGATCCTTTAGTCAGTTTTGCAATTTTTCTTTCATTTCTAGATTTGCCCCTCCTCTCTGTTGCCTATGAGGGAGTCAATGATACTTTGTTTTCTGGGTATTATAAATCTGTTTGAGTACAGAGGAGGAGGCACGGTTGTTCTAATGGAGGAAAAACTTGTTTTTTTTAGTCTGAAGGAAATGCTGCCTTGAAAAAGTTCCCACAAATTTTTGGGCTGTTGCCAAACTTGTCCATAGAAAGAGCATGCGTGTCCATATTTCACAGTAACTGCGTTGTGCTCTTTGTCAATGCTGCTTCTGTGCCTTTCGAGGCTGGTTTATTTGGCTGAACAAGTCTATAGCAAAGCAGATTGTTAACCCATTTACCACCCACAAAAGTTGAATCAAAATTTAAACTATCATCTGATTAAAGTAATTATTTATAATTACAGTTGAAAACTGATTAGGTCAAACTATGTAAAATCTAGCAAGAGAAGAAAGACATGATCTGGGCAAAAGTCTTACTTGTTTTCCTTACATGGATTGTAAAATGATTTAACTAGCTGTCTTGTCCCTCTTCACTTTATATCAACATAGTTTTCTTTCAAGGAAGCTAGTCATATTAGTGTGTAATGATAGACCCTAATAATATTGTAAGGGAAGAAGAAAGATCTAGTGGATGGTAATTAGGAGGATTAGGACTTTTTTAAATTAGGAAGTTAATAAACTTATATTCTCCATTTTACTCTTTTTCATAAGAACATTTTAATAGTCTCTAACCTTGTGATGCAGGCTTTTGGAACCTGGCTTAAAACAAACTTGATGGAAGGGACTGAATCAGGTAGTTTATAGCGGGGTTTCTCTTAGTGCAGCAGTTAAAACAGGGATGAAGGGACTAATTTATAGAACTTAACATTGGCTGAATGTTGTCCTCTGTCTGACTTTTCAATTGCTGCTCCCTTTTAGTGTCGATCGTGTATGACAGGATGTCTGGATATGTAATTTACTAGAGCTTTTAAAAGGTAGATTTAATCTTGTCAAAAATGTTAGTTAGAATATTTGAGGTATTCATGCTGAAATAAGTTTCTAAAAGTACAGTTTTTGTTTCTCTCACCAAACTACATGTCTGAAGGATTGAAAAGGCATTTATTAATCAGTTACTGTATGCCAAAGCAAGCATTGTGTATCCTTACTAAGTTTTCTAAATTCTTGCTTGTATTTGGTTGTTTCAAATTGTCCCTTCTACTTCTCACTAAGATGTGAAGTGATACCAGTGTCCTTTGGGAGAGCTAAACAGTACCAGTTTCTGGCACTAGCTGTCACTCCCTCATCATCCATCTTTCCTCCACTCCTTCGGCCCTGTCAATTTGTTTCATGGCTGGGGATGGACAGATTTTATTATTCTGTAAAATATGATATAAGCATTTAACTATTTATATATATCATTCCTAGAATCAATATGGCAGAAATCTTTTTACTTAGAATTTACATTAAATGGATTGGCTTTAGACCTCCCGCTAAATGAATACTGCCCTTGTATCAAAGACTGCCAACTCCTGGACCAGAATATTTCAAGGAGACCAAGACTGAGAACTCATTTAGGAAACAAATATTCATTAATCTTGGTTTTAATTTGTTTTTTTATGTCACCACATAAAAATCCAAGTTTCATGTGTTTTAGAGTTTACCTTGGTGTAATACAGAATGAAATGTTGGTCTAGACCTAATTTCTGCCAGACCTCTTTTCTAGTTTTTCTAATAGTTTTTGCCCATACCCAAGTAACTGGAGTCTTGGTGTTTGTTAAGCGCTATTCTGCTCTTTGCTTCCATATGTTGTTGACCTTATATGTTCCACTTACCAACTTCTCTTGTTTTTGAGCTAGTATTAAATAAGTAAATAATTACTGCTTTGTAGTATAATTTGAGATATAAAGGAGATTAGAGTTAGTAGTACTACTGTATGATATATAAGATCCAAAAGTTGGGCTAATGGGAAGAGTCCCTCCTGGAAGATTTGAGTGTTTCTCTTGAATAGAATCACAGAATTGGAAGGATTAGAACCAACTTTGGAAATCATCTAGTCCAAGCTGTAGTAGACCAAGAATCCATTCTACATCAGTCAACATCTACTTAACCCTCTAATTAGGGAAATCGTAGCTTTAGAACTAGAAAGAAGTCTTAGAGATCACTGAGTTCAACCTACACATTTTTAATTTGAGAAGTCCACTTCTCCCTCATTGAACTCATTCTAGTTAGAAAGTTTTTCCACGTGTTGAGTCAGAAGTTGTTTTTCTGCAACTTGTACCCTTTATTCGTAGCCCAACCTACCAGGAATAAGAAGACCAAGTCTAGAAAGCCCTCCCTACCACTCTACCCAGGTTTTTCTAGGATAAACATTCTGTTGCTTCAATCAGTCTTCAAACATCCTAAATGCTCTACAGAATCTATATGGCATTAAAATGTCACATAAAGTTAGTTGAATACCTTCATTATCATAACCAGCATTTATCTTGTGCTTTAAGTTTTGCAGAGTGCTTTAAAAATATTTTCTCTTTTTTTACATTACAAGGTGCTTTTAAAAAATGTTTACATTTGAGGAAACTCAGGTAGTCAGAGGTCAGGTGGCGTATCTAGAATTTCAAGGCTAGTTAAGTGTCTGAGACCAGACCAGATTTGAAATTAAGGCTTCCTCAGTACTGTTCACTGTGCCTCAGACTGAAGATTTCTGATAGGACATAGTACAATTAGAGGATGGATCTCTTTTGTGGAGAATGTGTTATTTGAAGCAGCCTAGGATGGTATTGATTTTTTTTTGACTGCCGTAATACATTGTTTAATCATACTGAACAGTGTAGACCACTCAAACCCTGAGGTCTTTTTTCATGTGAAATGTCGAGCACCCCAATAAGTAAGTGAAAAGATGTTTCTTTAAGTTCAAAAAAATTTTTAATGAGGTGACTTCATCTGTTTCTCCTACTCATTTTTCATTTCCTTTATTTGACTGCAAATTGTTTTCAGTGAATGATTGACTATATAGTATTCTTGAGTTTGCTCTAGATAGGAGTAAAGAAAATCCACATGTAAGATTCAAGTTCCAGTACTTTTCCCCCAACCAAATCTCCTGTTGAGACTCTTTCTAGATCTGTTATGTACAAAGTAATCTGACCAGTGTCAAATTTGGCCACAAGACTGATCTGTTCAAAAGTCTGAGTGAAGTTTTAAGACCTGGGATCCCTAATTAAAGGACATTCCTTATAATCAGGTGGGGATAGGAAAGACATTGCAGACCTCCCAATCTGTATCCAGATTGGGGGCAATGTTTGTCATTTCCCTCAGTTGCAGTGGTGGCAGCTTCAAAGATGGCTTCCTAGCTTTCCCATTTTTGATGTTATAAGATAACCTTTTGTTTTCAGGAGATCCAGGATTGTGATTTTGAAGAACAAAGTGTTAATGTCTATCCTATGGGAGCTTTCAGTACAGTAATTGGTTGAAGGAAGTAAGACTATGAGGGTGGAATGTTTTCTGATTTTTAGCTATTGAAGGGTAGCGCAAAGGATTTGTCCTGATACTATAGCAGCTAGTTGGCACAGTGGATAGAGTAGTGAACCTGGAGACAAGAAGACAGCTTCAAATCTGGTCTCAGATATTGATGAGCTATGTAATCCTGGGCAGATCACTTAACTTTTGCTTCCCTCATTTTCATTATTTTTTAAATGGGGATAGTGACATCACTTACCTCCCAGAGAATCAAATGAATATTTGTAAAGTACTGTTGGGAGGCAGCTTCTCTCTCCATTATGCTGCTTTGTTTGACGTCATCAGTCAGTGACCTGACGGTCATTTACCACTGAGATGTGCAGCTATAGACAAACCTTAGAGAAAGGAAGTTGAAACCAATGAGATGGGAAACTTATCCCACAGGCACAATCAAAAAGTTGGAAAATAGAAGGAAGTGAAAGACATCCCATATCAAAAGTGTCTGACCTGAAGAAGTCAGTCCTGAAAGTCGGTCCTGAAAGGATAATTTAAGAACTATTGGATTTCCCGAAAGTCAGAATCCAAAAAAAGAGCCTGCGTATCATACAAGTTAAAACAAAACAAAACCTAGTATTTAGCCACACATTTGTCCCTTCCTCATTCCTTATGCTGTAGGAACAGACCCAGGGACAACAGATACTAGTTCATTTCAGTGAATATTCTGCATCTCCAATGTGCAGGACGCTAGAGAGAAATACAAAAATTTCCCCAAGGTCTTTATAGTCCACTAAGTGAGAGACAAATAAACAAGAGACAGTTTAGGAAAATCTGGGAAGGAGAAATATTTTAGTTTAGAAGGTAGTAGGAAATCAGGGAAGACTCCATGGAGAAGGGCACAGATGCTGAACTTTGAAGTTCAATAAGAGTTTTAATTGGCAAACGTGGGAGATGGGAAGACATTCTAAGCTTGGGGGATGGTTTGTGGGAATACGTGGAAGGGCAGCAGAATGCAATTTGGGAATCAGTAGTAGTTCGTTTTGGCAAGAATATGGGAATGATGGAGCAATAATGAGAAATAAAGTTAGAAGGGGAGTTGAAATCAGATTGTGCCAGGCTTTGGATGCCAAACTACGCTTAGTCTATTGGCAGTATGGAATGATGAAGCTTGGACTTCGGGAAGATTGTCCTGGCCACTCTGGAATGGGGAAAGATTGGGTTCGAGGAGATCATTTAGGAATAACTGAATTTGTTGGGACAAGAACTTCTTTGAATTATGGCAGGGAAATGGAAAGAATGGGATGTCTGGATTTTTGTGGTGGGGCTTCTTACCACTGAATCCAGTGTGATTTAGACTAAGCTGTCTTGGGCCAAGAGTACGGCTTGCTCAGGGTTAAACGGTTAATGGATGTCAGAGGCAGGATTTGTTTCTTGGATGTGGCCCTCCGCTCCTATGAACATGGGGGAGTAGGCGAACAACGCCTAAAAGCTGATTGGATGTACGTGGTGAAAGGGAAGGTAATTGAGCCCTTGGATGTTGCCTTGTCAGATACCTCGTCTTTAACTGCTCTTATTGACTGGCTCTACTTGTCCTTGTCTTCTCTTCATGCGTTTGCCTCATTTCTCATGAGAGCTACTTACCAGTAGGGACTGCCCAGCACATTGTAGGCATTTGATAAATGCTGGGGGGGGCGGGGGGGGGGGGCTATTTGTTGGCAGCAATGAAGAACCTGGAAAAAAGTGGGTGTGGCTTGGAAGATGGCTTGAGGTAGTTAATTAAAGCGCCTCAGTGGGTGGAGACCCAGAGATATGACCCCGGACACTTTCTAGCTAGGGATGACCCTGGGCAAGTCACTTAACCTGCAGTTGTCTGGCCCTACTGCTCTTCTACCTTGGGTCCCATACTAAGGCAAAAGGTAAGGTTTAAAAGAAAGAAGCCCACTGCCCTTCAAGCCCTGTGCTAAGCACTGTGGATACAAAAGCAAAAAGCCAGCCTGGGATGGAGGGCTGGCTGTGATTCCAGGCCTAGATGGGAGACACAGTTACATGGTACTTAAAGTCATGGGAGGCAGGCAGGCAGGTAAAGGGAGTACCTGGACAGAGCAGTGCCTCGTGTGGCCAAAGCTAATGTGGAATGGGAAGCGGAGGAGAGGCATTGACAGACGAGAGAGCATGAAAGGAGAGAAATGGAAATCCTGCCATTCTTTCAGTCACCCTCAGGACCACCCATGGATGCTCTGCCCCTGGCAGTAACTGGGACTAAGCTGACACTAACTAACAGTGTTCTCTGGTGGAGTTTCTGTGGGGAGAGACAAGAAGATTAGCTTTCAGTTGTTTGCAAAGTGGCATTTCCGAAATGCTTAAATCTGTTTCTCAAAGTCTGAATCAATGGCATCCAAACCAGAAGTTTTAGTAAACATTATACATTGTAAAAGTAATTGCTTCCTTAATAACTTAGTTGTGCCTTCACGCATCAGTTAACATTTTGTTTTGTTATCTGATTCATGCTTGGAGTAAAGAGAAACTGTGATTAGTCAGTTTTTTTGGCACTCTGGATTTCCAGTTTGCTTTGTAACTCACATAAGAGAACAAAGTCTGGTTCTTAATTTTTTTTAACCCCTTATCTTCTGCCTTACAATCAATACTATGTATTGGTTCTAAGACAGAAGAGTGACAAGGGCTAGGCAATGGGGGTCAAGTGACTTGCCCAGGGTCACAGCTAGGAAGTTCTGAGGTCAGATTTGAACCCAGGCCTGGTTTTCTATCCACTGAGCCACTCAGTTGTTCCCAGAATCAATTAAAAAAAAAACAACAAAAAAACCTTCTGTCTTATAATCAATATTGTGTAATGATACCAAGGCAAAAGAGGGTATAAAGGGCTAGGAAATTGGAGCTAAATGAATGACTTGTCCAAAGTTACACAGAGCAGCTGAGACCAGATTTTAGCTTGGTTTTCCTGACTTTCAGGCCTGATGCTCTATCCACTGAGCTACCTAGCCACCCAAATTTATTTAAATTTAAACACCAAAGAAAAGCACCACTTACTTTTGAAGTATGTAATACATTCCACAAAAGTTACTTTAAAAATTGCCTTTCTTTTGTGCCTTCTGAAATTCCCTCCTGTCTTTTTTTCTGTGCAATTTAAAAAGCATTACAATGGCTCAGAGTGCCCCCCCCCCATATTGCAGTTAATTGTCCTTTCCTCTTTATTAACCTGCTGAAAGAAAAGGAAAATAAAGAAACAGATAATCATCAAACAAAAAGAGTCCATAGGAGGGTCATGTACCAAAGTATTTGTCTTTACCTCCTGTCCCTTCCTTCTTTGTCAGAAGGTGGCTAATAGGGGGCAGCTGGGTGGCTCAGTGGATGGAGATCCAGGCCCGGAGATGGGAGGTCCTGGGTTCAAAGCTGGCCTCAGACACTTCCCAGCTACGTGACCCTGGGCAAGTCACTTATCCCCCATTGCCTAGCCCTTACCACTCTTCTGCCTTAGAACCAACACACAGTATTGATTCCAAGATGGAAGGGAAGGGTTAAAAAAAAAAAAGGTGGCTAATAGTATCCTTGGGGGGGGGGGGTGAGCTTTTGGAGACATGGCTGATGTTTGCATTGATCTGAGCTCTAAAGTTTTCCAAGTTGTTTTTTTTTTTTGCTGTACCTGGTTGTCTTCCATGTTTATCAGTTGTTATCCTGCTTCTTAACTATCCTTGTATCGATTAAGAAATGAAAATTCCCAAGGGTCACTAACTTCATCTTCACCATTAGAATGTTAGTTCTGTATTATCCTACGATTCCTTCTAGTTACTCAAATTTCCCTTTCTGGGTTTCTTCTGACTCTTACTATGTTTTTATTTCAGTTCCATTTTAGTTCTAGCTTTTTCATCAGGAATGCTTAAAGTTCCCTTTCAGTAAAGATCCATGCTTTCCTTTCTGTAGGATTATATATTCTTGGTTATAACCCATTGCCTTTTGGAACATTATGTTCCAGTATTCTGTTTCTCTGGGTTTAGTAGAAGTTGCCATGTCTTGTGTGATCTTGACTAGTTTCTAGATGCTTGTTGCTTTTTCTTTTTTTTTATATGTGGAATTTCTGGGGTTTAGATATGACTTTTGTAGATCTGGACAGTTTTCTTTTTTTTTTTTTCCACTAATAGAATTTCTATAGAACCCTCCTTCCCCTCCCTGAGTTATGTTCTCTTGGTTCTACTCATTTCATTGTTCATTATCCCATGGACTTCTTTCCAATACGGTGCAGTAGTATTCCATCACAGTCATATACCACAATTTGTTTAGCCATTCCCCAATTGATGGGCATCCCCTCAGTTTACAGTTATTTGCTACCACAAAGAAAGCTGCTATAAATTGTTTGGAACATATAGATTCCTTTCTTTTTTCCCTGATCTCCTTGGAAAACAGACCCAGCAATACACAGTTTTATAACTGGGTGTAATTCCAAATTGCTTTCCAGAATGGTTGGATCAGTTCATAGCTCCACCAGCAGTGTATTTAATATCCCAATTTTTCCACATCTCCAACATTTGTCATTTTGCTCTTTTACCAATTTCTGATGCATATGAGATATGAGTATCTTGGGTTTGCATTTCTCTAATCAGAGGCAGTTAAGAGCATTTTTCCACATACCTATATATGGCTTTGATTTTTTTTTATCTGAAAGTTGTCTGTTCATATCTTTTGCCCATTTATGAGTTGGAGGGATGACTATTATTCTTAAAAATTTGACAGAGTTCTATATGGTTTAGACTTGAGACCTCTATTCAAGAGGCTGTTCATAAAAAAATTTTCCCCTAATTTTTGGCTTTCCTTCTGATCTTGGCAACATTTGCTGTACAAAAATTTCAATTTAATGTACTGAAAATTATCCATTTTACCTTTCACAATGCTCTTCGGCTCTTGTTGACTCAAATTCTATGATATCTTGAAATATAGTGTTCAGACACTTTTAAAAATCATGATTTTCAGAGAATCCAATGATTCTTAAATATTCTCTCCTTAACCTGTTTTCCAGATTTTTTTTTAACATCAGATATGTAACATTTTCTTTCAAAGTACATTCTTTGGTTTTGTTTTAATATTTCTTACTGTCCCATGGAGCCATTGACTTGTTTGTTGAGTCATTTCAGTCATGTCTGGCTCTTTGTGACCCAGTTTGGGGTTTTCTTGGCAAAGATACTGAAATAGTTCCCCCCCCTCCAAATAATTTGCAGATGAGGCAAATGAGGGAAAGTGACTTGCCCACAGTCACATAGCTAGTGTCTGAGGCCAGATTTGAACTCAGAAATTCCATTTCTGAGTAAGGTTTACCATTTTCTCTTTTAAGCCAATTATCCTTTCAGTTCTTTTCTCATGAGATTTGATTTGATTTTAAAAAAATCTTTTGCTTTATTTCTTTCAGATGTGAAAAATCCATTTTTCCTTTGTTCCAGTTATTATGGACTTAGATTTGCAGAGATTCTTGATGATAATTTTTTTCTTCGATTTCCTCATTTCTCCAGCCTTAGATCCTGAATTGGTGCTTAGTAGCTAGCCATCCCCTGATACACTTTGTGGGCACTCTGCTATGCCCACTCTCTTTGGTCTTTTTCTGTGTCCCTTGAGTTCTTGCTTTGACCTCCACATCCCAGGGTTAGACTTCCCTTTGATCTTTGAAGTTCAGAGCACTGAATCTTCAGCACTCTCTCTGACATACCAGGATAGAATATTGGGGTTCTCAAAGCTCCTGGGCCTCAGCATTCTTGGTATGAATACTGTGGCTTTGTTGCCCATTGAGATACTGTGAAAGGAGTCCACTACTCTTGTTGCCTGTGGTCACAGACCTTTGCAAGCTACATGTATCTTTGGTCTTCTCTAGTCATCTTTGTCTCTTGAGAGACCTTTTCCTAATGCCCATGGGCTTCTAGCTGACTTTGTATAGTTTTGGAGTAGAAGTCAACTGCTCTCTAGATTATAGCATGATAGCAAATCGGTCGGTGAACTTTGTATTTCAGATTCTGTCAGGTTACCTGGATATTACGATCAAATTCCTTTTCTTTATTTCCTCATTCTCCTCCCCCAAACAAATGGACATATGGGTCCCCAAATCCTGCAGATTGAGGGAACAGAGGGAATGGTGTAGCCCATAGCCCTTCCTCTGAATACAGAGAATTTTGTTTAATCTGTAATTACTTAAAAATTAAGAGATATGAGGAAAAAGATAAGAGTTGGAAGGGTTAAGGAAACAGGTTTAGATTGTGATTTTCCCACAATAATAAGAGTTAAGTACTTATCAGAGCCCTGCTGAGACACTGGAGACTTAAGTGCTCCAGTCTGACGGCTTATCAGTATACTCAAGTTAAAAGGTGTATTAATTAAATGCAAGCTGAAAGTGCTAGTTCATTTGTTGTGTTTAATTTCTTATACTTTGCTAACTCTTCTCCTTTGCTAGTTCACCAGACTCCTGCTGGGGTACAGCTCCAGATTTGTATTCCTTGTTTCTGGTCTGACTAAAATTGCCTTCCTAAAATCCAGTTTAAGTGACTGTAAAGACAAGTTTTTTCCAAACTACTGTTCCCTCAAATTCATAAACCAATTTTTTCTTTGTTGAAAGCAAGGTATCTTGCTTCGCTTCCCTCATTTCAATATAGATCAGTTTATTTGGGGGCTCTCTCCTTTACCCTAAAACAAATTTGTTCCATTTTCCTTTATGCACCCAAAGATGCAACTTAAAAAGACTGGATTTTTCCCAAAGATTCACTTCCCAACTTTATACCAAGGATTACAACATTCGTTAATCCTGAACTAAAAAGAATAAAAGCTTCCACTCTTGACTATAGTTACTTTTGTTTTAAATCTTTTTTTCTTGATGGACAGTAGCATAATATTTCTTCATTTCCTCATTCTCCTCCCCCAAAACAAATGGACTCATCTATCCGCAAATTCTGAAGATTGGGGGAGCAGAGGGAATGGTGTAGCATGAGCGATTGAGGTTATTGCCTACAATCAGATTTCTGGATGTACTGAATTGGATTCTAAAATCCCCTTTAATAAGTAGCATATACTTTTTATGTCAGCTATGTGGTAGACATCCAGTTAAAAAAGATAGTGGAGCTGTCAGTTTTTGAACTAGCCCCCTTTTCATCAGTGAAGTCCTAATAGTAATTGTCATGTCTAGTGAAGGTAAAATAATTGTCATTGGCTCATATGTTGGTAACTAGTTGTGATGTAATGCTTTTAGGATTTTGGAGGAATGAGCTTCTTTCTAACTTTAGAATTCTGTCAACATTCTGAGTTTTCTGCAAACCATCATATAAGAATTCTGCTTATATTTAAAATGACACTCCAAATATGTTTATTACAAATTTTCTCTTTGCAAAAACCCTCTTTAAGTAAGCATTATTTGATGTTCTGTTGAATACAAACTCATAGCTTAAATCTGAGGTTTTATTGAATTCCAGTCGGTTTTCTGAAGCGGATATATTTCTGAAAAGCTCTATGTCCATGCCATTTTCTTTGAGATGCAATTGGGGAAACTCCCGTGTTGGAAAAGACATTTTATTTAAAGCCTTTTGTCTGATGAAACCCACTTGCCATACAATAATGCCCTCTCGTTTTGTCTGGTAGGTTTTCTTAAAGTGAGAATACACATGACTAGGACAGGCTAGGCTGGACGTGGGCTCCACTGTGGTCCTTGGTTATGTTCTGAAAGCTTTTTCCTTTTCCTTTGACAGTGCATGATCTCATCTTCTGGCGGGATGTCAAGAAGACTGGCCTTGTCTTTGGCACCACATTGATCATGCTGCTCTCCCTAGCAGCTTTCAGTGTCATCAGTGTGGCTTCTTACCTCATCTTGGCCCTTCTCTCTGTCACTATCTCCTTCAGAATCTACAAGTCTGTCATCCAAGCTGTACAGAAGTCAGAAGAAGGCCACCCATTCAAGTGAGTGGAAGAGTATTTTAAAGGAAATTCTGCAGCTCCTCAAGGAGAGTCCACTCTGCACACTAATGGATTGCTAATCACTTGGGGTGCTGATAAAAGAGATTCCCCCAAGAAGGGACACTATGGAGAAGCTACTATGGTAGAGAACCTTTGGGCTCCAATAATAGGCAGAAACTGGGAGGACTATATAGGGTGACTTACAGTTAGTTCCTGACCTTCCATCTTGGAATCAATACCGTGTATTGGTTTTAAGGCAGAAGAGAGGTAAGGGCTAGGCAATGAGGGTCAAGTGACTTGCCCAGGGTCACACAACTGGGAAGTGTCTGAGATAGGATTTGAACCTAGGACTTAAGGAGGATAAGTGGCATAATCAAGGCAATATGCACACCTTTTAAGCCTGAATGAAGGAAAATAGTTCTGATTTCTAGTCTAGTCTAGGCCTAGGTCTCAATTCACTGAGCTACCCAGCTGCCCCCCCCCCCCTTCCCCTTTTTTAATGTTAGGCCTTGAGGTCTTCTAGAATTGGTAAAGCTAGGGAAAGCATTTCTATCCATGGTATGTTGGAGAAGTGTGGGAATTCTTGAGTTCATCTCATACTTCTTTTAATGTGTTGGTGCTCATTTCCCTCCTCTTTAGCTACATTTATATTAGAGGGCAGGTTATTATTAAAGCTGAAGAGATGAACATGTGTTTCTGGGATGTAATTTCTGGCTACTCGTAAGATATTTTTTTCATAAAAAACCAGTTATAGGGTTTGAAACACATTTCTGTTGGAAATCTCAAACCCTTAAAATACTATTTTTGAGGAAAAGAAGTGGCTGTCATTCTGTTCATTTTTTGAAGAAAGAGGAGCTTACTGAAGTGGATGGATGAGTTGCCCCAAAGATTTAATTCTGCCTCAGATTTAATTTTACCTCAGAATGCTTATAGAGTAATTTTATGACTTCTCTGCCAGTATCATTTTCCTTAACACTTTTAATTTATATGGTAGATTATTGTATTTCATTTTGCTAAATGCTCTAAATAGTTATTAACTCTTAATTGTTAGAAACTTATTTTGAGGCGAAATTTTACTTTTCATTTTACAGAGAAAAGAATCAACCCCAGGGCTCATGGTTACATCACAACCTCATAATAGAGCTAAGAGTAGAGAGTCAGGAGTTCCTGAGTTGTGACCCATTCACTGTCCTCCCAGTAATTCAAATTTTCTGCTTCCTTGAAAGCAAAGAGGAGAACTTCCAGTTTATTGGGTGGGTCCCCTGTGGTGACCTTTGGGAGGATGGGAACTAGAATTAGAATGGGTAGGCCATGGATAAGGGTGTTCTACTTTGTTAGAAAGAAAATCCAAATTGATGATTTCACTTGTCAAGTACATGGTTTGGTTTTGTTTTTTCCTTTTTTCCATTAAGAGCCTACCTGGATGTGGACATTGCTTTGTCCTCAGAAGCTTTCCATAATTATGTGAATGCTGCTATGGTGCATGTCAATAAGGCTCTCAAACTCATCATCCGACTCTTTCTGGTGGAAGATCTGGTGGATTCCTTAAAGGTTAGTTGGAGCTCTGGCCTTGATTCTAAGACAAGGAAGGAATAAAGGCTTAGCAGAGAAAAAGTAAAGAGGGAACTGTGCTCAGCCTTGCCTGGGTCTGAAAAATGAGAATAAATTTAGTGGAGGAGATACCACTTCTTTTAAGTATTTTTCCGTGGTTACATAATTCATGTTCTCTCCTTCCCCGCTTTCCTTCCCTCTCCTGGAGCTGACAAGAAATTCCACTGGATTAGACATTAGACTCAAAACCCATTTCCATATTGTTTGTTTTTGTAATAGAGTCATCTTTTAAAACCAAAACCCCAAATTTCTTCTGTGTTTCCGCTCCCACAGTTCTTCCTCTGGATGTGGAGAGCCTCTTTCTCATAAGTCCCACAGGATTGGCCTGGATCATTGCATGGCTATTAGTAGCAAAATCAGTTACAGTTGATCATTCCGCAGTGTTTCAGTTACTGGGTACAATGTTCTGGTGGAGAGACCACTTCTTGCTAAAAGAACATAGACTGAGAAGAAGAAAGGAAGAAGATAACCAGCAAGAAGTGGTTTAAATTTGCCTTTCAGTGGTGAGGGCTCCGCACAATCTCAGCAGCTCTGAAATTTGGAGATTAGTTTGCAGTGACTGGTGGCAGATTCTTACCTAAGGAGCAGCGTCTGTAAACTACCATGTTTGCTTGCCAGTTAAGAATGGTTGTTAATAAAGTTTCCTTGTATTTTTAAATGTACAAACCTTCTTAACTCATAAAAGTGGTTTTTAAAAACAGGCCTCAGGCTGAAGTTTGCTGAGCTAGAGAGGAACTATATTCAAGGTAGAGCTGCTGAAGGCTCAGGTAAGCTGGAGCATCGCACCTCTGACAGTCTCACCCTGTCTTCCCTAGCTGGCTGTCTTCATGTGGCTGATGACCTACGTGGGTGCTGTTTTCAATGGAATCACCCTTCTGATTCTTGGTAAGGCGATGGTGCTGCTGGAGTGCTTGGGAAGGAGGGTGCGAGTCCTCCCTGTGGAGGAGGCTGGGCAGTTGCAGAGTGCTGGTGCTGGAGTCGGGGAAAGAAAGCTTTCTCGAGTGGGCCTCCTCCATTTACGCTCCCATTGATGTGTCGTGTACCTTCCCGGCGATTGGTATGCCCTCTCTGGAGGCTGGGGAGCCAACATCAGTGTGTCTTGGTACAGGGACTCGTAGGGGGCACTTAGATGCCTGACTCAGGCACAGAGGCCAGCCTGGTGCTATTACTTCCTCATTCATGTCCTCGTCTTTACAGTGCCATGTGGCCTCTGCCTAGAAAAAGAAATGACCTTTATTCCATGTTGTACGTGTTGAATGGATCCCCCTCATGTGCTTCACAAACCATGTTTGCTGGTATCCTCGGCTCTTTGCCTGCATTCCCCTAAAGCTCACATAACATTCTTAATTTAAACTTTTTCTGGGAGCTCTTTTGAATCAGAAATCAGAACTATTTCCCTCAATTTAGGCTTAACATATTGCTTTGATTATGCCGCTTATCCTCCTTAAGTAACATTGATTATTTCTTACAGCTGAACTGCTGGTCTTCAGTGTTCCAATTGTCTATGAAAAGTATAAGGTAAGATAAACTCAAAGAATGATTGACTGCAGTATATTAGACTGAAAATTTATTTTTGCTTTCATCATCCTTTCCCATTGCATTAAAAAAACATTTTAATTGATTTATTGTTTGTTTCTCCTACTTTAATTTTAAAAGACAAGTATGTGAGGGAATTGAACTATCCACCATCTGGAGCAATCCTGCCACATTTAACTGGTTATTGAGCATCACCAGGCTCTAAGAGCTCAATTTGGAGATGCCAAACCACCCTGCCAATAAACCGTCAGCAGTTAGCAGGAATGGATTGGATATAGCCCCTGGTATTAAGGGCAAACTCCACACCAATGACTTTAGTTAAATATACATCTAGGGAAGCACCTCAGTGAGTGCAGAACATTTGGAACAGGAAATACAACATCAGAAGATTAAAATATGGCCCCAGATCATGGAAGAATTCACTGCTAGCCCTTTCTGTTGCTTTCCAATTACCTTGATGAAGATAGTTGTGTTCAAGGAAGAAGACATACTTAGGGGAATTGTTGCTAAAAGGAGATTTGATATTCTGCCTGCTGTTACAATTTGACTCTTTCTTCCTTAAAGACACAGATTGACCATTATGTTGGCATTGCTCGTGATCAGACCAAGGCAGTTGTTGCAAAGTGAGTATTTTTTACTGCTACTTGTGAAAATAACTTCATGTCACATCTAAACATCTTCCATTGATACATCCTAAAACACATTGCTATGATAGAGTGAGGGCAGCTAGATGTATCCATGGATAGAGTGTTGGGCCTGGAGTCAGGAAGACCTGAGTTCAAATGCACCCTCAAACACTATATGACTTTGGGCAAGTCACTTAACCTCTCTTTGCCTGGGAAGCAGCTAGGTGGCTCAGTGGATAGCGCATGGGCTTGGAATCAAGAAGACTTCAAATCTGGCCTCACACTTAAAACTTTTATCTGCCTTAATCCACTGGAGAAGGAAATTTCACAGTGCCTTTGCCAGGACGATGGACAGTGTCGTCCATGGGGTGGTCACAAGAATCAGACAAAACTGAGCAACAGCATAATAGAGCACTTGGTATTTGGAAGTTTGGGTTAAAGAAGAACTGTTGCTGCTGTTGAGTTGTTTCAGTCGGGTCTACTCTTTGGGACTGCATTAGAGTATTCTTGGCAAAGACGGTAGAATGGTTTGCAGTTTTGTCCAGATTATTTTACAGATGAGGGAAATGAGGCAAATAGGATGAAGTGACTTGCTCAGGGTCACAACTACTGAATGCAGGAAGATGAATCTTCCTAACTGCAGGCCCAACATTCTATACATTGAACCACTGAGCTGCCCAAAAGAAGAATTTTTTAGTATCAGAAGTTTTCATTTTATCTATTGTTTTGGAAAACTTTTTTCTGGTTCTCATTGTGCTGGAAATGGATGGCCATGTAGAATGTGCAGCTCCTTTTCTGAACTGACTTTAAGGTTTTCTGATTAACTGACATTTATTTTTCTGGTATAATGAAGCACTTCCATCCTACACTTGTTTCAGAAAAAAGATATTTTAGCAAAAAAAATTTTTTTTAAAGCTTTATCACTTCTGGGAGTTTGCATCTTTTTTTAACAACTCAGTTTTCATGATTTTCCCATTGTATCAGTAGAGAACCTGATCCCTTTGCATAAACCATCTTCATGACATTGTCTTGAGCACATTTTACATGTGTGCATATACTTTTAAGACTGGCAAAGTCACTTCACAAATTCTCAGATCAAGTTTCTGTTTAGATATCACCTGTCGATGTTATTTATTACCTGACGACCCTCTAAGTTGATTTACCTTGAGAAGAACAAAGTTGACTGACTCCAGTTCTCTGCTGTGCATAAGATAGAAAATGTTGGTCATTAATACTTCAAATAAATGGTTAGCTTAACGTGGCATAGCTGTGTGACTGGGCAAATTATGTCACCTGCGAGTCTGGCCTAGCGTTGGCCACCTGAGTCATTGGTGGTTGAAATGTGCATTGGTGAAGGGAATTCCAATCTTTTTCACTCCGTATATAAATTCCAAACTGGCTTCATTTCTCCTAGCATCAGATTTAAAATTATTTTATTCTAAAAGGGACTTCATTTTTTCTTTTGTTTTTCTTCTTCCATAGGATCCAAGCAAAACTTCCTGGCATCGCAAAGAAAAAGGCAGAATAACAGCTCAGAAACTGGAAATCCAACAGTTACTAAAACACCATTTAATAGTTATAACCATTGTTACTTGTACCTATGGAGGAGTATGCTCATTGTCAGCTTGAGCCTGTATTCCAAGGTTTCTTTAATTTGGTATTTCCCCTTCCCTCCTCCTTGTCCTCAGTATCAAGCACAAGAACATTCGGGACTAAAAAGAACTGATGTCTTAGAACCCACAAGCGTAAAAGACAGACTCGCCTGTATAGGATAAATCCACATCTTGTGGGGGAGGAGGGGGCGCTTTTGCCTCCAGCTAGAACCACGGGGTGATGAAAGATTGAAAGGAAAGGGTGGAATTCGGAAGGAAGATCCCAGCTAGCTCATTTCCACTTATTGGCCTTTACCAATCAATCTCTCATCATCAGCTTATCTCTTTTTAATTTAAAGCAGAACAGTTTATTTGGGACAAATTCTTTTGGGGCAAGAGTCTGGGTGTGAAGGGGCTTTGAGGAATCTTCCCATCTTCTGGGCCTTGTTGTCTCTCTGACCCTTTACTGCCCCACTGTGTGAAAGGCTGACATGACAGACGGTCCCTGCTCTCGGTGGGCCATCTTCTGCCCGGAGTAGGGCCTTATGAGAGGCATCGCTTTTGGTTCCATTTAATAACTTCGAAAGAGTCGTGATCTTCCTTCTGTCCAGTAAGTTACTGTTGGTCCAAGACAATGGGGACTAGAAGGAAAACCCAGAGAAGGGATGAGATCCGCTTGCCACTCTTCTTCAAATGATTAAGACGCGACCGTTTGGAGAAGTGGATAGTATTCCTTTATGACACCAGTTCTGAGCTTTAGTCTTGTGACTCATTCCTGTAATGTGCTTTCCTCCCTCTCCCCCGCCTCACTTCAAGTTTAATAAGGTTGTACTTTTCATATTATGAAATAAAAAAGTCTGTAACTGCTGTACACTGCTGTAAACTTGTTAGAGAAAAATAATCTGCATGTGGCCTCCTCCGTTGTTGTAATTCTATCTCAGTCCAGGGTGGGGGGAACATTTCTAAGAGGAACTTCTAGCTCCCTTCTTTTCCCGTGTCTGTTATTTCTCTGTTGGGTCGTCCTGGGCGGATTGTCATCGTCTTGGCCTGAAGGCGCAGCTTCCCTGAGCTGTGCTGGGGAGACAGACCCCAAAACAGGGGCTTTTGCTTAGGAGCATGGGCTTGGGAGGAGGAAATAGCTTGCTTTTTGGGGTTGTTTTGTTTAAATCAAGCGAAATGCAGATGATCTTCTAGAAGTACATTTTGTGGTTTACATGGAGTCTGACCTTGTTTTGAGGGTAGCTTTGCATTTTGGAGGTGTTGGTACTTTATTGGAAGATTTTCCTCGTTCTTATGGAGGGAGGTGGAGAGAAGCGTCTTTCCACAGTGGCCCTCCCGACATGGCGATGAAGCGGTTCCTAGCCAGGCCTCAAGGCCCTGGCTTCCTGCGGGAGGACCGACGGTGCAGAGCAGCAAGGGAGACCGGCCGATGGGAGGATAAAGGCATTTTGGTCCGAGCTCCAAGTGACTTTCTTTCCCCCCTTCTAATATTGTCTTCTGAGAGTAGATTATTTAGGCACTCGTGGCTTCCGGTAATGCATTTGCTGCTGCCGAGTGTCCACGAGAGTGAGTGAGCAGTGAATGGAAAATCTGGACGAAGCGCACCGTGTTTTCTAGGCCCGCAGCGGCAGCTCGGTAGCAAGAAGCAGAACGAGCTGTCGGCTTGGATGTCAGATGGTTAGGAGAAAGACTGGCCGGGGAACTCCAAGGCATCCCTGTCCTTCCCGGTTCTCCCTTCCTCTGCTCTCATTCCTCTTCCGTCTGTTGTATGGAATGTGTCCGCTGATGGTCACCGGGCTCCCCCCTCCCTCCTGTCGGTTTTCTTATTACTGCTGTGTTTTGATCATTGACACACCTTTGTGCCAGGCAGGTTTGTTGTGGATTTTTTTTAAGGAAAAAAATGCCTCGCGAAGCCGTGTGTGCGTGTGTGCGTGCATCCTCAAACAGTAGCCGCCCTCCCAGGAGCCCAGAGAATCGGGTCCTGTCAAACTGCAAATGGATGTGGTATTAATAAAAAGATCCCAATGTCTGTGACCGGCTGTGGCGGACTCCGTTCTTTACGGGATGGGGGGCGGGGTGGCAGGAGGGCAGAGACCAGGCAGCCAGGGGGGCAAACGCGAAGGGGCTCCTTTTGAAAGCATTTATTCAACATACCTCTCTTACAAAACTTAGGAGGCGGATATAAAAAAAACGGATGCAAACACCTCACAAATACGCATACAAATGTTCGGATAATGTCACTAAAGAGTAACCTGGCATATAAATATAGATTCGGAGGAACACGTACAGGTTAGCCAGCAGGGCAAGCACACCGCTTAGAATGTTCATGGACACACGGACTGCTCGGGCTACTGAGGCAGTGTTGGGTTGGCATGCAGCACGCGAAAAAGAGCTTCCCACCCCCCAGAGTGCCAAGGGAGGGAGCTGCCTCCGGGGCTCCTCTAAGTGCTTCCTTTCTGCTACTTCCGGCCCGAGCAGCTCGCCTTGGGCCAGTTCCTAAACTCCGCGGTCTTCCCCTCCGAAGCGGGAAGGGCCACTTGCGCGAGCCCCGGGGGCTCCTCGGGCTCTAACGCTCCTTGCCCACGAAGCTGATGTTCTTAGGCGCGGCGTGGAGGCCGTGGGAACCGGGAGAGCCGCCGGAGACCTCGGGGCCACCTCGAGGAAGTCGCCACTTTGAGCAGCAGCCCCTCCCAGGGTGCTGGGGGGAGACCGGAAAGAGCCGTCCCGACAGGTTCCCGCGGAGGGGAGTTCTAGGAACTTCGGGAACCCGCCTGCTCCTTCCTCCACTTCCCCCTCCCCCTCCCCCCACCCGTCCGGGGAGCTCCCAGCTTATCTCTGATACACGAATAATAAATAAAGACATTTGCACACAAGGCTGACGGCCAGCTCCCCCCCCCCCCCCCATAGAAAAGCATTAAATAAAGTTTCCGAATCAAATAAAAAAGAAGCGCCGAGCGAGGGCCGGCTGCGGGGCCACCTTTTCTCCACAGGAGAGAATGAATCGAAACACTCCAAACTTGGACCTGCCTAGAAGATGCTCCCTAAAACCTCCCCGCCCGCGCCCGCCGGAAGCCGGCGGAGCGCGGCGCTCTGGGCGAGCCCAGCGACGGGGTGCCGAGCCCCGACCGAAGGAAAGGGAGGATAAAAAAAAAGTGCTACTACGCGGATTCGGCCGTCCTAATACTGCCATGCTTCGGGCTGGGGAGAGCCCGCGGGAATGCCAGGCCCCAGGCGGGCGTCAGAACCCGCTCCGGGGGAGGCGGGGGGGGGGGGGGGGGATCCAGTCTGGATCATGTGCAACGAGCAGAGCAAGGGGGGCCTGGGCCAAGCCCCCCGCCCTAGGCGGAAAGAGAGGGCTGCGGGGCCTCGGCTCTAACACTGAACGGCGGGCCGGAGGGAGGCGGTCAGGCCAGGGGGGCCGTGGCGGGGCCTCGGCCAGACTTCCTCCGCTGGAGGGCAAGAGTCACAGCAAGGGCCAGAAGCCAGGGCAGGGAGGGCTGGGGTGACGCGGAGGCGGGGCAGCACCGCCCCTCCCCCCAGCTCGGGGCGCGGCGGGGCGGGCGAGGGACTCTCCCTCGGGGCCGCTGCTATGCCCGGCACACAGCGCCGGGCTGCACGTCCCCGTCGGGGGCCCCCGGGGGCGGCGCCTGCGGCCCGAAGCCCTCGTGGCCGTAGCAGCGCAGCGCCGCCTCCTCGTAGGCCTCCAGGATGGTCTTGCGCTCCTCGGCCGTGAAGTCCATGGAGAAGGGGTGCACCTGCAGGATGTGGCGCTTGATGGTGCTGACCTTGAGCGTGGCCAGCGCGCCCCCGCACACCATGCACACCAGGCCGCGCCGCCGCCCGTCGTAGTCCATCAGGTACTCGCCCCGCCAGCGCGGCTGGTAGTTGCGCCGCTGCTCCCGGCTCCGCGGAGGAGGCGGCGGTGGGGGCGGGGGCGGGGGAGGAGGCGGGGGCGGGGCGCTGCTGGCCCGCAGCTCCGGGGCCGGGGCCGCGGCCGCCTCCTCCGCGTGGTCCTCCCCTTCCTCCTCCTCAGTCTTCCTGGCGCTACCATCTTCCTCTGCGGAGGGCGAGCGGTCGGCTGTGGAGGGAGGCCACAGCCATAGGGGCCTGCCCGAGTGCACCCCTTCTTTCCTCCGACTCCTCCCCTTCTCCTTTTGCCCCGCCCCACCGCTTCGCCTCTCCCTCCCTTTCCTGGATCTCCCCATTTCTCTCCCCTGTAGCTCACCAGGGCTCCCCATTACCCCGCTGCAGGAAGCCCCCTTCTTGCCTGCCCCTTTCTCCTTCAGTCTCTCCCAAGCCCCTCTCCCCGTGCTCCCTTCCTCCTATTTGTGGCCTCCCTTCTTGCCCCCCATCCCTAGGGAGGCTGCGGGTCTCCAGCTCACCCCATTCTCCCTCCTCCTCTTCCTCCTCCTCCTCCTCCTCCGGCTCTTCTTCTCCCCCTTGTTGCTGCTGCTGCTGCTGCGGCGGCGGCGGCGGCGGCGGCTCCTCCTCCTCCCTCTGGCCCTGGGTGGCCTGGCTGGGCTGCCCCCTGGCCCCTGGGGGCTCGGGGAAGGGAAGCCCCAGGGCCAGCAGGTGCGTGGCCTTGCGGCTCCACTCCTGGGCGATGAGGGCCTTGACGGGCCCGCTGAGGCCGGTGGAGCCCGGGTGCCGCTGGCGGATGTGGCGCTTGATGGTGCTCATTTTGAGCGTGGCCAGCGCGCCCCCGCACACCATGCACACCAGGCCGCGGCGTCCGCCGTCGTACTCCATCAGGTACTCCAGCCGCCAGCGCTCCTGGTAGTAGCGCCGATGATCGCGGCCCCGGGGCAGCCCCGCGGCAGTCCCAGCCGCCGCTCCCCCCTCCGCGGGGGCCGCTCCCGCTCGAGGGGCCCCAGGGGCCGGCGGAGAGGGATCCAGGGAAGAGGGAGCCGAGGGCGCAGCCTGGGCTTTTCGAGTCAGGTCTTGAGGGCCGAGGTCCTCGTCTGTGGGGAGACAGGAGGGAAGAGGGGGCTGGACTTAGAGGCCTAGCCCACTAAGGGACCCACCCCTCTGAAGCGCCGCCCAGCCCCTGCCCCCGTGAGGGCCCGTTAGCGGCTAGCCCCCATGGCGAAGATGTCACCACTGAGGCTCAGAGAAGTGACTTAGCCAAGGTCACACAGTTAGGGTAAGGAGCTTAGAGACGGGGCACGAGGGAAGGGTCTAATAAATGCTTGATGAATTAAATGGCATCATTCCTTCATTTGAGAAAGGCTGGGGGTGGACCTCAGACAAACCCAGGCGTCCTGTTCCCCCAGTTCAAATTCCTCTGGCAACCCCACACCACCCGCCAGGTGTCCTAGGCATGCGCCATGAGCAGAGCAGAGAAGACCCAGGAGTCCCTGCCTCCCAAGGGCTTCTCTCACTTTTTCCTCCCTCCTCCCACCAAGATGACCTGGAGGGGCCCCCTCTAGTCAGGCCTCACACCTGGTGGGGGGTGGGCTGGCCCCGCAGCCGGGGTACCCCAAGCCTGCAGCAGGGCGCTGCGCTGCGGGCCGGTGAGCCCCAGGGAGCCGGGGTGCGCCTCCAGGACGTGCGCCCGAATGTCATCCAGGTGGAGGCTGGGCAAGGCGCGGCCACATGCCATGCACACCAGCCGGTTGCCCCGCGGGTCGTAGTCCATGAGGAACTCGGCCCGAAACCAGCTCTGCAGGGACTCCTTCAGCCGCCGCTCCAGGCTCCGGGGAGCCCCCAGCCCCCCACTGCCTCCAGGCCTCCGGGGAGCAGAAGGGCCCCCGCGCCTCCGACGCCGGCCACCCCCACTGCCCGAGGAGGATCGGCCTGGAAGAAGGTGGGGAGAAGGAACTGAGAGGGCAGTCCCATAGCCTCAGGGCACGGCTCGCTGGGGGCTGGGGGCTAGCCCTCCCCCGGCTCCTCCTCCCTCTAGGTTCTCTTTTCCCCTTCCTCTCCCTCTGGCCAGCCTCCTCCACACCCCTGGCTCCCCCCTCGGGCCCTCATTCCACCCTTCCAATTCTCGGTTTCCCGATTCCCAGACCGGGGCGTCGGTCCCTCGGCCCTCCCCTGCTCTCCGGGTTCAGTTAAGTCCTCCCCCTCCTCCCGCTCCCTGAGCGGTTTCCTAACAAGATAGAGAGCACCTACTATACTGTGTGACCTTAGGTAAGTCCTTTGCCCCCTCTGGGGCTTGGTTTCCCCCTCCGTAAAAAGAGGGGCTTGAACAGACCCTCCTGGCCGCTAAGGTTCCAGCGGGAGGGGCTCACACTCCCGAGGTGGGGGAGGGAGCAGGTCCCCCCTGGGCTCCTCTGCCTTTACCTGGGCCCTTGGGCAGGCAAGCTGGGGGGGCCGCGGGGCCTTCCTCCTCTTCCTCCTCCTCCAAGTCCTCATCCTCGTCCTCGTCGGGCCCTCGGGCCCCCGGCCCCCCCACCTCCCCGCAGGCCCCCAGCCCCAGGTGGGCATCCCAGCTGCTGCTGATGACCCCCTTCTCCCGGGGGCTCCAGTGCAGGGAGTAGGGGTGCTTCTGGCGGATGTGCCTTTTGATGGTGCTCAGCTTGAGGGTGGCCAGGGAGCTGCCGCACACCATGCACACCATCCCGTGCCGGGCCGGGTTGAAGTCCATCAGGTATTCCAGCCGCCAGTGGTCATGGTAGTAGCGCCGATGGTCTCGCCCCGGGATTCGGCTCTTGCCGGGCCGGGAGGCCCGGGCTTCGCAGTGGTCCGAGTACTTCCGGCCAGAAGGAGGGCCCTTGCTCCGGGGGGAAGGGAGGGACCCCAAGGCGCTGCCCTCTGGCTTCAGCTCCGGCCCTAGACGGGGAGGGAGGCACCGGAGAGGGGTTTTACCCAACAGCCCTTCTCCCCGTCTAGAAAGGGAAGAGTGGGGGCGGGGAGGAGAGGGTCACCCTGAGGGCCGTGGGGAGGGAGCTGGGCGGCCCCGACCTGAGGAGGAGAAGGAAATGGCCGGGAGCCGGGCCGCCCGCGGCACAACCTGACCGGGAAAGGTCTGCCCACGGGGCTCTGGGTCCTTCAGGTGACCCGGACCTCGGCACTGCGCCCCGCACACAGTTCTCGGAGCCGCGGAGACTTGCCCAAGGTTACCCCGCAGGCGTCAGCTCCCAGCCCAGATTCTGAAATCTAATTTTCTGCCAGCCGGCCCGAGTGTTCACCCTTCCAGAGCTGGCGGGGTTCGAGGGACGCCTTAGGGAAGGAAGAGGACTACGGGATCGTTTAAAGGAAAGCAGGAAAGAAAGCGCTGTTCCTTTAAGAGGGAGTGGAAACAAAAGGATATTAGGACGGCGCATATAATTAGGCTTCCTAAAAAAAAAAAAGGAATCCGAGGGAAGAATCTGCCCCTTTAAGAAGGAAGGGCTGGCACAGAGTAAGCCTGTAGCTTTAGGCCAAGGGGCCACCCGGGGCCAGGAAAGTAGGGGCAGCCCCTCCAGAAGGCACAGCACAAAGGCCCACCTGTCTGCAGCGACTGCCTCCGTCTCAGGAGGGGGGGGGGGGGCGAGCTGGGAGGGGGCTTAGAATAGAGGATGGCAGAGCTGGGAAGGGGCTTTAGAACAAGGAATGGCAGGGCTGGGAAGGAGCTTAGAACGGGGAATGGCAGGGCTGGGAAGGAGCTTAGAACGGGGAATGGCAGGGCTGGGCTAGGAGGGAGCTTAGAATACAGGATGGCAGAGCTGGGAAGGGGCTTTAGAACAAGGAATGGCAGGGCTGGGAAGGAGCTTAGAATAGAGGATGGCAGGCCTGGGAAGGGGCTTTAGAACAAGGAATGGCAGGGCTGGGAAAGTTTAGAACGGGGAATGGCAGGGCTGGGCTAGGAGGGAGCTTAGAATAGAGGATGGCAGAGCTGGGAAGGAGCTTAGAACAAAGAATGGCAGGGCTGGGAAGGAGCTTAGAATAGAGGATGGCAGGCCTGGGAAGGGGCTTTAGAACAAGGAATGGCAGGGCTGGGAAAGTTTAGAACGGGGAATGGCAGGGCTGGGAAGGAGCTTAGAATAGAGGATGGCAGGCCTGGGAAGGGGCTTTAGAACAAGGAATGGCAGGGCTGGGAAGGAGCTTAGAACGGGGAATGGCAGGGCTGGGCTAGGAGGGAGCTTAGAATAGAGGATGGCAGGCCTGGGAAGGAGCTTAGAACAAAGAATGGCAGGGCTGGGAAGGAGCTTAGAATAGAGGATGGCAGGCCTGGGAAGGGGCTTTAGAACAAGGAATGGCAGGGCTGGGAAGGAGCTTAGAATAGAGGATGGCAGGCCTGGGAAGGGGCTTTAGAACAAGGAATGGCAGGGCTAGGAAGGAGCTTAGAACGGGGAATGGCAGGGCTGGGCTAGGAGGGAGCTTAGAATAGAGGATGGCAGGCCTGGGAAGGGGCTTTAGAACAAGGAATGGCAGAGCTGGGAAGGGGCTTTAGAACAAGGAATGGCAGGGCTGGGAAAGAGTTTAGAACGGGGAATGGCAGGGCTGGACTAGAAGGGAGCTTAGAATAGAGGATGGCAGGCCTGGGAAGGGGCTTTAGAACAAGGAATGGCAGGGCTGGGAAGGAGCTTAGAACGGGGAATGGCAGGGCTGGGCTAGAAGGGAGCTTAGAATAGAGGATGGCAGAGCTGGGAAGGGGCTTTAGAACAAGGAATGGCAGGGCTGGGAAGGAGCTTAGAATAGAGGATGGCAGGGCTGGGAAGGAGCTTAGAACAGGGAATGGCAGGGCTGGGCTAGAAGGGAGCTTAGAATAGAGGATGGCAGAGCTGGGAAGGAGCTTAGAACAAAGAATGGCAGGGCTGGGAAGGAGCTTAGAATAGAGGATGGCAGGCCTGGGAAGGGGCTTTAGAACAAGGAATGGCAGGGCTGGGAAAGTTTAGAACAGGGAATGGCAGGGCTGGGCTAGGAGGGAGCTTAGAATAGAGGATGGCAGAGCTGGGAAGGAGCTTAGAACAAAGAATGGCAGGGCTGGGAAGGAGCTTAGAATAGAGGATGGCAGGCCTGGGAAGGGGCTTTAGAACAAGGAATGGCAGAGCTGGGAAGGGGCTTTAGAACAAGGAATGGCAGGGCTGGGAAAGAGTTTAGAACGGGGAATGGCAGGGCTGGGCTAGAAGGGAGCTTAGAATAGAGGATGGCAGAGCTGGGAAGGGGCTTTAGAACAAGGAATGGCAGGGCTGGGAAGGAGCTTAGAATAGAGGATGGCAGGGCTGGGAAGGAGCTTAGAACAGGGAATGGCAGGGCTGGGCTAGAAGGGAGCTTAGAATAGAGGATGGCAGAGCTGGGAAGGAGCTTAGAACAAAGAATGGCAGGGCTGGGAAGGAGCTTAGAATAGAGGATGGCAGGCCTGGGAAGGGGCTTTAGAACAAGGAATGGCAGGGCTGGGAAGGAGCTTAGAATAGAGGATGGCAGGCCTGGGAAGAGGCTTTAGAACAAGGAATGGCAGGGCTGGGAAGGAGCTTAGAATAGAGGATGGCAGAGCTGGGAAGGAGTTTAGAACAGGGAATGGCAGAGTTGGGAGGGGCCTAAAGCTATCAACTCCAATTCTTCCATTTCACAAATGGGTCAGTCTTGCCCAGTAAGGTCAGGATCTGCCTCTCCTTTAGGTTCATCCATTTTCCTTCAAATACAGTCCTCGCGCCTAGGACAGGCAGATTTTCTCTGGGGGGTTCATTGGAGCCACTCCACAGCTAGACTGGAGGAGGAAGCTGGGGGTGGACATGGGCACTGCAGAGAACAGGAAGGGGGAAAGGAAGGCCGAAGGCTCAGGCTGCCCGGCTGCCCTGGGCCCTTAAGGGCCAGCCCCAGCAGGCTGGGGCTCCTCGCTTTCTCTAGCTAAGCCAGCTGCCTGGTAAGAGAACAGAACATCCCTTCTGAGTGGCCTCATCCCAGGCCAACTCCAACAGCACCCCCGCCACCCCCCTGCCACCCCGGCTCAAACTATTTCCTGCTCTCAGCTCTGAAGTGGGGCCCAGGGAGGCGCAGCAGACTAGGAAAGAAAAACCGGGGGCCAAGTTTGAACTATTAAAAAACGGCGGCCCTGCCCTCCCGGCACGGCTCCCCAGCGCAGAGGGCTGGGGAAGCCGGCCAATTCACCACTGGTCCCAGGCCCAGCTTCCAGGCCTGGGTGGGGCCCTCGGGAACAGGCCTGCCGGGGTCCCTGGAGGAGAGGAAGTCAGCCAGGGAGGGGGCTGGCCAGACACAGACGGGAGGCTCTCCCCAAGCGGAGGGGCTCCTGGTTCCTAAGAAAGTGGGTCTGGGGATCAGGGGGAGCCTTGCCAAGGAGGGGCAGCTCCGGGGGGCTCCTGGAGGGCCTGGCTGAGTGAAGTCACTCCCCCTCTCTGGGCAGATCTGGGAGCTCGGACCCCTGGGTTCTGATGCTGCCTCTGCCCTTCAGGCTCCGTGTAAGCTGGTCACTTGCCTCAGTTTCCCTCATCCTTCCAATAGGGGTAATAACATTTGCCCTCTCTGCCCTCTCCAGGTGTCTGGGAAGAGGCTTGGCTACCGGAGGCTCTCTCTAAATAGGAATCCCTTCTGGCCACAGAAAGGCCATAAATGGACCCACAATAGAACAAAAGCCGGGGAGCCACCAGACCTCCGGAGGGAGGCAGTGGCCAGCGCTGGCCCTTTAAGCCCGCTGGGGGGCCACCTGAGCGCTTCTTAAAGGCACCTCCACCCCGTGCCCAGTGGCACTGCCCGAGGAGGGGGCTGTCTCTGCCCCGGTGAGGCCATTTCACTCCACCCATTCCTGAGCGCCAGCTGGACCCGGCCAAGTAACAGCCTATTGTATTGGCCCTGGTCCTGGGTCTCTCCGTAGGAGGGATCAGGAGCTGGGATCAGGAGCTGGGCCCGGCTCCCAGGCCACCCAGGCCGACCCCTTTGGCCCAGAGGTGAGGGAAAGCGGGATGACCTGCCGGGGTGGGATGACTGGCACGCCAACCCCGGTCTTCCCGATGCAAAGGCTTCAGTGGCAGGGCTCCCTGGGGCTGGCTTGGGAGTCCGGTTCAAATCCTGGCTCCAGCTTCCTTCCGGACCCCAGGCCAGTCCCTCCTTCCCTCTTCTACAGAACGAGGGGAAGGGGCTGCGTGACCTCCACGGTCCCTTCGCCCCACCGCGGCGATCTTGCTCGAAACAAAGGCGGACGTACTGTTCCTTTAAGAGGGGAAGGGCTTTGTCTCTTTAAATAACAAGGGCGGGGATGGGCCACGCTCCCAGAGGTAGGGTCCGGAGCGGCCCAATTCTGCGGCCCCTCGGAATGGTCAAAAGGGGTGGAGGAAGCTCTGGGGCTGGGAGGGGGCCGAGGCCGAGGCCCCCCCACCCAGGCAGTCCATCTTGGTTTAAGAGCAGCTTTTCCCGCTAATAAAGACTCTCGGCCAGGAATGAGAGAGACGGAGAAGTCTAAAGGGGGAGGAGGGCTCTGAGCCTTAGTCCTCAGGGCTGCGGCTCAGAAGGGGGGGGGGGGGGGAGATGGCCGAGGCGCGCAGAGGCAATCAGGCCCCCCCACTTTACCGGTGAGGAGACTGAGGCTGGAGGAAGGGTCCGGGCCACGCAGGTGGCAGAGACGCCTTTGAACTCAGATTCCGGGGCTCCCAGTTCATCGTCTCCCCTCGGCAATCATAGCCTGGGATTGGAGAGGCGGATGGGGCCTCGGGGCCTAGGGAGGCTCCCCCCAGAGAGGGGAAGGGTCGGACGTAAGTGAGCTGGCCCGGCTGGAATGGTGGTTCCAAGGATGGAGATGAATCCCCAGCAGGCAGGGAGAAGCACATGGAGGACCAGGAGGGATCCTTTTACAAAGGAGGAAACTGAGGCTTAGAGAAAGGGGTTTGCCCAAGGTCCAAAAAGTGGGGAGCAGAGCCACCATGCAGCCTGATCTCTGGCGGGCAGGCCCCGGGCTCTTTGGGCTGTCTGGAGAGGAAAACTTCATCCTTTGGGGAAAAGCCTCTCCCCTGCCAGAGGCTCAAAATACTGTGGGCTGTACAGGGGAAAGAGGCCAGGAAGACCACCAGAGGCCCTGAGTTCCAATCCAGCCTCTCCTTCTCTTAGCCATGTATTCCTCAACTATAAAATGGTAGCTTCTCCCTCAGGCTGAGGATGAAATGAGATAATATACTGCTTAGCCCAATGCCAGGCACATACTACATGTTATTCCCTTCCCTTTGGATCTCAGTTTCCTCATCTGTAAAGAAGGGAGTTTGGCCTGAAGATCTCTAAATGCCTCCCCTCTCTAAGTCTGTTTTCTTCTTTACAGAAATGGGGGGTTGGCATTGAGGCCCTCCAAAGGGCATTTACTCCGGCCCCCCAAAACCTGTGATCCTGGGAACCTTGGGCGAGGCTCTCCCCCTCTGCCAAATGAAAGGGTCGGATCAGGATCCTGCAGGGGCCCCTTCCCTCCCTGCAGCGGGAGCCTCTCGGGCGGCCTATCCCTTTAAGAAAGGGTCCCTCTCCCGCAAAAAGGAGGCCTGCCCCTTTAAGAACAGCTGAGCTCGGCTCCAGAGCCCGGAGTTGGAGGACGCCGATGGAGATCTGGTCTGGGGGCGCCCGAGAAGGCCCGGGGCGCCCTGGCCGGGGACAGGGGGCAGGGGTGGGGTCCGCGGTGGTGGGACGGGGACGGCGGCCTGGGGCCTCAGGGTGGGGCCCATACGCGCAGGGGGGCCCAGGCCGGGGTCCCTTGCCTGCTTCCCCCTCACCCCCGCCCCGGCTGCAGCTGCTGTCCGAGCCCGCCAGGGGGCGCCGCGCCCGCCCCCTCCCCCGCTTTGTTCAGCGGCCGCGAGGGCCCGGGGACCGCGGCCCCCCTCCCCCGTTCCGCTCTCCCCCGCTGGGCGGCCCGCTCACCTCCGGCCTCCTGGTCTTCAGGGCCCGGGGCCCGCGGGGGGCGCCGGCTGCGGGGGGCTCCAGGCCCGCTACTGCCGCCGCCGCCGCCGCCGCCGCCACCGCCGCTCCGATTCCGCGGGTCCCCGCCGGGCTCCATGAGCTGCGGTGCGCGCCGCGGGCGGCCCTCCGGGCGCGGGCTGCTCGCCGGGCCCGGCGCCGGGGACACCTCCTCCGCTCGGGAGGCGGCGGCGGCGACGGCGGCCGGGGGGCTCGCTCGCTGCTCGGCGGCCGGCGCGGGCTGGAGCCGGGGTGGGGATTCCTGCCTGGGGCCCCTGGGGCTCCTTGGAGGGCTCCTGGGTAAATTTAAAGGGGCCGCGCGCTATTTCCTCCTGCCAGTTGCTGGGGGGCTCGGCCGGGCAGCGGGTTCGCGGGCGGTGCCGGCCTCTGGCCCCCCCCCCCACGCGCCCTTGCTGCCGGGCTCCCGCCACCGGGTCTGGGGCCTCACTCCCCGCCCCCTTGGCTCCCCTCCCACGTGCCGAGGGGTCGCCGCTCCGGGGGCGGGGAGTTGGGGCGCGGCGCCGGGCCCCTGCCCCCTCGGGGCATCCCAGCGGCGCGCCCCAGGGTGCTCAAGATTCGCAGCCGGGGAGGGGGCGCGAGGCTTTGTGCCAGGGGCCCGGGGGCCGGGCTCGAGGGTCGGCGGCGGCGACGGCCGGCCGGCCCGATGGATGGATGGATGGCAGCCGCCCCGAGGAGAGGGTGGAGCCCGCGGGGGGCGGGGGGGCCACTGGGGCCGAGCCGCGCCCCCTCCCCAAGGGGAGAGGCTCCAGAGGGAAGGGCAGGCGGGCGGACTCCGCCTCCCGAGGGCCTGCCGGGGCTGGGCAGGGACGGAGCAGAGAAGGGCCCAGCCTCCCCCAGCGTCCCGAGCCTGGACCCAGGAGTGCAAACGGCCCCCAAGGCGGTCCCTGGCCAGGGGAGCAGAGAGTGTGACCCTGGGAGAGGGAAAGCGATAGCGCCCTCCATCCCTCTACCCGGACCCCCGACTTTGGGGTGTTCGGAGATCTCTGAGAGGGGAGAGAAGACCTAGTTCCGAAAGGACCCTGGCGGGACCGGCCTCTGCTCTTCCCCCAGACACCCCTCCGGCAGCCCCGGTACAGGAGGCCTCCGTGACCGAGGCGGGGGCCCCTGCCTAGAGGGTCTTCGGAGCCCTCTCCCAGCCTCAGCTTCCCCGTTGGCTAACTCTCCCCCCTCCCCCCATCTCCAAGCGCGCTCTGGGCTTCCCAGCCTTCCAAACTCTTCCTTGGACCCCGCCATCCGCTCCAGCTACGTCCTGGTAACGAGCCCGCCTGCCTTGCGCGGCCAGTCTACACTGGCTGCCTGCACTACCTCCCCACGCACTGACATCCTCCAGAAAGAGCTTGTCTCCCCCCCTTCCCCCTCCACTGCCCGGGAGGGCGCTCTCCAAGGTGCCCACTGAGCCTGGGCCTCGGAGACGCTTGACCTTCCCTTCCCTATTGCTGCTCTCGCCAGCCTCCCTTCGGTGTCTGTCCCGCCTCCAGTACCTTCGGCCCATCCGCACTGAGCTCGTCTCCCCCTCAGCCGGGCTTCCCGGCCTAGCTCCCTCCCTCTCCTCTGCTGCTGTCCCACATCTACCCTGCCGTCCCTTCTCCGAGCGCCTGCTGGACAGCTCCGGCAGGATGGCCCCGGGAGCATCTCCTCTAAACAGGAGCTCATTGGCCCTTGGCTCCCTCCACCGGACAGCACCACCGTCTCTCCAGACCTTAGCCGGATGTGCTAGTCTCCCGGCCGGCCTTCCCTGACCCCCCACTGCCCAGGGCTGGCCTGCAGACGTCTGGATGGACTCCATCCTCTTCTCTCCCGAAGTGCCCTCTGATCTGGGCTCCTGCCTCCCCCACATCCGCCCAGGCGGCCTCTTACGGGGCAGATGGGACTTGTTTTCTCCTCTGTGAAAGGAGCAGTTTGCCCTGGAACAGCTCTGGGGCCCCTTAAAGCAAGAAATCAACCATGTCAGCAGCAGCAGCATCTCAAAAACCTTCCATGGCTCCCTATGCCTTCTGGAATAACATAAACACCTCTGCCCACCTCTCCAGACGGATTTCCCTCCCTCTCTACACTCCATCTCTGCCAAAGATGCCCCCTTCTTTGGGCCTCCCAGCAAGGCACCATCCCCTCCTTGAAGCCTTCTCTGTGCCCTCCTTCCTCCATGACCTTCCATAGATGTGTCTCTCCCACAGAGTGGGGACTCCTTGAGAAAAGGGCTTTACCGCCTGGTGTTGCATAGAGGATTCCTTAGAAGGAGGGTGATTGGTGGTCCCCATCCCAGGCCTGGTGGCTCTTGTGGGAGACAGAAGGAGGGATGGGGGGAAGGAGAGAGAGAAACAGCTGAGCCCAGTGATTCCCCCATGGCAGACCCCACTCATCTGGTCTGAGAAGACGGATACAATCAAACAACGTCATGGGAAGCCGAGAGCCAAGGTTACTAGGAGAACATGCAGACTGGGGAAGTGTGGTCGGGTTGCTCCTCTATTCACAGCTTTGCACTGGCTCCCTATTGCCCCTGAGATAATGTTCAAGTTCCTCTGGACTCAGCCAGCGACCCACCTCAAGCAGCTAGAGGAACCTGGGCATAACACGTAAGTGCTAAGGTCCTCAGTTTCCCCACATGTAAAAGAACAGTTCTCTAAGCTCAAAGCCCATCTGGCTTATTAACGGTTTCCTCGGCTCCCGTGTGGCTGAGTGCAGGGTCAGCTGTGAAGTGGAACCAGACTCCACTGCCCCAATGCGCCACCCTGCTTTCCAGGAGAAAGGCAGCATCTCCACCAAGCCAAAGCTGCCATTAGGAACAAGAGCGGCTAAAAACGGGCTTGGCGGTCCTGGAAAACAATTTGGAATGTGCAGGGAGAGGCATTACTCTTCCCTGGGTGAAAAACACAACCAAAATGCCCCAATTTTCTGATCAGAAATCCCACCGCTGGGTAAATACCAACAAGTTAGAAAGATGCCTTCTGCATTTGCCATCATTCACTGGAACTTGGTGGAGAAAGGAGGTGCCTGGTGCCCAGGGAGCGGCTGAAAAGCTGTGGCATGTAGGAGAAGGACAGAGATGAGGGGATAATTGAGGCTGAGGGAAGGTAAGGGGAAACTTGGGAAGATGAGAAGGAATTGATGTGATGTGAGTGCCTGGCCTTGAGTCAGGAAGCCCTGAGTTCAAATCTGGACTCTGATAGTTACTGACTGTGTGACCCTGGGCAAGTCACTCACCCCTGTTTGTCTCAGTTTCCTCATCTGTAAAATGATCTGGAAAAGGAAATGGCAAATCCTGTCAGCATCTTTGCCAAGAAAACCCCAAATAGGGTCATGAAAAATCAGATGCGATGGAACAACAAAGCCCTTAGAAGGGTTATTTCCTGTCTGTGGGCTTCAGCTTCTTCGTTTATAAAATGAGTGAGGAGGAGTTGTAATAGAAGGGGTGGAGAGAGAAGGATTGAGAGGGAAACAGGGAAGGAAAAAGGGAGAGAGAAGATTCTTCTTCCCCTCTTTTTCTGGGAGGGAGGTGGCCAAGTCTTGTCCCTCTGACAGGAAATATGTCTCCTCAGAGAATAGTTCTGGGAGATGGAGGACACCCACTGTCACTGCCCTTCAGAAACCCACCCCACTATCCAGGAGAGGGGTCCTGAGCTAACCTTCCCCTTTGGAGAGAGATATGATTCTCCCCAAATCTTCTGTCCCCTTTCCTAGTGTCAGAAACCAGCCAGACCCAATTCTAAAGTAGTAAATAATTTATTGGGGTTCACACAGGGAAGGAGAGGCAGGGGTGTCAGGCAAGGAAAGTGGGGAGTAGGAAACCCTAACACTGGTCTCCTCTGGCAGGCTGGGCCCCCCAAGTTCTCCAGGATCAAGGCTGAGTGCCTCGAACCCTCCTCCGGCCAGCTGCTGGTTGATGCCTATTCCTCAGCTCACTAGCTTTTAATTCAGGAATCCAGGACCAGGTCAGGGAGAGAGAGAAATCTCAGGAAAGACCTGGATGGCTCTGGTCAGTGAGTCCAAGTCCAATCCCCCCCCTTGACAATCCTGGTAGCTGTTCCTCAAGAGTCTTAGTGGAGGTGTTTTTGGGTGCCAGAAGGAATAACAGGTCCAAACCGATGGGCTCTTTCTCAGCTTCCAGGAAACCTCCTTTCCTCCTCCACCTCCCAGGCTGGAAGACCATTGACAGTTGGAGCTTCTCTCTCTGCCCCTCCTCCGCCGCTCTTCAGCGGATCTCTCCTTCAGCTTGGCTTCCCAGTGCCACCCCCTGGATCTCTCTTTCTTACATTAGAGTCAATCCAAGTTTCTGGATCCACTGGGTGTCGTAGATCCCTTTGGCAGACTGGTAACGCCTATGGACCACTATGGACCTATGGACCGCCACCGCTATACTGGGAAGCAGCATACACAGTCCCCCAGATTGCCACTCACCATGCTGACGGCTTCCATTGTGCAGCCACATAATCCTTTGTGCCGCACCTCGTTCTCCTTCAGTTACTCTCAGAACAAGGAGCCACACAAAGGATTACGTCACCGGAAGTAGTACTGTACGTGAGTGACGCCGCCACATACAGTGCTCCTTTCACTGATCACCAATGAAAGAGGTGCCCCTTCCTGGAGTGTGGTGGGGGCCGGATACATGGCCTTGGGGGGGGGCCGCATGTGGCCCAAGGGCCATACTTTGGGGACCCCTGCTCTAGACTCTCTTAAGATATCCTCCATCTCTAAAACCTCAGATCTACTACCAACCATGAGCCCTTCCCTCCCTGTGGGGAATCTTGGCAGAGAGCATCAAGGGAAATAGCCATGGGCCATTGTCAGCTGACATAGAGACCTACTTCATCAGCTGCTACTCTTTGGAATCCCTGGGGCGATGAGGCTGGACCTCAGAACTCTGTCTAGGGTTCTGGTCCCATCTCTCCATGGACAGAGGGGGGGAATTCAGATTCTTTCCTGATCCTTGTGGAAGGCATTTCTTTCTTACTCAGCCTCTGAACTTGGGCGCTTCAGGTCATTCTGGACACTCTGCCTTCCCTTAGGTCCCTCCCCAAAGTCCCACCCATTGCCCAGTCCTGCCAATCCTTCCCCTTCCCTATATCTTACAGCAACTCCTTCCTCTCTCTTCCTGCATCCTTGTGCTTCGCCCAGATCTAAGCCTCTCCAGCCATTCATGGAACGAGCTCTTTCTGGATCATACCTTTATCCCCTTCTATAGCTGCTCTTCAGAAATTACTTCCTAGTCCTGCCTCTGGTCTCGAGCGACTGTGCTGTTCAGAACAAAGCCTCTGAAGGGGGGGAGGGGGGTGAGACAGGGCTCCTTTCTCGGGTTGGTACTGGATTTTGGTGGCTCATGCCATGTGGTTTCCACCTGGTTCTACTCCCAATCTGGATTTTATTTGAAAAAGGCATCAGACGTGATGACACATGTAAATCTCTACAAGTTTGTACCATCTCAGGAAGGGAGGAAAGCTCAGAAGAAGGGAAAGAATTTGGACTCAAAGAAAATGAATATTTTAGAAATTGTGTTTACATGTAGTTGTATTTAATTAAAAATAAAAGTAGGGGGCAACTGGGTGGCTCAGTGGATGGAGAGCCAGGCCCAGAGATGGGAGGTCCTGGATTCAAATCTGGCCTTAGACACTTCCTGGCTGTGTGACCCTGGGCAAGTCACTTGACCCCCATTGCCTAGCCCTTACCACTCTTCTGCCTTGGAGCCAATACACAGTATTGACACCAAGACAGAAGGTGAGGGTTTAGTAGTAGTAGTAGTAGTAGTAGTAGTCTCTCGGTAACCAAGGATGACGATTGACTTTGTGTTTTTGTGCACAAAGACACTTGTGCATGAAGATTTAAGTGGAAAAGTCAATGCACAGAGACAGTCCCACTCTCTCGGCGTTGGAAGCCTGGGTCCAGTGGCACGAATAGTCGTTACATCTGGAGGCTTCCTCAGCTGCATTGGATGGCCATGTTGTCCTTTGTGCTCCATCACGCCCTAAGCACTCCACAGTGCTTTGCTGCGTCGCCATCTCAGCCGTTGAACCTTCTTATTGGTTTCTTCCGTCTGTTCAGCCGAAGCAGTCTTCATACACTGGGTGAGCAAAGCCCTAGTTCACCAGGGGTCGAAGACCCGATGGCTACCCTCACAAGGTTTAGCCGGCCTGTGGAAGCCATTGCCCGGGGTGTGGCCGCTGCCGCATGCTAGCAGCTACTGGGAGCCACAAGTGAGAGCTGGGTGTCAGGTGAGGATCAGAGGCTGGAGAGCTGCCCTAGGAGGGCACGACAAGCCCTCCATATCACAGATATTACTCCTCCCTGAGCACCCCATACACCAAATATATATATACAACTTAGTTTTTGAAAAAGAAAGCAAAAATTCAGTCACTTATTGTAAAGATTTAAGACTATCATTCCTTCATGTAGGAGCCAAACATTCAGATTTCAAGGAAAAATAAACCTTTATTCAAAAATAAGCCTTGACATTTGAAAACAAAAGATACACGCTGTTTCCCAGGCAGAAAGAACTGTCCTAAGCTTCTGGGAGCCTAGGTGGATTTCACGTGAAACAGACCTCGTCTGCCCTGATTTCTCCGGTATAAGTGACCAGTGAGAGAGACCTGAGCTCTTCTTGAAAGCATTCATCCCCAGATTGTTTGGTATTCTTTTCACTCCCCCCCCCCCCCCTCTCTCTCTCTCTCTCTCTCTCTTTCTCTCTGCTTCCTTCTCTCTCCCCTCCCCCCTCCCCCGTTTCTCTCCCTTCCTCCCTGTCTCTCATTCTTTCTCCTTTTCTCTCTCCCTCCTCCCTTTCTCCCTCCCCCCATTTCTCTCCCTTCCTCCCCATCTCCCATTTTTTCTCCTTTTTTCTCTCTCCCTTCTCTCTCCCTCCTCCTTCTTTCCCTTCCTCCTCTATCCTCCCTCCCCCACCCCATTTCTCTCCCTTCCTCCCCATCTCTCACTCTTTCTTTTTTCTCTCTCCTGCTCTCCTTTTCTCCCTTCCTTCCTCCCTTCTCTCTCCCTCCTTCCCCCTCTCTGTTTGCTTTTTCTTGTCCCTGACTGTGGTGCCTCTCCATCCCTCCCTCTCTCCCTCTCCCCTCCTCTCTCTTTGTCCTTGAGCCTCTCCATTTCTCCCCTCAGTCCTCTCCGCTTTAGCCTTTCTCCCTTTGTTCCTTTCTCCCATCTCTCTGCCCTTCTTTCTTTCTCTCTCCTTAATTGTGCGTATTTGACAAATAAAGTTCACGGCTTAGAATTTGGAGGGAACTTACTGAACAAAATACAAGCCCACCCTTCACTTTGAAAAACCAGCAAATGAAAGGCGTTCTTTTTCTCTCACTTAAAAAATACCCTCCTCTGCCGTAGCGACTAAATATAGTTTCTAATCTGTGTGTGGCCCGGACTTGGTTTAATCCAGTGTACCTCATCCCAGAGTCCCAGGTCTGAATCCCAAGGAGGCAATCAGAAACATGTGCTCCTCTGGGCCAGAGGCTAGACCATAAGGGAGCCCAGTCAGAGGCCAGTGGGAAGCTTTCTAAATCCAGACTGGCCAGGAAGTCAGGGCCAAACCAAAAGACCCCGAGCTGCTCTATCTTAAAGGCCACCAGAAACCACGGAAGAATATTTTCTCTGTCTGTATTCTCTATGTCTCTTTTTCTGTTCAAAGTGTTATTTTTACTTCATTATTTTTTAAAATAGTTTTTAATGATGTCTTTTGTGTTTTTATCACCGAAAGTCTCTGAAATGATGGCCATTGTTTCTCCAACATCCCTTCCCCTCCCAAAGACCCATCTAACAAATAGTACTTTTCCCCTAAAATCCTTGCCTTCCACATTAGAACCAATACTGTGTATTGGCTCTAAGGCAGAAGAGTGGTAAGCAGTTCATAATGGGGATGAAGTGACTTGCCCAGGGTCACCCAGCTAGGAAGTGTCTGAGGCCAAATTCGAACTCAGATCCTCCTGATTCCAGGTCCAGAGTATTATCCACTGTACCACCTGGCTCCACATAAATCATGTCAAGATCACAGAGCTAGGGCTGAAAAGGACCTTCAAATTCATCCAGCCAAATGGCTTAAATTTACAGAAGAGGAAACTAAGACCCAGAGAGGTTCAGTAATTTGCCCCAAGTCACAAAGGCAGTGTTGATGGTGGGATCTGAACCCAGGTCTTCTTTCTTTAGTGTGCTCCATAACTTGAGAGAATGGCAAGGCCCCACGAGGGTGTTTGGGGCTTTTCTATTGCTTTTCAAAGATGAAGGAGACCTGAGGATGTTTCTGGCTCCTGCTCTGGGAGAGGGTTGATCCACTGAAGATGGGAGAGAAAAAGTGATCCACGAGGCAAGGCATGGACTTGAGTCCGAGGCTGCCTTTGGCCGGGAGAAGGGCCACAAAGTCCCCAAAGAGTGAACAAGGAAAGTGACGGCAGCTTTAGCCTGGTTTTGAGTCAGCCCAAGAGGATATTTGCTCCAAATGGCCTTTATTTGCTTTCTAAAGGAGGAGGCGAAAAGGTCCTTGGAGTGGTATGTGGGAGAAGGAAGAGGTTGGAAGCAGCCACAGAGGGGGATAAAGAAATAGAATGAAAGGCAGGGCCATAGAAAGTCAATCAAAGAGGGTGGCTGGGTGGCTTCATGGTTTGAGAGCCAGGTTCAGAAATGGAGGTCCTGGGTTCAAATGTGGCCTGAGACACTTCCTGGCTGTATGACCCTGGGCAAGTCCTTTTACCCCCACTGCCTAACCCTTACCATGATTCTGCCTTGGAACCAATGCACAGTATTGATGCTAAGACAGAAGGTGAGGATTCTTTTTTTAATTTACATTTTTATTTTTTTATTCACCGTTATAAGATTCATTTTCTTTCCCTCCCTGAACTGACCAGCAATCCTCCTGGGCTATACATGGTTGTCACTTCCTACTTATTTCCAAATTATGACAGAGCAATATTTTAAAGCCTTTCCCCATATAAATAGGTGACAGCATAGTTTTCTTCTGGATTCCTTCCTCAACTTCCCTCCTTCCTTCCTTCCTTCCTTCCTCTCTCTCTCTCTCTCTCTCTCTCTCTCTCTCTCTCTCTCTCTCTCTCTCTCTCTCTCTCTCTCTCTCTCTCTCTCTCTCTTCCTTCCTTCCTTCCCTTCTTTCTCCTTCCATCTTGGAATCAATACTGTATATTGGTTCCAAGGCAGAAGACTGGTAAGGGCTGGGCAGTAGGGGTTGTGACTTGCCCAGGGTCACACAGCTAGGAAGTGTCTGAGGGCACATTTGAACCCAGGACTTCCCGTCTCTAGGCCTGGCTCTCCATCCACTGAACTACCCAGCTGCCCCCAACGTTCTTTCTCTAGACGTGGACGGCATTCCTTTTCGTGAGTGGGTGAGGCATCAAGGCAAAATCCTCCTTTTCCCTTGCAGCAGTGAGAGCCCCTTTGAGGTGAAATAAGGCTCTCCCTAGTGCGCTGCTCCCAGTCCCAAGGGCTCCGGCTTGTTATGTGCCATAAAAGCCATCAGGTGGCGCTCAGAGTTTGCGTAACCAGCTTCCTTCCAGCTCCAAGTGCTTGCGTGGACCAACCCAAGTGCCCCCACCTGAAGCTGCCGGCTCCCCGTCCCCGGTGCTTGTGCAGAAATCCCCTCCCCACCCCGGGACGGCCCAGGACCCCCCCCCCCCCCCGGTCTGGGGGATGGACAGATTCCAAAAATAGCTCCTAGTTCTCTCGCGATGGGTGCCCCACCCTCTCGGAGGGCAGGCGCTTCCCTGCCCGGCGGGTTAAACAAAGAGCTCATTCACTGGGCGTCGGGGCCTGAAGGAAGCAAAGGAAAGGGGGTGGCTTTGAAGCTTGCTCAGGGGGAGCCCAGCTCGCTGCTGCTGCTGCTTCTGCTGCTTCCCGGAGAGCCACCTGGGGTTTCTCCATCTCCCTTCCTGGCTCTCCCGGGGAATGGGGAGGGGGACGTGCGCCCAAGGGCCCCTGCTCTCTCGCGGTCCCCTGGACCGCCGGCCTTCAGCCACCTCTCGTCCCCGGCTGGCTACCGCATAAAACCCGCCGGGCAGTGCTTCGGCCGCTGGCCCTGAGGACGTCTTGCTGAGGCTGCCGGCACCAGCCAGCTTCGCGGGTGGCCCATCGGCCCCAAAGCGTCGCGTCTGGCCCCTCCTCAAAGTCCCGCCAGAAAGCCAGCGGCCAGGGAGAGCCCCGGCACCTTCTGGCAGCCCCCCGCGGGGCTCTCTTTGTCCCCCTGACGGGAGACTCCTCGGGCCAGACTCCCTCCAGTGGTGTTCCGGGGTCCCTGGAGGAGGCGCCGAAGGGAAATTGGCAGGACCAGGAGCTAGAGGCCGCGTCTGATTGGGCAGGACCAGGAGAACGGGAGGGGGAGAGGGCCAGGGAGTTAGAGACAGGACCGAAAATAGATCGAGGAGGACGGAGGTCCCGGCAGGCTCGGAAGGCTGGATGGGAGGTGACGGTGAGGGAGCCCCAGGCCTCATCCTCTTTGGCTCTGTGGGCCAGCCTGGTCCCTGGATCTTCTTCCCTCGCTTTACTGACACTCCTTCATTCACCAAGTATCTCTGAAAGAGTCTCCTGCGGAGGAGGCACCCAGGATCAAAAGACCAAACACACCGAGACCCAGAGAGAAGTAAGACTGAATGCAAAATGTATTCAAAGCAATTGCCAGCAGGGGGCACTAGCATGCTAACGGATTTATTTCATCTTTCCATTGAAACTTCCCTCAAAGTAAGCGAAGAGGGGGCAGCTGGGTAGCTCAGTAGATGCCTAGAGATGGGAGGTCCTGGGTTCAAATGTGCCCTCAGACACTTCCTAGCTGGGTGACCCTGGCCAAGTCACTTAACTCCCATTGCCCAGCCCTACTGCTCTTCTGCCTTGGAGCCAATACAGTATTGATTCCAAGTTGGAAGGTGAGTGTTTTAAATGTATTAATAATAATAATAATAATAATGAAGTAACCAATGATCTCTGAATGGCTGCCAGATCTTAGTCTTTATCCTTAATGACTTCTTTGTATCCTTTTACACTGTGAACGCCTTTTCTCTAGTGGTTTGTTACACTATTCTCTGCTAAGTCTCCTCCTAACTAGGTGACCACTTCTCAGTCAATATTTCTAGGGTTCGGTTTTTGTTTTTAACCCTTGCCTTCTGGTATAGTCTGTATTGGATCCAAGGCAGAAGAGCAGTAAGAGCTAGGAAATGGGAGTTAAGTGACTTGCCCAGAGGAGTACAGCTAGGAAGTGTCTGAGGTCAGATTTGAATCCAGGACCTGCTGTCTCTAGACTTGGCTCTCAGTCTACTGAGCCAACGAGATGCCCTGATATTTCTAGTTCTTTATTCATGTTTTGCTCCTTAGCTGTGGGGTAGCCCCCATGGTTCTATCCCTTAATGTTCTTCTCTGCTCCCTTGGTATTCTCTTTAGCTTTCATGGTTCAATTATTATTTCTACACAGGTAGGTCCTAAATCCACAAATCCAGCCCCAACTTCTCTCCTGAATCCCAGTCTCATGCCACTAATTGGCTCTCGAACACATTATTCCTCTGCATCTCCTATTCAACATGGCCACACAGAACTCTTTATCGGCCACCCCCTCTCTCACCAAATGCTTCCTACTTCTGAGATCTCCTAATACTCTCAAAGGCACCACCATCCTTTGGGCTACCCAAACTGACAACCTTGGTGTCACACTTGATTTCTTTCTTTCTTTCTTTCTTTCTTTCTTTCTTTCTTTCTTTCTTTCTTTCTTTCACCCCTGACCTTCTGTCTTAGACTCAATACTGTGTATCAGTTCCAAGGCAGAAGAGTACTAAGGGCTAGGCAATGGGGGTGAAGTGACTTACCCAGGGTCACCCAGCTGGGAAGTGTCTGAGGCCAGATTTGAACCCAGGACCTCCCATCTCTAGGCCTGGCTCTCAATCCACTGAGCCACCCAGCTGCCCCCACACTTGATTTCTTCATTGCACTCATCTCATATATCCAATATATTGTCAAATCTGTTTGTTTCTACCTTCCTAACATCTCCCAAATGCATCCCCTTTTCTCCTTTCACATGGTCACCACCCTTGTTCAGGCTCTCACCACAATGTATTTGGACTATCGCAATCACTTTTGTTGCTGTTTAGTTATTTTCATGCTCATTGATTTCAGAGGACAACTCTCCGATAGTGTGCGAGTCGAGATGTAATTTAGCTAACTCTCCCTTACCTGGATTGGGGGGTGGGGGGGCAGTGCTGTTAGCTTTCTTTTTCAATAATTGTACTTTTTTTTGTTTTCTCTTTCCCACTTCCACTGCCATAAAGGAAGGAGGTGGGAGGGAGGAATGAAAGAGGGAAGGAAGGAAGGAAAGAGGGAGGAAAGAAGGGAGGGAGAAAAATGAAGGAGGGATGGAGGAAAGAAGTAAAAGGAAAGGGGCCTGGGGAGTAAGGAAGGGAAAGAAGGAAGAGAAGGATGGAAGGAAGGAAAAAAGAGAAGGGAAGAAAAAGAGGAAGGACCTCTTGTGTCATTTAAGCATAAACTAAACAACTTCACACAGTAGTGTTATAAGGACGAGAGGATTTGAGCACATGAAGTATCAAATCCTCTCTTCCTTATAAAAATAGCCATGTTCAAAAATGTGTGTTTTTCATTTTGCATATTAGTTCATGTGATGTACATCATTCTTGATCATCAGTCCTTTGGAGTCCTGCTTGATTATTTCATTCATGAGAGTTTCTATCCATTTATCTGAATAAAAGCTAAGAAGGACCTTCTCCTTGAGAGTGGCTTTTATTCCAAATTCTTTGAATCATATCTCTTTCAAGTACAACCTTATTAAACTTAAAGTGAAAGGGATAACAAATGGAGGGGAAAAAAAGAAGAGGGGAAGGGAACTCAAGGATGAAAGGAAGAGAACCAGTGGAAATATTGTTGCCTTAAAATAGCTTAAGCTTAAATCATTGGAGAGACGTAGTACTATGTTTATAGAAGAAGAAAGGGTGGAAATCCTGATTTAGAAAAAAATATTAGAGGCAAATAGAGGAAAATATAATTTAATATTTTTTAACATTTTTTTTTAAATTTTGAGGTCCAACATCTCTCTCCCTCTCATCACTCCCTCACCCACTGAAAAGGAAAGCAATATGATATTAATCTTACATGTGAAATCATGCAAAAAACATTTCCATATTAGCCAAATTTTAAAAAAACACACAAGAAAAATAAAGTGAGAAAACTATACATCAATTTGCTCTCAGTTCATCTGTTCTCTCTTTGGAGGTGAATAGCATTTTTCATCATGAATTCTTTGGAGTTGTCTTGGATCATTGTGTGGATCAGAGTGAACAAGTCTTCCTTAGTCATTCATCACTGCATTACTCTTAGTGGGCACAACAATCTCCCAGTTCTCATTTCATTTTTCATCAGTTCATATAGGTCTTCTAAGGTTTTTCTGAAACTATATCTTTAATAATTTCTTATACCTCAATAGTATTCTGTCACAATCAAATATCACAACTTGTTCAGCTATTCCCCAACTGATGGACATCCCTTAAATTTCCAAATCTTTGATCCCACAAAAAGAGCTGACTGCCTACCCTTTGATCCAGCCATAGCACTGCTGGGTTTATACCCCAAAGAGCTAATAAGGAAAAAGACCTGTACAAGAATATTCATAGTCTCGCTCTTTGTGGTGGCAAAAAACTGGAAAATGAGGGGATGCCCTTCAATTGGGGAATGGCTGAACAAATTGTGGTATATGTTAGTGATGGAATACTATTGTGCTCAAAGGAATAATAAACTGGAGGGATTCCATGTGAACTGGAAGGACCTCCAGGAACTGATGCAGAGCAAAAGGAGCAGAACCAGGAGAACATTATACACAGAGATGGATACATTGTGGCACAATCGAATGTAATGAACTTCTCTACTAGCAGCAGTGCAATGATCCAGAACAATTCGGAGGGACTTATGAGAAAGAATGTATCCACTCCAGAGGAAGAACTCTGGGAAAAGAAACACAGAAGAAAAACAACTGCTGGATCACAAGGACCAATGGGGATATGATTGGGGATGTAGACTCTAAGTGATCACCTTAGTGCAAATATTAATGGTATGGAAATGGGTCTTGATTAGTGACACATGTAAAACCCAGAGGAATTGTGTGTGAGCTACAGGAGGAGGGTGGGGGGAGGGCAGGAAAAGAACATGAATCTTGTAACCATGGAAAATATTTTAAATTAATTAAATAAAATTTTCAACAACAAAAGTGTACCTAGTTTTATAGCCCTTTGGGCATAATTTGAAAGTGTTTTCCAGAATGGTCAGACCAGTTCACAACTTCAGCAATTCATTAATGTACCTATTCTCACTCATCCCTTCCAGCATTTATCATTTTTGATATGTGTGAAGTGGTACCTCAAAGTCATTTTAATTTACCTTTCTCTAATCAAGAGTGGTCTAGATCAAATTGCTTAGCTTTTCTGAGAGGGGAGAGGGAAGGAGACAATTTGTATCTTATCATTTTGGAAAACATATATTGAAAATTGTTATTACAGGTAAGTGAGAAAATAAAATATCTTTGAATAAGAAAGTGGCCTAGAGTATTTTTTCATGTGACTACAGATAGGTTTGATTTCTTCTGAAAACTGAAAGTATCATAAAACTTATTTTTATTAATTTGACTCAGTTCTCTATAAATTTGAGAAAAGAGGCTTTTATCAGAGAAATTTGCTGTAAAATTTGTTCCTATTACTTCATTGTCTATAGTACTTTTTTAAAACCCTTACCTTCTGTCTTAAAATCATTTGGAAAGAGCTAGGCAATTGGAGCTACATGACTTGCCCAGGATCACACAGTGATGAAATGTCTGAGGCCAAATTTGAACCCAGATTCTCCCAGCTCCAGGTCTAGTGCTCTATCCAGTTTGTTACCTAGCTGCCTCTATGGTACCTTTTATCAAAACTCCTGATTATCTTTTTAAATTAAATTGAAGCAAATATATTCTGCCCTAGCCCTTTAGTTTAACACTGTATGTGTCTTTCTGTTTCATGTGTGTCATGTGTGTAAACAACATATTGGATTCTAGTTTTTAATCTATTCTGATATCTCCTTTTGTTTTAAGGATGAGCTCATCCCATTTATATTCACAGTTATGATTACTGTGTATTCTTCTCCATCTTGTTTTCTTTTGCTTATCCTTTTCTCCTCTCTCTGTCTCTGTCTCCCTTTTTCTCTCTCTGTCTCTCTCTTTCTCTCTCTCCCCCTCCCTCCCACTCTCTTCCTCTCTTGTCCTTCCTCAAAAGTCTGTTTTGCTCTTAATATGCTCTCCCTTTTATCATCCCCTCATCTCCCTCCACTTTCTCTTATTCCTTTTTCCTCCTATTTCCTTGTTGAGTAAGATTGATTTCTGTACCCAGCTGTGTATGTGCTTATTTTTCACACACACACACACATTTTTCCCTTTTTGAACCAGTTCCAATGAGAGTGAGATTCAGGCATTTGCCCAACAGGGCCACCACTGCCATTTCCCCTCCACTATAAAAACTTTTCTTTGTGTACTTCTTTTATATATGATAATTTCCCCCTTCTATCTCTCTCTTCCTCCTCCCCCCAGTTCATCCTTCCTTCTTACCCCGTCATTTTTAAAAACCATTCCAACATAATTGATTTACACCCATCCCCTCTCTCTATGTAAACTTATTACTGCTTTAATAACGATAAAGTTCTTAGGAGTTACAGGTTTCAACTTCCCATATGGGAATATAAACAATTCAACACTATTGAGTCCCTTATGATTACTCTTTTATATTTACCTTTTTATACTTCTTTGATTCTTGTGTTTGAATGTAAAATTTCTGTTCAGCTCTGTTCTTTTCATTAGGAATGCTTGAAAGGCCTCTATTTCATTAACTATCCATTTTCCCCCCTGAAGAATTATACTCAATTTTTCTGAGTAGATGATTCTTTGTTCTATTTATAGTTCCTTTACCTTCCACAATATCATATTCCAAGCTCTCCACTCCTTTGATATTGTGATATTGAAACCACTTTAAAAAACTGATATATATTAATTTAAGGTCGCCAAGGAATTCAGCTATGTAATTCCTAAATGAAACACTCAAGTCAGCTGCCAACTTTTTTTTATGGTGTTTTAATTACAAACAGGAGGAAGAAAGTATGAGAGAGAGAGAGAGAGAGAGAGAGAGAGAGAGAGAGAGAGAGAGAGAGAGAGAGAAAGAGAGAGAGAGAGAGAGAGAGAGAGAGAGAGAGAGAGAGAGAAAGAGAGAGAGAGAGAGAGAGAGAGAGAGAGAGAGAGAGAGAGAGAGAGAGAGAGAGAGAGAGAGAGAGAGAGAGAGAGAGAGAGAAGAAAAGAGGTTTTAAATACCCACTCTGCTGAGGCTGAGCCAAAGCGGGCTTTAAGGCCCTGGATAGCCAAGGCAAGGAAAGAGATCAGTCCTTATCACTCACATGACCAATCTGGAGAAAAACAGTCTGCGGGACTCCTCCAACTCCAAGCACCAGCCTCCAACTGCCTCTAGCCCTCCTCCCAGGAAGTCACAAGAACTTCAGAGGCTGTTCTCTACTTCACTTCCTGCGTCTCACATGTGCCAATGGTGGCTCTAGCTTGACCTAGGACTGCCCAGAGGTCTGTCCTTTTTTTGCACATGTCTGTTGAAGGCCATATTCTCAAATAATTAAATCTTGAGTTTTGCTGCAGCCCTTCCTGATCTTGTTACCCTGAGTAGGGTGGAGAATGTGGTTTCCAAGACTTGATTCTGTTATTCCAAGTATCTCTATTGTTATTGATGCGGGGGAGGGGGAATAGCTAAATCAGATCTTCTAAAGAATGGTCTGAATTGGGTGGAGGAGTTTTGAAATTCACAATATGGAAGCTGCTGAAATCTTGTGTGATCCTGACTATGGTTCCATAATATTGGAATTGTTTCTTTGAAGTTGGCAATATTTTTTCCTTGACATGGAGACTCTGGAACTTGGTTATAATATTCCTAGGAGTTAATTTTGGAATCTCTTTTAGAAGGTGATGGGTATATTCTTTCAATTTCTGTTTTACCTTCTGAGATCTAAAATATTGGGACAGTAGGTAATTTTTTTCTTTTCATTTCTTTTTTTTTAAAACCCTTACCTTCCATCTTGGAGTCAATACTGTGTATTGGCTTCAAGGCAGAAAAGTGGTAAGGGTTAGGCAATGGGGGTCAAGTGACTTGCCCAGGGTCACACAGCTGGGAAATGTCTGAGGCCAGATTTGAACCTAGGACCTCCTGTCTCTAAGCCTGGCTCTCAATCCACTGAGCTACCCAGCTGCCCCCTTTTCTTTTCTTTTAATTTCCTCTTTGCTTTTGTTTTATTTTATCCCCCCCCCAATTACATGAAAAAACACTTTCCAACATTTTTCAAAGAATATTGAGTCTTGAATTCTCTCCCTCCTCCTCCCTACCAACCTCTCCCATTCCATTGAGAGGGTAAGCAATCTCATATAGATTTTACACATGTAATTATGATAAGCATGTTTCCATATTAATCCTTTTGTGGGAGGACACTCTAATTTAAAAAAATTAAGAAAGTGAAAAATGCTTTCTTTGGTCTGGATTCAGACTATCAGTTTTTTAATTTCTGGAAGGAGATGTCTTTTTTCTCTCTACAATTATAATATAGGGGTCCAGGTTTTGTTTTTATTTACACAGGAGATGAACACCTACAGCAGAGAACCTCTCAAGAACAGCTGAATATGAGAAAATCCAGATGAGCATCCCAAGAAGACCCAAGGCACCAAAGCCCATGATTTGGAGACAAGCCAAAAGAACAGTTCACAGGGCAGAACAATCCCTGGAGGTGGCAAGCCTCCCTAAGACTGATCTTTTTTTTAACAATTTATTTAATTAGTTCCCGTCCAATTATTATTATTATTATTATTATTACTATGCTTGAAAAATGTAACTTATAATGATGTACAGCCTTGTATTCTGATAGTAGCTATAACTGTCTCTGTATCAAATATAAGTTTTCAAACATCTTACACAAAGCCCTTATTGCAGATTTGATTAGGAAGAAAAGCTACACACCAGGCCTAGTATATTACCCCATCCACTTGGAAATCAAACACATTTGACTTATAAGTAAAGGAGAAGTCAGTATTTGCTTGGCTCATGGAACCAAGAATTGGATGCTATCAGAATCAGGCTTAAACACACACTGAAAAACTGGCTGAAGTGAAAAAAGAAATTTCAAAAGCCCCATTTCCAAGCAAATAGTCCTTTATGTAGCAAAATAGAATTTAGCTTTCCAGCCTTACACCATCTGTACAAACCCCACTCTCACCTACCTTGCCTTCACTTGCTTAATTTAAATAAAAAAGGAGCAGATGAGGGAGCAACACAAGAAGATCAGGGGGTTCCATGTCCAATGCACCCCAGGACGGAAAACTGAGTAAATAGGAAGTGGGGGCTTTCCCTTCAGCAAGGCTGTGGAAACAAGCCCGGTGCACCCCAAATTGCAAGGCCTCTGGGTAGCCATTAACTTAGAGGCAGTAAGACATGTAATCTCCCTCCTTTGCTCAAACCCAGTCCATTCTCCTCTCCAAGTTTCTAGATGCTATGCCAAGAAAATTAAGGAAGCAGAAGAAGAACATACGATATTGGGTCATGCATTGACATGCTGACATGTGATTTATTAGCCTATAGAAAACTCTGTTTAGAGCCATGTAAACCTCAAAATTTCTTAGACTTATAAATGTTGGAAATTTCACCATTGGGAAATTTCATACTTGAAAAAGTCTAAGAAATTTTGAGGTTTACAGCCATGAAGGCAATCTACAGCCGTTGTTTCCATCTTGTAAATCATTGCCAATCATTGTTCCTGCAAAAGGCTTCCATCCCTTAGCCTGTGCCATTTTGCCCAGAAAGTGTGTACCTCAACTCAATAAACTTTGTCACTGCTCAACAAGAAGCAGTCTGCATGTGTGATCTGTAAGTCTAGGCCACTGATCCTCTGGAAATCCCAAAAATCATTTCTCTCACCCCAGGTCCAGGACTCACAAGCGGTTTTGGCAAAGCTTTGAATCATCGTATTGCTGGTATTAGCTAAGTTATTCGAAATTGGTCATCGTACAATATTCTTGTCATTGTGTACCATGTCCTCCTGGTTTTGCTTATTTCACTGTGTCTTTTGCCCAGGTTTTTCTGAGCTCCTCCTGCTTGTTCTTTCTAACAAGATAGTAGTATGCCTTTACAATCATATGCTATAACTTACTCAGCCATTCCCCAATCGATGGGTATCTCTTCACTTTCCAATTCTTTGTCACCACAAAAACAAAACAAAACAAAACAAAAAAAAAGCTACTTTAAATACTTTTGTTCAAATAAGTTCTTCTCCTTTTTGTTTTTTTATCTATTTGGTTACAAATCTAATAATAGTATTCCTGGGTCAAAGGGTTTTATTGATGTTTGCGCATAGGTCCATTTGCTCTCCAAAATGATTCAATCATTTCACAACTCCCCCAACAGTGTATTAGGGTCTCAATTTTCCCACAGGCAGCCCCGCCAAGTTTGATCATTTTCCTTTTCTGTCATAACACCCAATCTGACAGGTGTAGGGTGGTGCCACATGGTTGTTTTAACTTGTATTTCACTAATTAATAGTGATTTAGAACATTCTGGAGATGGCTTTAGAGAGCTTAATTACTTTGAGAACTACCTGTTCATATCCTTTGACCATTTATCAATTGGGGAATGACTTGTATTATTACTGATTTGATTCATTTCTCTATGTATTTGAGAAATGAGTCATTTATTAGAGAAACTTGTAAAAATGAACCATTCTGATGACTGTGTATTACTTTCCATCATATTTCCCCCCATTTAGTTTCTGACTACCATGTCCTCCAATTTGTCCTCTTTTCTATCAGCCTCCCCCTTCTCTTTTTTTTTAACCCCTTACCTTCCGTCTTGGAATCAATACTATGTGTTGATTCCAAGGCAGAAGGGTGGTAAAGGCTAAGCAATGAGGGTCAAGTGACTTGTCCAGGGTCACACAGCTGGGAAGTGTCTGAGGCCAGATTGGAACCCAGGACCTCCCATCTCTAGGGCTGGCTTTCAATCCACTGAGCTACCCAGCTTCCCCCTTCCCCTTTTCTTATCACCTTCGCTTCCCACTATCTTATAGAGGAAGATGGACTGCTATACCTAATAAATTGTGTATATTCTTTACTTTTTGAGCCAATTCTGATGAGAGTAAGGTTCACATACTCCCTCCCACCTCCCCAATTTCCCCATCCACTGTAAAATCTTTTTCATGACTTATGTAAAATAATTTATTTTCCCCTTTCTCTTCCTCTCAATGCATTCCTTTCTCATACTTTAATTTTTTTAAATAACATCTCATCCTATTTAACACACACCCTTGCCTACTGTCTATATATACTACTTCTATCTCCCCTAATAATAATAAAGTTCTTAGGAGATACAAGAATCATCTTTCTGTATAGGTCTATAAGCAGTTTAACCTTATTGAGTGTCTTTTGATTTCTTATTCCTTCATTTTATGATTCTCTTGAGTCTTGTTTTTGAGAGTCACATTTTCCATTCAGTCCTGGTCTTTTTATCAGGAGTGTTTGAAAATCCTCTATTTCATTGAATACCCATACCCCCCCCCAAAGGATTATGCTCATTTTTGCTGAATAAGAGATTGTTGGTTGAAATACTAATTCCTTTGCCCTCTAATATATCAGATTCCAGGTCCTCCTATCCTTTAATGTAGAAGTTATTCTGTTATATCTTGTTTCTGACTGGGGCTCCATGATATTTAAATTTATTCTTTTTGACTGCTTATAGTATTTTCTCCTTGCCCTGAGAGTTATGGAATTTGGCTATAATATTCCTGGGAGTTATCCTTTTGGGATCTTTCTCAGGAGGTAATTAGTGGTTTCTTTCAACTTCTCTTTTACCCTCTGGTTCTAGACCATTAAGGAAGTTTTCCTTGATGATTTCTTGAAAGAAGATGTCTAAGCTCTTTTTTTTTATCATGATTTTCAGGCAGTTCAATAATTCTTAGATTATCTCTCCTGGGTTTATTTTTCTAAGTGTTTTTTTCTCCTGAGATATTTCACACTTTCTTCTTTTTTTTCTTTCATTATTTTGACTTTGTTTGATTGTTTCTTGATGTTTCATGGAGTTATTAGCTTCCACTTGTTCTAATACTTAAGATATGATTTTCTTGAATGAGCTTTTGTAACTCCTTTTCCATTTGGATAATTCTACTTTATAGATTTTTTCCTTAGTGAATTTTTGGCCCTCTTTTTTGAATATGACCAATTCTGCTTTTTCAGATCTTCTCTTCAGTACATTTTTGTATGTCTTTTTCCATTTGGTCAATTCTGTTTTTTTTTTTAAGGCATTAATTTCTCCAGTATTTGTTTTCTGTCTCCTTTTCAAAGCTGTTGACTCTTTTTTTGTGATGTTCCTGTATCACTCTTATTTTCCATATTTTTCTTCTACTTTTCTTATTTAATTTTTTTTAAACCTTACCTTCCATCTTGGAATCAATACTGTGTATTAGATCGAAGGCAGAAGAGTGGTAAGGGCTAGGCAATGGGGGTTAAGTGACTTGCCCAGGGTCACACAGCTGAGAAGTGCATGGGGCCAGATTTGAACCTCGGACCGCTCATCTCTAGGCCTGGCTCTCAATCCACTGAGCTACCCAGCTGCCCCCTCTTATTCAATTTTTAAAATATCTTTGAGCTCCTCCATTATTATTTCTGAGCTTGAGAATGATTAACATTTTTCTTAGAGGTTTTCGATGCTGCAGTGTTGACTTTGTTATCTTCTTCTGAGTTTGTGTTTTGATCTTCCATGTCAGTATACTAAATTTCTTTGTTGAGTTTCTTTTTTTTGTTATATGCTTATTTCCCAGGCTTTTTCTTTTTCTTTTTTATATTTTCTTTTCTTTTTGTGTTTAGTATATTTTTAAAATTTTATTTAATTGATTAATTAAGAAAAATTTTCCATGGTTACATGATTCATGTTCTTTCCGTCCCCTCCTCCCACCCCCTCTCATAGCCAATGAGCAGTTGCACTGGGTTTTATATGTGTCATTGATCCAGATCCATTTCCATATTATTAATATTTGCATTAGGGTGATCATCTAGAGTTTACATCCCCAATCTTATCCCCATCAAACCATGTGATCAAGCAGTTGTTTTTCTTCTGTTTCTACTCCCTCGGTTCTTTCTCTGGATGTGGATAGCTTCTTTCTCAGACGTTCCTCAGAATTGTCCTGGATCACTGCATTGCCACTAATGGAGAAGTCCATTACATTCAATTGTGCCACAGTGTATCCGTCTCTGTGTACAATGTTTTCCTGCTTCTGCTCCTTTCGCTCTGCATCAATTTCCAGTTCACATGGAATCCCTCCAGTTCATTATTCATTTTGAGCACAATAGTATTCCGTCACCAACATATACCACGATTTGTTCAGCCATTCCTCGATCAAGGGACATACCCTCATTTTCCAATTTTTTGCCACCACAAAGAGTGTGGCTATAAATATTTTTGTACAGGTCTTTTTTATTATTATCTCTTTGGGGTATAAACCCAGTAGTGCTGTGGCTGGATCAAAGGGCAAACATTCTTTTAAAGCCCTTTGGGCATAGTTCCAAATTGCCTTCCAGAATGCTTGGATCAATTCACAACTCCACCAGTAATGCATTAGCATTCCAATTTTGCCACATCCCCTCCAACATTTATTACTTTCCTTTGCTGTCATATTAGCCAATCTGCTAGGTGTGAGGTGATACCTCAGAATTGTTTTGATTTGCATTTCTCTAATTAGGAGTAATTTAGAACACTTTTTCATATGCTTATTGATAGTTTTGATTTCTTTATCTGAGAACTGACTATTCATGTCCCTTGCCCATTTATCAATTAGGAATGGCTTGGTTTTTTTGGTACAATTGACTTAGCTCTTTATATATTTGAGATATTAGACCTTTGTCAGAGGTTTTTGTCAAAAAGATTTTTTTTCTAATTTGTAGCTTCCCTCCTAATTTTGTAAAAATGGAGATTTGAACCCTGGACTTCAATTCCCAGAAGTCCTTGGCCACTTCCCAAAATGCCTTGTAACCTCACCTGAAAAGTCTCACCTGGGCCAAGAGTGAGAAGGGGTATTTATATGGACTGTACGGCCCCTCCCTCTCTCTTGGCTTCCACTTCTAGGGACACGCATCTCCCAAAATGTAGTGAGTGAAATTGAATGGGCCTTTTGGCCTTTGTAGCCACGTGCTTTCTTATTTTGTATTTTCTTCATTTCTTAATCTTTAATAAACCTCTAAAATATAATACTTTTATTACTAGAAACTAAAATTTTAATCTTAACAATTTTGGTTACATTGGTTTTGTTTCTACAAAACCTTTTTAATTTAATATAATAAAAATTATTCATTTTACATTTTGTGATATTCTCTATTTCTTGCTTGGTCTTAAATTCTTTTCTTTTCCATAGATCTGACAGTTATACTATTCTATGTTCACCTAATTTACTTATAGTTTCATTCTTTATATTTAAGTTGTTTACCCATTCTGAATTCATCTTGGTATAGGGTGTGAGATGTTGATCTAATCCCATACTGTTTTCCAATTTTCCCAGCACTTTTTGTCAAACAATGGGTTCTTGTCCCAAAAGCTGGGATCTTTGGGCTTACCATAGACAGTCTTGCTGAAGTCATTTGCCCCAAGTTTATTCCATTGATCCTCCTTTCTGTCTCTTAGTCAGTACCATATTGTTTTGATGACCACTGCTTTATAGTTGTTTAAGATCCAGTACTGCTAGGTCCCCATCCTTCACATTTTTTCTTTATTTCCCTTGATGTTCTTGATCTTTTTTTCTTCCAAATGAACTGTATTATAATTTTTTCAAATTCAATAAAAAAAGTTTTTGGTAGTTTGATAGGTATGGCACCAAATAAATGAATTAATTTGGTTTTTTATCATTTTTGTCATTTTTATTATGTTGGCTCATCCTACCTATGAACAATTAATGTTTTTCCAATTATTTAGATATAGCTTTAATTGTGTGGAAAGTGTTTTGTAGTTGTGTTCATATAATTCCTGCATTTGTCTTGGCAAATAGATTCCTAAATATTTTATATTGTCTAGGGTGATTTTGAATGGAATTTCTCTTTCTAACTTTTGCTGATAAGTTGTGTTGGAAATATATAGAAATAGTGATGATTTATGTAGGTTCATTTTGCATCCTGCAACTTTGCTAAAGTTGTTGATTATTTCCTGTAGCTTTTTGGTTGATTCTCTGGGATTCTTTAAGTAGACCATCATGTCATCTGCAAAGAGTGATAGCTTGGTCTCCTCATTGCCTATTTTAATCCCTTAAATTTCTTTTTCTTCTCTAATTGCTACTGCTAGTGTTTCTAGTACAATGTTAAATAATAGAGGTGATAATGAGCATCCTTGTTTTACTCCTGATCTTATTGGGAACGCTTTTAATTTGTCCCCATTGCAGATGATACTTGCTGATGGTTTTAGATATATACTGTTTGTTATTTTTAGGATTGACCCTTCTATTCCTATACTTTCTAGTGTTTTCAATAGGAATGGGTGTTGTATTTTGTCAAAGGCTTTTTCTGCATCTGTTGAGATCATCATGTGATTTTTGTTGGTTTGCTTCTTGATATGGTCAATTATGTGGACGGTTTTCCTGATATTGAACCATCCTTGCATTCCTGGTATAAATCCCACCTGATCATAGTGGATAATCCTTGTGATCACTTGCTGGAGACTTTTTGCTAGTATTCTATTTAAGATTTTTGCATCTGTATTATTGGAAGAATATAGGATGTAGCTCTTTGCTGCAAAGCAGGAAGAAGTCCTACAAGGCAGGAGCAGGAAGTCCTTGAGAGCAGAAAGATTCCAGAATGCTGGGGAGTGACAGGCTGTTGCTTTCCCTAACAGTCAGAAGATCCAGGAGGGTTTTCTGTTTGGTCATTCTGGGGTGGACCTAGAGAGCCAGATATTCCCTCTCCTGTGCTTTTCTTGAGATTCTGTCTATCCCTGCTGCTGCTGCTGAAGAGTGATTTTCAACAGAGCTTCTCAAGACTCCTGAGGACAACTGTCAGTGAGATTTTCTTTGGAACCCTGTTCTTGTAACCTTCAACACTAAGGGGCTAAATTAATTAGTTCTAGTTAGATTGCTTCGTAGGTAGTGAAAATCATTAGTTAGTGGGGTTTAGTACATTGACTTTGAGGTTAAATTTAGGTCTTTCCAATTCCCTTCCCTTCCTTCCTTTAGCTTAAATAAACTGTTAGTTTGATATAATTACATGTTCTATGTAGTATTTTAATTATAGTTATTTCAGTTGGCAAGTCAGTAGGTCGAGTCTACAAAAAAGTGGCTTAGTCCAGAGTAGCTCAGAGGGATCTGTAGGCCTAGCAGTAGAAGTACCTTGCAAGGTTCCCTTTTTATTTGTCAGTACCTGGTTGCTCTCCAAGGTACTGGAACATAGACTACTGGCTTTTGATTGACACTAAGGGGGATTCAAAAAATTAAAAGGATTCATTTAAAAGGACAAGTTAAAGGGTAAAAAGCACATGTGCTAGGGGGAAATTTTTTTTGTCTTTTTTGTTGTTTCTGTTCTATTAACTATTACTATTGGTAATCAAGGTGGATACTAACAACATGTATCCTGTCCTAGATAACAACTTTATTTATACATTTGGCATCATGTCAGGAGACATGATAAATGTTGTTTTATTCTTTTTTATGACTGTTTCATGTATACCCTTATGGGATTTTCACCCTATTTCCTCATTTGTGTTACATGATACTGGGTTCTGAATGGATGGAACCGACTATGTCGTTAACCCTAAGAACCATTTTTGCCTAAATACCTTTCCTATGCTCATGTTTGATGGTGTTACACAAATGCAGATACTTGGTTTTTGGAATTGGTAACAAAATAAGAGCAATTGTACAATGGATGACCAAGGATTCAGAAATGAAGCACATGCTAATGTTAATGAAAGAAAAACTTGAGGCTATGGAACAATGTATGAAGGATGGAATGATTCTAAATAATGGTCTTAAACATGATTTACAGGAAAATGTTATGTTAAATGTTAAAAAACTATCCAGATTAGACAGAGAGAATGCTGAATTTAATAAGATTCGGGCTACTTTGTTTCCTCTCAGAGATATACCGGTTGTCACTCAGGATGAAGTATTTAAAATTAAGACCCATAAGTTATTCACTCCTGAGGACCTAGAAACTATTTAGCATAGAACCCCTCATTTTTTTTCATGAACCTAATAAAGTCATAAAGGAATTTCAGAGGGTAATTAAGATCTTTGACAGGGACTACGCTGATTTTTTTCCTTGCTAATGGAGGAATTACTTATTAAGAGAGAGAGGAACCAATTTATTGAAGAGACCAGAAATAATCCACCTTTGACCTCATGGCCTGAAGATTTTGAGGACATGGATATTAATTCTGTTACTGATTACAGACAAATTAAACAGGCAAGGAGATCAATAATTGAAGTAATGAAAAGGCACTCTAGGCATCCCAATGCATAGTCCTATACCTGATATCTACTTGGACATTCTTTTCTATTAATCCCTTTTAGGAGAAACCCTGGACATGGGCCATACCTAAGCTTTGTTGAAGAGACGTTTCCTACTTCAGGGTAGAGGCATAATGAACCAGAGAGTACCAATATATGTGTGGAGTGGATGATCAGGGAGGAGAAGATACAGAGACAAGATTCTCCAAGACTGAAGCTAGTCCAAAGATGGAGATCTTTTGTGAAAAGGGTCATTCAACTGAACCACAAGTGACATAAAACCAAAAGCCACTGATAAAACAAAATATTTCAGCACCCCAAAATGATTTCTTGTTCTGTCATTCCCCCATGAATTTGAATTAGTAAGTGACATTTGTGAGTGTTTATGTGGTGCAATGGTGCCCATTGAATCTGGAGTTACAACTTCCAAATTCAGATTTTTACTCTTTCCTATTACCACTCTTCACTGATGCATACTGTTAAGGGTAAATTTAGGGTTGAGACTGAATATAAATTTAGTTGGTCACCAGGGATTTAATTTCTAAATCCCAATGAAACACTCAAGTCAGAATGGAATTTTATGGTGGTTTATTTACAATAGAAGGAAGAAATTAAGAATAAGAGAGAGAGAAAGAGAATTTAAACTGCTTCAGCCCAGGCTGAGCCAGTCAGGAGTTCAGAGGCCTTGGCCAAGGGAAAGGGGGAGTCAGTCTAATCACTCACCAAGTGACCGTCTAAAGGAAGCAGTCTGAGGAGCAACTCCAGGCTGGAATTCCAGGGTCAATTCCACCCAAAGCTCTCTCCTCACAGGAAGTGATGTGAAATATAAAGACAGTTCTTTACATTACTTCCTGTGTTTCACATGTGCCAATGGTGGCTTAAGCTTGGCTTAGGACAGCCCAGGGGGTCAGTCAGTTGTTTATGATTTTGTCACTTGCTAGCATATGCTGGTCATAGGCCTTCCTCCCCGACACTTAATCCTTAAGTGGGGTTGTCTACATTCCTGGTTGCTAGGATTCTAAAGACTAAGCCGGTTTAAGTAAAACTAAAATTCACAATACAAGCAAATTCTTTAAATTATTATTATTACTATTATTTATAGTCTTCTAGGATCATCTTGGAAGATCTTGAAAGTCCCATCTAGTCCAACCCTTCTTTTTTTACAGATAAGGAAACTGAGCCCAAACCAACAGCTTGCCTACAGTCACATAAGTAGATCAGGTCCTCTGACTCCAGAGTTTTTCCTACTCTGCCACACTGCCTCTGCCTTTAATTGTTACTTTTGTCTGGACCTGTGGTCTCATTGGTCTAAGTGGGACCACTGGTTGAGGAAACATCCTTTACTGATGCAGATCAGCTACCGCTCTAAAACAGTCTTAGAGAGTTTTCTGAGCTATATAACGCTGCCAGGGGGTCCCAAAGGTCCATACTGTTTCCATAATTATTCTAAGACACAAGACTACCTGTCTTAACTAGCTAAGCTCCTTGCTCATGTATATACAGTCAGTCAAGATTAGAAGAGCTCAAACTCTGGTCTTCCTCATTGCAAAGCTGGCCTTCTGTCTACTCTGTCACCCTCCCTGTGGATTGTCGTTCAGTCATTTCAGTTGTTTCCAATTCTTCATGGGGTTTTCTTGGCAGAGATCCTGGAGTGGTTTGCTATTTCCTTCTCTAGCTCATTTTACAGAAGAGGAAACTGAGGCCAGCAAGGTGAAGTAACTTGCCCAGGATCATACAGTTAGCAAATGTCTGAGGCCAGATTTGAACCTAGGAAGATGAGTCTTCCTGAGTAGCTCAGCACTCTGTGCACTTAGTGCCACTTAATGGCCTTCCTCTCACATAGGTGGATGCTTATCAGGTATTTTATCAAATTGAATTCTTCCTGAGCACAGAGAGCAGAAGTCAACCTCAGGTAACACCAGTTTTAATAGCCTTTCCCACAGGAACTAGGAGATGGTTATCAACCCTTTAAGAGGGAAGAGAATCTTGGCAGATTGACAATTAACTGAAGGCCAGGAGAGATCCTAAGAGAGAACTCTAATCCTAAAGTGCTGTTTCCTGAGGGAAAAGGCTTCCAGTGTTAACTATAACCTGGGAAGAGGTTGGGACTAGGAATTAGTTGTCATCCAGGCAGAGTATATGGAAGGACTCCCAGAGTCAGCCGCCATCCTTGGAGAACCTTTAGGGACCTCGTGAGGCAGGTTTGTCTCTGGTGTTGAACATGAGTTTTGTAATGGGATGTTTTGAAGGATTCCTAAAGCCCTTGAATGGCCATTCCAGAAGGACTGTTCTTAGTGGGGTTGGTGGATGAGAACGCTTCATTCCATGGCTCCTTCTCTTGCTTTCAGAGAGGATGGAGATGTCCTTCAATGGGAGCTTTGATCACTTCTGATATATTGGAAATATTTAGTCAGTCCTTTGAATTATTATTTGCTACTATAACAAATCATGTGAACAGTATCTGGGTTTTTTATGCTTTTATGATTAAGAGATTTGAGATAAAGAAAGAGAGAGGAACTAGAGGTAATGGGAAAAGAATTTCCTCTAGTTATTTATAAACTATGATGGGAACTCAGAGCTAACTAATCAATAATAGCTAACATTTATATAGTACTTCAAGGTTTCTAAAGTGCTTTCTATAGATCTCATTTGATTCCTATATCAATCATGGGAGGTGGGTACTATTATTATCCCCATTTTACAAGTGGGTAAACTGAGGCTGAGTCCCAAGGTCACACAGTTAGTGTCTCAAGCAGGACTGGAACTTAAATCTTCCTGACTCCAAGTCTAACACCATATCCAGTGTACCATCTAACTGCCTACAGAAAATGATTGGGAAATATTGTGTATTTCTATTAATTTGTGAGGAAATGTATTGTCTTAGAATCCAAATGGAAACTCAATGAGGGAATGAGCCAGTAGAAAAGAGAGAGAAGTAAGGATTAGTGAGGTTATCAACTAGTGTAGTACAAGGTGGGACCAGCCCAGTTTTTCAGTAAAAATGGAGATGGAGGCCTTCTCCTTAAATCCTGATAAGGCCATAATAACATAAGATATTACCTATTTAAAGATAATGGTTGGTTTTAATTCTTCAGGCCTTATAAGCCAGAAGTCAATGTCTATCCCCAGTGTTGTGTGTGGAGAGGAGACCCCCAGGAGAAGGGCTCCACTGACAATAAGCCCACCTCCTTAGCTACTATGCTAGGCTGCCTAACCTTGAATTTTTCTCAGTGTAGAGGGGAGGATTTGATTTCCTCTCCTCTTGGCCAAGAAGAAAGCTAATAATAGATTCAAGAGAGGAGATAGCAAAGAGTGGAAAGCAGAACAAGCAGCCCATTGGGGACTTAACTACAGTTGCCTAGCCCTTATCGATCTTTTGCCTTGGAACCAATGCTCAGCATTGATGCTGAGACTAAAGGTAAAACTTTGTTTATTTTTCTAAAAACCCGGACCTTCCTTCTTGGAATCAATATTGTGTATTGGCTCCAAGGCAGAAGAGTGGTAAGGGCTAGGCAATGGGGGTTAAGTGACTTGCTCAGGGTCATACAGCTGGGAAGTGTCTGGGGCCAGATTTGAACCCAGGATCTCGTGTCTCTAAGCCTGGCTCTCAATCCACTGAGCTATCCACCTGCCCCGAAAAGGTAAGGGTTTTTTAAAAAAGAAAGAAGAAAAAAGGAACAATAAACAGACAAGCTATGGTTATTTGGACTTGGGAATTTGGCAGACATTTTCCCGAAAATCAATGTAGTAAATCTGTTACCTCAAAAACTCAAGCACTGTGCCTGATGGAGAGCAGCCCATTAAAGTCTTCTTGAGAAAAGAAAGGACAGGTGGCAGCTGGGTGGTTCAGTGGATTGAGAGCCAGGCCTAGAGACAGGAAGTCCTAGATTCAAATCTGGCCTCAGATACTTCCCAGCTGTGTGACCCTGGGCAAGTCACTTCACCCTCATTGCCTAGCCCTTACCACTCTTCTGCCTTGGAGCCAATACGCAGAATTGACTCCAAGGCAGAAGGTGAGGGTTTAAAAAAAGAAAGGACAATGGAAAAGGGATACACAAGGAGGGATCCAAGCAAAGGCACACAGATGCACCATTTTGCCTGGACCAATAGTTCCCAAAGTATGGTCTCTACCACTCTGTTGGGTGGTCTCACAGATCCAAACTCTTTTCATAATAATAGTTTCAACATAACTAAATAATTCATAATTTGCCTTTTTTATCCTCATTTTCTCATGAGTAGATTATGTTTTCCAGAGGCTCTATCACCAGTGAATTAAAGATTGAACTACAAACGTGAGTTAATATTTTGTCTTTGAAATTGTACTTTCAACTTACAAACAGCCAAATCCCAAGGCATGGCTAGACTTGCTGTCTAATATTGGCACCAATTTATCATTGGAGATCTTTCTTAAGTGAATGCCTCGAGGCAGACTCTGAAATATTTGAAGAATGTTTGGAGCTTCATGGTTTATGCTGAAACAATTAACTAAGTTGACATTTGCTCTGGTGAGGAAAAAGTCACAACAGGTAAAACTGCTGGTGCTTCCCAACAAATCAAAACAGAGGCACCACTGGGCACACACAATTAAAAAAAAATGCCAATTTCACTTAACAATGTCCTTCATGGAGCAATAAAAAGGGTTACGGTTAGTAAATGTTGACCCTTGGGTTCACATATTTTTAATATTCTGTGTGATGAAATCAGAAGTTCTTATAAAGTAATTTTGTTGCATACTGAAGTGATAACTCTCTTCAGGAAAAGCTCTTGGGACATAGGATGAGTGTGTAGCTGAACTAGCTAGCTTTTCCATGGCTCGCCATTTTTACTTGATCATGACTTTCAGTAGTCCAGTAATTCTCAAAATTGTCTCTCCTGGATCTGTTTTCCAGGTCAGTTATTTTTTCAAAGAGATATTTAATATTCTAATGTTTTTTCATTCTTTCGATTTTCTTTATGTCTCATAAATTAGTTAGCTTCTATTTTTTTATTTTTAACTCTAATTTTTAAGGAATAAATTTCTTCCATGGCCTTTTGATCCTCCTTTTCCATTTGATCCATTCTTCTTTTCAAATCATTCTTTTCTTCATTTGACTCTTTTACCTCTTTTTCCAGTAGGTCAATTCTGACTTTCAAGACACTGTTTTCCTCCTTTGATTCATGTCTCTTTTTCTAGATGACCTATTTTGCTTTTTAAGCAATTGTTTTCTTTTTCCCATTGTTTAACAACCTATCTTATTTGATTTTTTTATTCCTTTCTGAGCTCTTCCAGAGCCTGATTCCAATTCCCAGTTGTTGGTTTTTTTTTTTTTGAGGTTTTGCTTGAGGTTCCTTGGATCATGTCATCCTCTATTGGTTCTGTTCTTTGGACTTTATCCCCATAAAAGCTTTTGATCATTGCCTTCTTCTTCTGTTGTTTATTCATTTTCTTCCCCCCCACCCACCCTGGGGACTGTAAACTAGCCCCTCTGCTGGTATACTGGATTAGGCTGGTTGAGCTAATCTGCCCTGGGGCCAAATCTTCACAGCAGCCAGCCACTGAGGCTGAAGGTGCCTAGTTAGGTGTCCACCTCTTCCTCCCTGCTAGCCTCTGTCAAACCCCAGGACCTTAATTGGAGGGTCTGAGGTGCTCCTTTGGGGTTGCAGCCCCCAGGATCCCAAAGTCAGCCTACATCCAAATTGCAGGTCTCAGCCCAGTCTTGTTTCAGGTCTCCCCCTTATCCTGTGGAAATCAATACTCTCTCTGCCTACTTTTCAAGTTGTGTTCAGCAGGAGAGCCCTGTTACTCCATCTTGTTCTTGACTTTGAATTCTTGTCTTTTTGAAGCACCTTTTAAAGATTGACATGGAAGGATGGTCAGAGAGGTTTAGAGTTTTGCTGCTCTTAAGCCATCTTAACTTCAACCCCTCCCCCACCCCTCTCCTGTCATTTTTACATGAAAGAACAACCAAAGGATATCTAGGTGACTCAGTGAGGCCTAGAGATGAGAGGTCCTGGATTCAAATGAGGCCTTAGACACTTCCTAACTGTGTGACCCTGGGCAAATCACTTAACCCCAATTCTTTAGCCCTTACTGATATGCCTTGGAACTAATACTTAGCATTGATTCCAAGACTCAAGATAAGGTAAAGGAAGGAAGGAAGGAAGGAAAGAAGGAAGGAAGGAAGGAAGGAAGGAAGGAAGGAAGGAAGGAAGGAAGGAAGGAAGGAAGGAAGGAAGGAAGGGAAGAAGGGAAGAAGAGAGGAAAGGAGGGAGGAAAAAGAAGGGAAAGAAAGGAAAGGAGAGGAGAAGAAAGAAAAACCAACAAAGTACGGTTATTTAGACTTGGGTTTTTGGCAGACATTTTCCAGAAAATAAATGTAGTGAATCTCTCACCTCATCTCAAGAAAAATAACAATATTAACAATAATGACAATAGCTCATTTATATGATGCTTTAAAGGTTTATAAAACATTTTTAAAATCTCATTTTATCTTTATTTTAATTAATTTTAATTGTTTTTATTATAATTAATTAAATTAAAATTTCCCCAATTACATATAAAAACAAATCCTCTCCCTCCCACCTCTCCCACCCAATTGAGATGGTAAGCAATCTCATAAAAATTTTACATGTGCAATCATGTAAAATATTTTCCCATATTAATCCTTTTGTGGAAGGAAACTCAAAAAGAAAAAGAATTAAAATGAAGAAAGTTTTGTTTTGGTCTGGATTCAGACAGTTCTTTTTCTCTGGAAGTAGATGGCATTTTTTTATCATGAGTCTTTTGGGATAGTTTTGGGTCATTGCATTGCTGAGAATAGCTGTTATTCACAGTTGTTCATTATATAGTATTTCTGTATTGTGTACAATGTTCTCCTGTTTCTGCTTATTTCATTCTGCTTCAGTTCATGTAAGTCTTTCCAGGTTTTTCTGAGCACCTCCTGCTTGTCCTTTCTTACAGCACAATAGTATTCCATTATGATCTTATACTAAAACTTACTCCCCCTAAACTTTGTCCCCCTAAAAAACTGTTTTAAATATTTTTGCACAAATACATCCTTCTTCTTTTTTTTTTTATCTCTTTGGGATACAAACCTAATAATGGCATTTCTGGGTCAAAAGATATGTACTGTTTTATAGTGTATATATATATATATTCTTTGGGCATAGATCCAAATTACTCTCTTGAATGACTGAATCAGTTCACAACTCCCCCAACATTGCATTTGTATTCCAGCTTTCCCATATGCCCTCCAAGTTTTATCATTTTCCTTTTCTGTCATAATGATCAATCTGATGGGTATGGGGTGGTACTTCAGAGCTTTTTAAATTTGCATTTCTCTAAATAAGAGTGATTTAGAGCATTTTTGGGGCATGACTATAGAGAGCTTTAATTACTTTGCTTGTTCATATCCTTTGACCATTTATCAATTAGGGAATGACTTGTATTCTCATATATTTGACTTATTTCTTGTGTATTAGAGAAATGAGGCCTTTATTAGAGAGATGTGTAAAAAAATTGTGTGCCATTATGGTCACTGTGTCTTACCTTCCATCCTATTTACTACTGTTTAATTTCTGACCTTCACCTCCCCCAGATCGCCTCTTTTCTATAAGCCCCACCCTCCTTCTCTTATTACCTTCCCCTCCTACATTCCTGTAGGGTAAAATAGCTTTCTATACCCTATTGATTGTATATGTTCCAATTCTGATGACAGTAAGGTTCACATGCTCTCCTTCACACCTCCCCCATCTTTACCTCCACTTTGAACTGCTCTTTAATGCCTTTTATGTGCAATAATTTGCCCCATTTTATTTTTCCCTTCCCCTCCTCCCAATGCATTCCTCTTTCTCATGCCTTAATTATTTGATTTACCTTTTTTATATCATCCTGTCATATATTCATATATTCACCTCATACTCTTGCCCACTGTCAATGTATATACCACTATTAACTGCCCTAATAATGACAAAGTTCTTTGACATTACAAGAACATCTCCTTATGTAGGTATGTACAGTTTAACCTTTTTGAATGTGTTTTGATTTCTCCTGTTTACCTTTTTATGATTATCTTGAGTCTTATATTTAAGAGTAAAATTTTCAATTCAGCTCTGGTCTTTCCATAAGGAATATTTAAAAGTTCTGTATTTCATCAAATATTCATTTTTCCCCTGATAGATTATGCTCATCTTTGCTGGGAAAGTGATTCTTAGTTGAATCCTTGCTCCTTTGCCTGACCTGAGAATTCTAGAATTTGGCTACAATATTCCTGGGAGTTATACTTTAGGGATCTCTCTCATGAGGTGATTGGTAGATTCTTACAACTTCTATTTTGCCTTCTGGTTCTAGATCATTAGAGCAGTTTTCCTTGATAATTTCTTGAAAGATATCTAAGCTCTTTTTTTGATCATGGCTTTCAGGTAGTCCAGTAATTTTTAGATTAACTCTCCTGGATTTATTTTCCAGGTCAGTTGTTTTTCCTATGAGATATTTCATATTTTCTATTTTTTTCATTCTTTTTACTTTCTTTGATTATTTCTTAATGTCTCATTAGCTTCCACTTGCCCATTTAAAATTTTTGAGACATGATTTTCATGAATGAGCTTTTTTACCTCATTTTCCATTTGGCCAATTCTACTTTATAAAGAGGTTTTTTCCTTAGTAAATTTTTGGACCTCTTTTTCAAAATGGCCAGTTCTGTCTTTCAAGAAGTTTTTCTCTTCAGTGAATTTTTATATTTTTTGTATTTATATTTGTATTTGTATTTATATATATATATATATATATATATATTTTTTTTTTTTAATTTGTACTTCAGTGTATTTGCTACTGCTGGGGATATATAAGCTTTCAATTCTTCCAAGGTGGCATGATGTAAGGAGAAGTATGTTTAATACCCTCTGGGTCTGTGCTCTGATCTGTGAGTAACTCCAACCACTCTTACTCCTTATAACTATGACCAGTGTCCCCTGTTCCCCTATGGCTATAGGTGCTGGTGCATGCTGGTGCTCTTTCCTACCCTACAACTACTCCCCAGAACTATTTCCTGCATCTATGTATGGGCACTGCTACAAAGAGTCTTGTACCCAAAGCCAATAAAAGGGCCACCTTAATCTCCTTCTGAGCAGTTCTTCAACTCCTCCTTACTATTTATGATTGAGCGTTCCAGAAGTCTTAGCTGTAGCTTCAGTTGTTCCCAAGGCCTGACCTGCCTTGGTGGGCTGCTTTGTATTCCACCTCCACCTCAGTGCACTAGAACCTTTGTGCTTTGGGCTGAGAAATTACTTCCTCTTGTCTTTTTGAGGGTTATGCTGCTCTAGAATCATTTTGTGCCATTCTATCATTGCTTTATGGAAATCAGATGGGTCCCTGTATCCTCTCTGCCATCTTGGCTCCATCTCATTTGATCTTCCAATGTGAAATAAGTGTTTTTATTATCCTCATTTTATAGATGAGGAAACTGAGGCTGAGAGAGGTTGGCCTGCCCAGGGTCATATAGTTAGTGAATACCTGAGGTTGGATTTGGACTCATATCCAACTCATATCCATTTAATCATAACTCATGATTAAAAGTTCAGTACTTTGACAGTATTTATTGCCGGTGATAAGTCAAGTTTTCAAGCAAAAGTTAGAATTTTGGGAAATGTATATTCCCCCCTGTGAACTCTACAAGTTCCCAATATTGAAAGACCTTTCTGATAAGATCAGTAATGATACTAATGAATATGATTTTTAAAAATATTATGTAATGAAATGGGTCAACATTTGGAAAATCTGTATAACTCAGCAAAGTAATATTTTCCAAATGGCCCTTGCATAATGTTACAATATCACATATGGACAAAAAACTATTCCAGGCATTAGAGAAACCAATGAATTTTAGTGTAAGAATATGAAAAGTTCATTGATGATATTTCAAATTCTAAATTGCAAATACCTTTACAAAACTATCATCTGTTGAGTTCATGTAGTATCAAAGAACATTCACAATTATCTGAAAAGGTGGTTAAAATATCCTTCCCTTTTCCAACTACATATCTCTATAAGGCCAAATTTCTTCATGTGCTTCAACCAAAACATATTGTATATTGCAACAGATTGAATGAAGAAACAGTCTTTGCCTATTATTTTTACACCTTTTAAGTTAGACATGAGATTTTCAAAAATGTAAGACACTAACTACACTTCACATTTATTTTTTTACTTCAGAAAAATGGCTATTTTTCATTAGATTGTAATTATTTTAAGTGAAATAATATTTTTAAAGAATTTATCCATTTTAATTTATAATATGGCAAATATCAAGACATATCATCCACATAAACAGAAGCTCTTTGATAATTTTTAAGAGTATAAAGGGGTCCTGAGATCAAAAACTTTAAAAAGCACTGACCGAGACTCTATTATAAGGGTGAGGAGCAGTAATGTATTATAAGTTTCAAAGATGATTTTGTGTTGGTTTATTTTCAGTCTTATCCAACTCTTCATGACCCCATTTGAGGTTTTCTTGGCAAAGATACTGGAAGGGGTTGGCATTTCCTTCTCTAGCTTATTTGACAAATGAGGAAACTGAGGTCAACCAAGGTGCAAAGACTTGCCCAGGGTCACATATCTATTAAGTGTCTGAGGTCAGATTTGAACATAAGATGAGTCTTCCTGCCTCCATGCCTACCACTCTATGCACTATGGCACCATCTAGCTGATCTCTCTCTCTCTCTCTCTCTCTCTCTCTCTCTCTCTCTCTCTCTCTTTCATTTATTTCCTATTACATATAATAATTTCCAACATGCCTTTTCTAAAATTTTGAGATCCAAATCATCTCCATCCCTCTCTTCCCCTTCCCCTCCCAGTGATGGTAAACAATTTGATCTGGACAATCCTGAGGGACTTATGAGACAGAATGATCTCCACATCCAGAGAAAGAACTGTGGGATCAGAAACACAGAAGAAAAACAACCAACTGCTTGATCACATGAGTCAATGGGGATATGACTGGGGATGTAGACTCTAAATGATCACCCTGATGCAATCATCAATAATAGGGAAAGGGATCTTGATCAACGACACATGTAAAACCCAGTGGAATTGTTTGTGGGCTACAAGGGAGACTTGCAGATCCCAGAGAGGAGAGACTGGAGGCCAACCAGGAGGCCAAGGCAATAATCTAAGGGAGAGCTGATGAGGATCTGCCCCGAGGGGGCATGTTTTGTGGAGTTGGAGGCAAAGCTGGCAAAATTTGATCATTATCTGGAGGGAGGGATGGTGTGTGAGGGAGAGTGAGGAATGGAGGAGAATGCTGAAGGAAGAGGAAGGAAGCTGGGACACTGGAAGCTTGATGGTGCCTTTGACCGAAACACTTAAGTTTAGTAGGGAATGTATTCAAGATAGGGTGGGGGAAAGATCCTTTCTTCTGCTTTGATCTGCTTTCATCCAGGTAAAAATGTCCAATAAGCAGGTGGTGAGGTGGGATTTGAGGTCAGAAAAAAGACCAGAATTGTACAGATAAGTCTAAGAATTATCTACTTAAGAGATAATAATTTTGAGCCCATGAGAGCAGACGAGACGTATGTGTGTGTGTGACAGACAGACAGACAGACAGACAGACAGACAGACAGAAGAGAGAGAGCCCAGGACAGAACCTTGGGGCAACAGGATAAAGACTACTCAGAAAGATGCTGAGGAATACTAGCTTTCATTTCTTTGATGTCTTGAAGTCCTTTCAAAGCAAAATGTTTTCCTCACAACATCAGGTTGGGATTACAAGTATGATTATTTCTGTTTAGGCAATGAAGGTTCTGAGGACTCTCCAGCTGTTGTTCTTTCCTCTACGCCACGCAGGAATTAGGCTGTGATTTCTAATGTTCTATGCCCTATTATTATGGCAAAGGTGAAAAATGGCAGTCCCCTACAATCTAAAATTTACCCTTGGAATTCTTTTTTTTTTCTTTTTAAACCCATTAACCTTCCATGTTGGAATCGATAGTGTGTATCGGTCCCAAGGCAGAAGAGTGGTGAGGGCTAGCAAAGGGGGTCAAGTTGTTTTGGGGTTCAGAGGTGAACCCCTGGGGTTTGGGAATCTATAAATGGAGTTTTGAACCCTAGACTTCAATCCCCAGAAGTTCTTGGTATTTCCCAGAATTCCCTATAATCTCTCCTGAGCCTCATGTATAAATGGAGGTTTTGAACCCCAGCCTAGGGTTCAAAACCTCCATTTATACAGGAAGGATACCTTTTGCGAGAATACAAGACTCTGAAACTTGGCTAAAAAATAAAGAGAAATTTATTAATTTGGAAAGTAATGTTGAATCTGACCAGGAGGCAGCATAGGTGGAAGCCTGCCTCCTAGGTGGAACAGCATGGGTGGAAGAGCTGCTCCTCAGGAGGACAGCAAGACAGCATGAGTGGAGCAACACTGGGCGGCTCCCAGAATGCCTTAATTCTGGGGGGTTTATATTCTTTTACAGCAATGAGGATGGGACTCTGGAGCCAGGGGTTGTGGGTGGGGCAAAGGTTTGCCCAAAGGCATGGGGGGGGGGTGTGATTTGGAGGACAGATGGATAAGGTGGGTCTCTTTGTCCATCTCAAATCAATGGGACAATCAAAGGAGGATAATCCTCTCAGGGTCCCATGTTTTGGGTTGGGAGTCAGAGGGTGTGTGTAAGGGAGCAAAGGAATTTCCTGATAACGGTGCCTGAGTTTCCATGGGTACAATACCCATGCCAAAGTGACTTGGCCAGGGTCACCCAGCTAGGAAGTGTCTGAGGCCAAATTTGAACCTAAGACCTCCCATCTCTAGGCCTGGCTCTCCATCCACTGAGCCACCCAGCTGCCCCCCCCCCTTTTATATTTTAAACCCTCACCTTCTGTCTTGGAATCAATCCTCCTGGAGAGTGCCCAGCGTCATCTCCTTCCTGCCCCCTCAGAGTTTGGCAGAGATGAGAAGGACCTTCATTTCTGAAGTGATTCCATCAGATGTAAAGGAGCTGCTCTCTCTGCTAGTCCCCCCTCCCCCAGAGCCCTAGAGTGGGTAAGGACCATGATTGCCATCTCCATCTTATAGAGGAGGAGAGAGAGTTGGAGCCCTCAAGATCCAAGGCAGGATCTGAACTCGTCGTCTTTCCTGACAAGCCCAGCCCAATGTACTGGACCAGATGTCCCCTACCTACCACTGGTTGGGAGAACTGATGAGGTCCTTTGGGACCATCTTCCCCCTTGTTTTACAGATAAGTAAAGTCTAAGAAAGAGGATGGGATTTGCCCATAGTCACACAGATGAGAAACAACACAAAGCAGAGATTCCTGACCAGGAGGAGTAAATGGGGATGGTTTCTATGCACCAGGCATTATGTGATGCAAAACAACACAGAATAATAAGACCATCCTTGTCCCCCTCCCCCAAAGTGCTCCCACAGATGTAACAAGGAGGCAGTGCAGTACAATGGAGAGCTGTGGAGAGGACAAAGGAAAGTAATAAATGTTGGAGGGGGTGTGGCAAAATTGGGACATTAATGCATTGCTGGTGGAGTTGTGAATTGATCCAACCATTCTGGAGGGCAATTTGGAACTATGCCCAAAGGGCAATAAAAGATCACCTGCCCTCTCCTGGTCCACCTGTGCACCCGGGGACACAGGTGCGAGCTCTAGACACATGCGCCCACCTATGAAAAGACACCACTTTCAAGAGGCTTCATTTGGGGAATGTCTAAGAACTGGGTATCTTGGAACTTGGGGAACCTGTGGCATGGGGTAGGGTGAGGATGGGGGAGGCAGTCAGGGACTATGCCAAATGATCTGAGTGCTCTCCTAAATGGGGATAGGGATGAATGGGGAGAGGGACCATCAGGCTCATCAGTTCAACCTGATCAGTTCAAACTGGGCAAGAGCCAGTGTCTAGAGGCAGCTGAAGGGCTACTTTGTCAGTATCTCATAACAAAAGTACCTGCATGCTTGTTAGGGTATAAGCTACCTCAATTGGCCTTGAATGGTGAATCAAGGACCTGTTAAGATTTAAATGTGAACAACCTCCAGGAAGTGATGCAGAGCGAAAGGAGCAGAACCAGGAGAACAATGTCTAGAGAAACTGATACACTGTGGTACAATCTAACATAATGGAATTCTCCATTCGTGGTAATAAGATTTAAATGTATACTCATATTTTGTACATATATGATTTTAATACATATATTTAAATTTAAGTTTTCTCCCTCCTCTTGTTTTTGGGAGAATTGATTGTTATAACTTATAGCTTAGCAATGCATCCTGTGTCACTCCTATTGTTGGTGTCAATCATGTTTTTCTTCGATGTTTCTGATTCCACAGTTCTTTCTTTGGATGCGGATAGCATTCTTATAAGTCCCTCAGAATTGTCCTGGTTTATTATATTGCTGCTAGTAGAGAAGTCCATTACATTCAATTGTGCCATAGTGTATCAGTCTCTGTGTACAATGTTCTCCTGGTTCTGCTCCTTTCACTCTGCATCACTTCCTGGAGGTTGTTCCAGTTCACATAGAGTTCCTCCAGTTCATCATTCGTTTGAGCAAAATAGTATTCTATTTTGCTGATACCATCTGATACCTCAATTTGTTCAGCCATTCCCCAATTGAAGGGCATCCCCTCATTTTCCAATTTTTGGCCACCACAAAGAGACCAGCTGTGAATATTCTTGTACAAATCTTTTTCCTTATTATCTCTTTGGGGTATAAACCCAACAGTGGTATGACTGGGTCAAAGGGCAGGCAATCTTTTAAAGCCCTTTGGGCATAGTTCCAAATTGCCCTCCAGAATGGTTGGATTAATTCACAATTTCACCAGCAATTCATTAATGTCCCAATTTTGCCACATCCCCCTCCAACATTTATTACTTTCCTTTGCTTTCATATTGGCCAATCTGCTAGGTGTGGGGTGGTACTTCAGAATTGTTTTGATTTGCATTTCTCTAATTTAGAACATTTTTCATGTGTTTATTGATAGTTTTGATTTCTTTATCTGAGACTTGCCTATTCATGTCCCTTGTCCATTTATCAACTGGGAAATATGGCTTGATTTTTTTGTAGGATTGATTTAGCTTCTTATAAATTTGAGAAATTGGACCTTTGTCAGCGGTTTTTATCATAAAGATTTTTTCCCCTATTTATTGCTTCCCTTCTAATTTTGCTTACATTGGTTTTGTTTGTAGAAAACCTTTTTAATTTAATGTAATCAAAATTGTTCTTTTTACATTTTGTAATATTCTCTATCTCTTGCTTGATCTTAACCTCTTTTCTTACCCATAGATCTGATGCATATACTATTCTATGTTCACCTAATTTACTTATAGTTTTCTTCTTTATATTTAAATCATTCACCCATTCTGAATTTATCTTGGTATAGGGTGTAAGATGTTGATCTAAACCTAATCTCTCTCATACTGTCTTCCAATTTTCCCAGCAGTTTTTGTTAAACAGTGGGTTCTTGTCCCAAAAGCTGGGATCTTTGGGTTTATCATATACTATCTTGCTGAGATCACTTACCCCAAGTCTAATCCACAGATCCTCCTTTCTGTCTCTTAGCCAGTATCATACTGGTTTGATGATCACTGCTTTATAGTACAGTTTATAAAGCAGTGGTCATCAAACTAGGCCCCCCTCCACATATTTTTAATTAGTTCCCTTGATATTATTGATCTTTTGTTCTTCCAAATGAACTTTGTTATGGTTTTTTCTAATTCTATAAAAAAATTGTTTTTTGGTAGGAATGGCACTAAATAAGTGAATTAATTTGGGAAGGATTGCCATTTTATTATGTTAGCTCATCCTACCCAGGAGCAATTAATGTTATTCTAATTATTTAGATCTAGTTTTAATAACACACTTCATGTACGCAGCAACTGAACACAAGGCAGTCCCACAACCAATCCCCATATTGTATATTGTAACAGTTAAAAGAGTTCTTATTTCTATAATCATTATAGTCATTCCATAATAATTATTAGAATTTCTAAAATTCTGGTTTCTATGATTATTATCATCATTTCTATAGTTATTATTTCTAAAGTTGTTATTAAACTGTGTATTCCTTCCAATCATCTTAAAAAAGGTTCTACATTCCATCATTTTGTGGCCCCTTTTCTCAAAGAAGTGGCAGGTTACTGATTTATTCGTGAATTCCTGCAAAGGGGCTAGAGTCTCTCCCTTATTTTTCAATTGTCTCTTTAACATTTCAATTTCTTTCTTTAAGTCTTCCACTAACATATTGTGTTCCTCAGGTCTTTTTACACAACCTTTATAAACATAGGTTGCTACTCTCCTCAATTCTTCAAGGTCCATAGAGTCCCAATTAGGACAGTTAGTTTTAAAGTAGTCTACCACTGAACAACAATTCTCAACGAATTGCCTACGTATTTGCCTAATGTCCCTTTCTCTGGATAAATCAAGGTCCGTATATGTATTTCCTACATCAATAAGTCTGTCCATAAACTGGGAGGGTGTTTCATCAATATCTTGTCAGGTTCTTTCAAATTTTGACCATTTTTCAGGTCTATCCAAGCAAGCTCTCATGACTGTCAATAATGCTTCTCTGGCCTGGGTTAGTTTTGTGTGATCTAGTTCAACATTGGGGTTCCAATGTGGTTCTTCAGTTGGCCAATAATGTCCTTTTCTACCTCGTTTTTGATTAGCCAGAGAGACGATATTGTTTTTTTCTCTTTTCGTTAAAAATTTCTCTAATAAATTTTCAACATCCATCCAAGTGGGGTCAAAAGTTCTGAATATGTTCTCTAATTTTTTAATAATTAATATTGGTTCTCCCTCAAATGATGGAAGATCTTCCTTAAATTTATTTAAATCTTCAGGGCTAAAATGTGTATGATGTCTTACAGATACCAAGTTCCCATCTTTATTAAAAGTGGGTACTTCCCTTAAAGGAAATAACCTATCTGAATTATTTGGTACTCCTGTTTCTGTTTCTATCCTTCTTGCTCCATTCTCAATGGGGTAGTTATGATAAAGAGAAGAATTGGGCACACTGAGGGAGAGGATTTGTTGTTGTCCCATAGTGCCAGAAGGATCAGAGGTAGGAAGGAATGGAAATTGAATTGAGCAGGGTGGGAAGGAGGAGCAAAGGAAGAAGTGCTAGTAACTGGGGGAAAAGATACAGAGCTGTTAGGGTTGAAGGAATAAGTAGGGTGTGAGGCATTAGGATGGTCAGTATGGGTGGGGTGTGAACTTAGAGTTGAGGGTGTGGGATTTGAAGCATGGGCAGGGGGAGGAGTGGGTTGGTTAGAAGTAGGGTTTTCTAAAGCAGAGTTGGCAAGAGGAGCAGTGGGTTAGCTAGGAGGGTTAATGTCCAGAGATTCTGATAATATTCTTAACTCTCTTTTAATGTTCCTCATAAAAGCTATGATCTCCCCCAACCTTTCCTCCATAAGCTCAAGCCGAGTATTTAGTTCTGCATTTTGTTGAGTAGTAGAAGGAACACTCGGTTGGTTTGACTGAGAAGTGGGTTTTGTAAGGAAATACAATATTACAGGTATAACAATCAAAATCCCAAGGGGGAGTAGCGTGTCGATTATACTTTGCCATAAGCCCCATTGTATGAGAAATTTCAGAGACAACGAATGCAAATTTTACAAGGTTGGTCATAGAGCTGAATAGCCAGTTGTTAAATATGTTGTGAACTGGCTATAACCACATATTTCTAAAGTAACACATGGGAAGCAGGACAAGGCCAAAAGCTTTTCCCAGGTTTTTCTTAATCCTAATTTAGGCAGTTGTTCCCTAAAGGAAGGAGAATCAAAATGTTTTTTTACTCACCTGCTCTTGCAGCTGTATTTTGTAAACCTCAAAATTTCTTAGACTTATAAATGTTGGAAATTTCACCATTGGGAAATTTCATACATGGAAAATTTCTTAGTGATAGTCTATTGGAATGTGAACCCCATTGGCATGGGAGGTTCCTCCTCCTACCTTCTTAAGATTACTTTAGGACAGAAACCTTTTGCTGAACAATGGAAAGGGCTTTGACCTATGCTTAAGCATAGAACAGGAATTTCTTTGAGTCATGATTGATTTTAGAATTGATACAATGGAGATACTTGGAATGACAGAATCAGGTCTTGGAAATTGCAATCTCCACCCTACTCAGTCCTAACAGGATTTAGGAAGGGCTGCAGCATAGATCAAAATTTAATTATTCCAATCTCTACCCTACTCAGGGTAACAGGATTTAGGAAGGGCTGTAGCAAAAGATCAAGATTTAATTATTTGAGAATATGACCTTCAACAGACATGTGCAAAGCCACAGACCTCTGGGCGGTCCTGGGTTAAGCTAGAGCCACCATTGGCACAGGGAAAATGATGGACAGTGATTGGTAGATGTGAGAACTGAGGGGAAGAAACTTGGATGGTTTCCTTAAAGATAGAGGGGTCTGAGGATGGAGGGGTGGTTGGAGAGTTTTGGCTCTGAGTGGTTGGAGAGGTGCTCTGAGAAGCTTGCTCTGAAGGAAGCTGAAGGTGGGGGCCTCTGAGACCGTTTCTCCATTTTGGTCACGTGAGTAATAGGGACTGATCTCTTTTCTTTGCCCCAGCTATCTAAGGGCTTGGACCTTGTGGCCCAGCCTAAACAGAAGGGGTATTTAAGCCCTATTCCCTTCTCTCCCCTTTCTCTCTCCCTCTCTCTCTCTATCTCTAATTCCTTTCTTCCTCCTGTTTGTAATTAAACTCTATAAAAGGCTGACAGCTGACTTGAGTTTTCATTTAGGAATTACATAGCTGAATTCCTTGACGACCTTAAATTAATATATATCAGTCCTTTAAAGTGATTTCCTTGTCACAATTTTGAAGCGGAGTTAGCACGTTTTAAAAGACTGACTGATAGAGCAAGTAATAAAGAGAGAAAGGAAAGAGATTTTACAGAAAATTTTGAGGGTTTTTTCCACCAACTTTGTGGTCAGCCATAAACTGTAATAGTTAAAAGAGTGGTTGGCATAAACTGTTACAGATAAAAGAGTGGTTGCCTTAAACTGTGACCGTGGAAATATGGTTTCAAATCAAAAATAAAGTGGTTGCCATGGGAAAATTCCCAAATATTAAATATACCCAAGTCAGCTGGGTTTTTTAGAGATTTTAATTAATACAAATTAAGGAATTAATGAAAGGGAGGGAGAGAGAGGAAACAATGAGAAAAGGGCTAGGCCAGCCTAGGCCCAGGCCTTAAGAGAGAGATCAGTCAATCTTTAATCCACTCACCACAAAATTTATCCCAAGCGAGATTCTAGTGTTCAGAGAGACCCACCAGTTCAGCTCCTGAGCTCCACTTCAGCTTCCAAGGCTGAATCTTTCCTCAGAGGCCTTCTGATTCTCCTTTTAAAGAGAATTTTCTCCTATGTCACCTCCCCTAAGTTCTCACATCTACCAATCACAGTAGACGTTTTCACAGGACTGACCATTCTTAATTCACACCTTCTTTAGTTCTCAACTTCTCTGGGTAGACTAAAACTTCTGAGTAAGTTCACACCTCTTTGCCCCTTGCAAGTTTACAAGTTGCCTGACCTTTATAGGTACTTAGCACCTTTTTGTATTAGATCTAAAAATAGACTTAGCTTAAGGCTTTTTCCTCACTATAAGTATGAGTTAGGGACTTTTCATTATTCAGTAAAGAGTTTACAACTTTATCTTCCCCTAAAGTATGCTTAAGTATGGGTGGAGTAGAGTTCTCACATTCCTGATCAAGTACCTTCATTGTTTAAAATGGGGAATGGTCTTAACCAAATGTTCTAAGGTAGAGTCTGAGAATTTTTAACATTCACAAGTCTGAGAAATTGAGAAATTATAAGATTCACACTATTGAGCATCCATGTAGGATTTGGCTACCCATAGTTACCCATCGGTGAACATCAAGCCTGGACTCAAGCTTTATTTTGGACGTTTCCTGGAAATAAAACTCTAAGATGTGGCAGTGAGTCATGGAATGAAAGGAACCCTTCTAGAGTCATCTCCAAGTTTCAAACTCAGTCTGTGTGTGACCTCCCCACACCCATCCCTTACAGCCTATATCTCAAATGAGCTGAATGAACTAAATAATTCATAAGGTTCCTTCCAGTCAGGCAGCCAATAAACAATGATTTCCTTTTGACTTTGCTGTGTTGACTATTGACTAAGGGTAGGGGATACAAATAGAAAAGAGACAATCTTTGGGGCAACATGATGGCTAAGTAGTTGGAGAGCTAGACCTAGAGACAGGAAATTCTGGGTTCAAATTGGGTCTCAGACACATTTTAGCTGTGTGACCCTGGGCAAGTCAATTAGCAATTGACCCACCCTTACCATTTTTCTGCTTTGGAATAAGTCTGAAGCTAATTAAAAAGGTAAAAAAAGGCAATCTTTGCTCTCCAGAAGTTTATAATCTATTGGAAACTGGAAAAGATTTTGAGGAGGAAAGGGAAATTTCCTTCTGTTTATAATCCTACCAATGGAGGCAAATAATTTTTTTTTCATATCCCCAGGGCCTATGCCAATGCTTTTCTGCCTTCCCACCCATCTTTTAATGTTTAAGTGGCTTGGTGTTTCTAACCAAATTTGTTAATCAATTGTCATAACAAAGAGACTAAAAGATTCCCCCAAAGCAAACACTTGACTTCCCAAGAAGAGAGATATGGAAACCAAGGTCAACATCAGATCTGTTAAATCTTTAGGAGAAAGGTGATGTGGAGTTAGGAGCATGCTTCATGAAACAGAAACTTGGGAAAAAGGTAAATTCATGAGTGTAAGCTCCATCAACTCTATCTTTTAAGAGTGCTTTTTAGGGGGCAGCTGGGTAGCTCAGTGGATTGAGAACCAGGCCTAGAGATGGGAGGTCCTAGGTTCAAATCTGACCTCAGACACTTCCCAGTTGTGTGACCCTGGGCAAGTCACTTAACCCCCTTACCATTCTTCTGCTTTGGAACCAATACAATACCTAGTATTGATTCTAAGACAGAAGGTAAGGGTTTCAAAAAAGAATAATAATAAAAGGAAAAACAAACACAAAACCCTTATGACCAAAAATGCAGAGCCAATCAAAACTAATTCCTTCATTGGCAATGTCCAAAAATCATGCTTCAATCTACATCCTGAGTCCGTTACTTCTTGGTCAGGAGATGAGAAGCATGTTTCTTCTAGGAACCTGGTTAATCAGAGTTCTGAAAGCTTTCAGAAATGTGTGTCTTTACAATGTTGTTCTGATTATATAAATGATTGTCCTGGTTCTGCTCCCTTTACTTTGTATCATTTAAGACAAGTCTTCCCTTGTTTCTCCAAAACCATCCTTTTCATCATTTCTTACAGCACAAAAGTTCATTCTATCACACTTATATACCATAACTTATTAAGTCAATCTCCAAGCAATGAACATCCCTTAAGTTTCAACTCTTCTCGGCCTCCAAAAGAGTTGTCCTCACAAATACTTCTTATACAGATGAATCCTTTCTTTGGGGTATAGATCTAGTAGCAGTATTGCTGAGTTAAAGGGGGCAGAGTTTAGTAAATCTGGGAAAATAATTTAAAAAGGCACAAGACAATGCATAGTTCTACAAACAGTATTAATGTACCTGTTTCCCCACTGTAGTTGTCATTTTCCCTTTCTATCAGATTTGCAAATCTGATAGGTAGGAGATGCTATAGCACTCAGAATTGCTTTAATTTGCATTTCTCTAATAATTTTTTATTTAAAAAAATCTAATAATCTTTTTTCTTTACTTTTTTAAAAATTTCCCTTTGTTTTCATGATTCTTATTGTCTTTCTCCCCTCTTCCCTCCCCCCCCACCTGGAGTTAACAGGCAATTCCACTGGGTTATAGATATAAAATAATGATTTGCAGCTTTTTTTTCTTCATATAGCTGTTGATGATAGCTTGGCTGTCTTCCTGGAAAACTGCCTGGTGACTATCAATTGGAGAATGTCTCTTATACTTATAAATTTGAATCAGTTCCTTTTATATCTTGGAACTGAGATCTTTAATCTTGCAGTATTTTCTCCCACTTATCTGCCTCCCTTATCATTTTAGGTGCATTCATTTTGTTTGTGCAAAAACTTTTATATTTTATATCACCAAATTGTCCATTTTATCTTCTGGGAGCCTTTAGTTTTATTTGGTTGTGAATTCTCCGTGTTGATGTCCAGGGGAACTTCTTTCTCTTCTCTCTAATTTATATCATCCTTTGTCTTGATCCTGGACCTATTTAGAATTCATCTTGGTGTATGGTGTGAAATGTTGGTCTACAGCTAGTTTCTACCAGACTGCTCTGGGGGAGTGAGTGTAGTCTCCGGAGGATCCAGAGCTTGCAGACCCTGGAAGTACAATGGAGGCGGGCCCAGCTCCCCCTACATGCCTGTGACTCTGAGGCCCCAGTCCGCCAGGCCTCAATCCCTACAGATAAACCCAAGCTCTCTCTATCCAAGTTAGAAGTCTCTTCTCTGGGGCTCTCTGGGTCGGAAATTTAGGCTACAGAACCCAAAAGGTAACAACACACATTTGGTTTGGGTTTTTGCTTTTGCTTTTTAAAAAATTATTATTATTTTAAACTTAATTCTCCAAATACTCAGCATTCTCTCAACCAATCAGGAGTCACTTCCTCTTACGTTGACCCAGCCTGGCCTCTTCAGGGAATCGCAGAAACTGTTCGGTCCCCTGAACCTGAGTGGGAGAGGAAGCAGAGCCTTGTTAAATAGGTAATTCTACACAGGAGCATTTGATTCGGAGGAAGGGCGCGGTCACACCTGAGCTCAGGAAAGATGCTCCGCTTCCTGCGCGGACACGTGAACTTTCAGTAACCAAAGTCCTCCCGCTGAGGGGTTCCCCTCCCCCACCCAGGGAAGGTAATCCTCCTGAGAGCAGGTGCTGCCTCCTTCCTGGGCACGGAGGCAGCACCTGACCAAGGCTTGTTGGCTGGATACAGTAAGATCTTGACCAGTCAAAGGCTCTTGGCCCACTGTATCCCCGGCAGCAGCCAAGGCCAGGGCCTCCCACCCGGGGCTTCCTGGCTGGTTGGAATTTGGGTTCCAGCTGGAAGCGCCAAGCTTCATTCTTCTGCCAGCCCGGCGGCCCATGTGCCGCCTGGGGGCAGCCGAGAGCGCTCCGCCGGCGCTTCCCAGCCGTGCGTCGTGGGGCGGGGCGCGGGCGGCCCGGGGCGGCCGGCGATTGGCCGCACGCATCCGGGGCGGGACAAGGGGCGGGCCCCGGGCGCCGGCTCGGACAATGAGCAACCATAGACGGGAGAGCGGCGCGGGTGAGGGGCCCGGATTGAGGACGCTCCCCCCGCCGGGGGGCCGGGACTCTATGGTGGCGGGGAGGACCCGGGCTGGGCGGCTGCAGGTCGTGGGCGCGGGCCGAGGCCGGGCGGGCCGGGAAGCGGGCGGGGTGGGGCTGGGCGGACCAGGGGTCGGGCCGGCGAGGCCTGGCTGACTGACCGTGCTGTCCGGCCGCCCCCTGCCAGGCAGGACCATGGCCCTGAAGGCCGAGCCCGCGCCGCTGGACTGCATCCAGGTGACGCTCAAGTGCGAGGACGTGGAGGAGGTGCGAGTGGAGGACGACGGGGCCGAGGCCCTGGGGCCCCGCGCCCATACGCCCCCGGGCCGCTGGCCCCCGCTGCCGTCGCCCAGCCGCCGCCGCACTGTGCCGCCCGCTGGGCCCCCAGCTGAGCCCGCCATCCCCATCCCCGCGGCCCTGAGGGAGCCGGTGCTGCGAGGTGAGGCCGCGGGGGAAGAGGGGAGGGGCCCTGCCCGGGCAGGCCTAAGATCACGGCTATCTGTAGAGCGGCCCGCCCCCTGCCGAGAGGGGGAGGAACCCGGGGGTCACCCAGCTCTGTACTGATCCCGTGGTTTCCACGCGTGTGCGCGCGGGCATAGGGCGCGTGTGGGAGCCGCAATACCCCCCCCCCCCCAGGGCCTTCTTCCGACACGCGCGTCTGCCTCCGCAGCCCGGGGCTGATTCTATTGAAGCGGGTCTCTGTGTGGTACATGTCACACACGTGTGTGCATACGTGCGAGGCCGCGGGGCTCCGTTCCCCAGTCCTGTGTGTCGGCACACGCAGGCCTCCCTGTGGGCACTTGTGCCTCGGACAGTCACTCCTGGGGTGTCTGGGGGGAGTATGGGGAAACCGAGGCTCCTCAGAGACCCGCCCCCTCGTTTGGAAGCAGGCCCCGCCAGGCCTGGGACTTGGCCAGGATGGGGGTTGATGTCTCCCCGACTGAAGCGCCTTCTGTGTGCGGGCTATTCCCGGGGGCTCCCACTGCCCTCCCTGGCAGAGGTGGGCACCCCCAGGAGCAAATAGAGTAGATCTCTGGGGAGAGGAGGAGGGAGGGCCTCCATCCTGATGCTGGGGAGAGGCCTGGTGGGCCAAGAGCCTCCTTTCCCTAATGCTGGGAGGGGGACCGAGGAGGAGGACCTGGGGGAGGCTGTCCCCTCCTCCTCTCTGCTTTGTATGCTTGGAGCAAGCCTGGGGCCAAATCCCTGGAATTGTTGGGGCCTGGGGGGAGGGGGGAGACTTGTCCTGGCCCTTGAGGCCTGGGTCAGCTCTCCTCCCAGGCCCTCCAAGGGGAAGTGAGAACAGGAAAGAACCGGCCTCCCTTTTCAGCGCCTATTTGTGTCTTCAAAGCTTGTTCCTCCTCCCTTGGAACAAAAGCCGAAGCAAACTGAAGGTCTTGCTGGCTGCCTCCCCTGTTGATCCAGGGGGTTGGGTCATGGGGGATGAGCAGCTGGCCCTCCTGGGACATCTTGGAGCCATCGAGGCCAGGGGGGGAATGAACAGAGGCTGTGAGCTTTGATTTGCCAGAGGTCCTGGGACCGAGGGGGCAGCAGAGGCACGGAGGAGGGGGAGCTCAGGGCCCATCAACCCCCCCCATCAGGAAGCCCCTCCGTGTGCTGGGCCCAGGGACGCTCCAAGGCATCTGGCCTCCTTTGCTCAGGGATTCCCTCACTGACACGTCCCCAGATAAAGGGCCGCACAGGATGGACACGAGATTTTGTTGGGCCAGTGAGGAAGGGCCTCCTGTAGAAGAGGTGACAGAGCGGAGCCTGGAAGGGGTCCGGCGGTGCGAAGAGGCTGAGGCGGCCACTTTAGAAGCCCTCTAGGGTGGGCCAGGGCAGGTGCATGAAGGGAGGAAGGAAGCTGGTGAGGTCTTGGTTGGGTCATTTGCTGTCACATCCGGCCCCGTGTGACGAGCCCCGTCGCCCGGCTGGTGAGACATGAGGAGATGTGGGCAGGGTCAAGGACTTGCCCAGGGTCACATAGTTCGTCCGTCTGAGACGGCTTTGAACCCGGGAGGATGGGCCTCCCTGCCTCCAGGCCTAACCTCCCCACGGAGCCGCCCCCACGCTGGCTGCCCGGCCTTTGCCACCTTCTCCAAAGATTATGAGCCGCAGCGAAAAGCGTCTTCCCGGGCCTCCACGCTGGCTGCGGGATGCGCAGTCCCTCGTGGGGGAAGACTCCAGAGGAAAGCCCTGACCCGATAAGCTCGCTGTCGAGGTCAGGGCTGTGCCTCAGGCGGGTGACCCTGGGCGAGCCTTCCCTGGACCAGCCTCCGTTTCCTAGGCTGTGAAATGGGGGTGAGGATTCCTGGCGTGCCCGCTGCCCGAGAAGGCAGCCTGCAGGGGTGTTAGCGTAGGGGAGCACCTTGGAGTCCGCTGGCCCGGCTTCCGTGCTGCCTGGCACAGACCACATCGCTTCAGAGGGGCGGCGCGTTAAGCTTCCTCTGGGCTGGGCCTCGGAGTCCAGGAGGCTGTGCTCGAGGTGCCCCCCTGCCCTGGGGAGACGGCGAGGGGGGCCCGGTGTGCGGAGCTCAGGGCCAGGCAGGACAGTTGGCATTTGATCCGGCCAACCAGGAGGGGGGTCCGTCCAGGCTTAGGCAGACTCCTTTGGGTGCCGAGTAGAGGACAGACGGGAGGCAGGGCCCGGCGGGAGGGTCTGCCCAGGAGACGAGCTAGAACATGTGGGCTCTTCGTGACAGCCGCTCGGGAGTGCCGAGGCTGTGCTGGGTGTGAGGAGCCTGCGGGACGCCCGGGTCGAGATGCCCAAAAGGCCTTTGGTCAGGGCTGGATCAGAGGGCCGCGGTTAGCAGGTGTGATCCGGAAAGGGAGGCAGGAGGAGCGGCCAGAGAAAAGACTTGCCCTTGGCCTCGGCACGGGGGGATCGGGGGCTGCTCCCGAGAGGGCCGCTTCAGGAGAGATGAGGCCAGAAGCCCCGACGTCCGGAGGGCAGCGCTGCTTGAAGGGGCGTCCTGTCCTGAGACGAGCCCTCCGCTGGGCGCCACAGCCCGGGCCAGCTCTGTCAGCTCCTTCTCTCTCTCCTTCCCCAGTGGGACAGCCCGAGACCAGCCCCGTCCTCGGGCAGTGCCAGCCCGAGACGAGCACGGTGGTCAGCGAGGAGCCCGAGCCGCTGCAGTCATGGGAGCAGGAATACTTGGTGGGGAACAGCCCCGGGGGCAGCGGCCGGGCCCTGTGCATGGTGTGTGGCCAGGAGCTCCACACGCCTTCCGCCCGCAGCGCCCGGCGCCACATTCTTCGCCAGCACCCCCACACCCTGGGCCTGAGCCCCGGGGAGAAGAGCAACATCCTCGAGGCCTGGAGTGAGGGGGTGGCCTTGCTGGACTCCCTGGGGCCTCCCTCCCCCCCCAGCACAGGTAGGAGGGGCAGGGGGGGTCGGGACCAGCCGGGGGGGGGCAGCAGAGATCCTTAGGAGGCTCTCCTCTCTGCCCCAGACCCTCCTGAGACACCAGCAGAGATCGTGGTTCTTCTGGACTCTGAGGAAAAGCCTGAGTCACAATCTACTCGGAACCGACCCCGGGGGCTCCGGCCCCTGCAGTCTCCCGGTAAGGCCCCTTCAAGAGGGCACAGGCAGGCAGGGCAGGGACTCTACGGGGGGCATTTCATGAAGTCGGGGCTCTTTCCTGGCAGCTGCCCCAACCGTTGATGTAGGGACCAAGAAGCCTCGGAACCAGAGATATAAAGAGCTGCCCGGGGAAGTGCCTCCCAAGAAGAAGAAGGGCAGGGGCAGGAGTTCGGCCAAGGCCAAGGCCGGGGCCAGACCCTTGGTCCCGAGTCCAGGTAAGGAGGGAAGAGAGCAGAGAAGCAGCTGGGCTCTGGGCTGAGGGGTGAAGAGAAGACTGGCCTGGAAGATGGCCTTGGGATCGCCACCCCCGAGGGCCAGGGATGCTCCTGTTGGCCCGTCGGGGATGGTTTGAGCTGCTCCCCAGGAGGGGGAGATCCCAGAGAGACTCGGGCCCGACGTCCCCCAGATGCTCTGGGCTTTCTTTCCTGGGTGGAATAGGACGCCTGTGAGGTGGTGAGCTGCCCGTCAACACTGGGATGACCACTTGTGGACAACCATTGTGAAGTCTTCTCTGAGGGGCAGCTAGATGCTGCACTGAGTTTTGGGGGACCCCTGGCTTCTTCCATTCTAAGGAAGCCAAGGAGGATGTTGCACCCTGGCCCAGGAGGCCTACAGACAGTGTGGCCTTTGCTCTGTGTCTCTGTCTCCTTCCCTGGCTGGAGTCCCCCAAAGCTCCAGGTTCCCCGTATGGTTTCATCCCCTGCTATTGACACTGGTCCCCAAAACGACTAGAAGGAGAGGGTGAGAGGGTCCCTGAGCTCAGTTCAGGGGCTCAGAGGCTCCCCAGAAAGTGCTGATGCAAGAGAAGCTCACTGGGCTGTTGAGAACAGCTCAGCCTCTGTTGTCTTTATCAGAAAACAGCTGGGTGAGGGGCTCAGTGGTTAGAGCCAGGCCTGGAGACGGGAGGTCCTGGGTTCAAATCAGACACTTCCCAGCTGGGTTGCCCTTGTGGCCCAGCCCTTGCCGCTCCTCGGCCTTGTAACCCCTGTCCTATTCCAAGATGGAAGAGAAGGCAGTTAGGGCTCACCATGGGCCCGGCATTGTGCTGAGGCCTCGCATCAGAGACGAGGCAGCCGCCCACAGGAGCTTCCGCTGGCATGGGCACGGCTAGGTGGGTGGCTGGTGCCAGAGAAGTGTAGGGGGTGGATGGGGCGGCCGGCTGGCCAGCGGAGGCCTCGAAGGCAGCCGAGGAGCAGGGAGAATGGAGGGGGGTTCTGTGTAACAAGGCGGGGAGGGCTCCCTGAGCCTGATCTCGAGGTGATGGGGAGCCCCTGGAGTCTCCAGGGCAGGGGAAGGGGAGTGGAGAGAAGGGGCACTGAGGGAGGCGTTTGGCAGATTGGCTGTGGGGCACAAGTGAGTGGTCCAGGCTCCCCTGGGGTGGGGAATGAGGAGACGCTGACCCTCTGTGACCCCATTGGGGGTTTTCTTGGCAGACCTCCTGGGGTGGTGCGCCATTTCCTTCTTGGCTCATTTGACAGTTGAGAACACTGAGGCAAGGAAGGTGAAGTGACTCACCCAGGGTCACACAGCTAGTAGATAAACGAGGCCCTGCCCGGCTCTCCATCCAGCAGGCTCCCGTTTTGGACCAGTTGAGATGTGTAAAGGACATCTAGCTCAGGATGGAACTGAGGGCCGGGTGGATGGAGAGGAGCGTCGTCTTGGGGGGGGGGCATGGGCAGAGGGGGGAGAGGGGCCACGTCCAGCCCATGGAGAGGTTTCCTGAAAGGGCTGCCTGGCAGCCGGGAGGACCCAGCCAGCCCCGGGCCTCGGTAAGCCCTGGGGAGGGGAGATAGGGGCGAGGGGCCGTCAGTCAGCAGGAAGTGTTAGCGGGATACCCCGCATTGGAGGTGGGGAGCAAAGTGCTTCAGCAGCTGGATGGTGAGAGTTCGAATCCTGCCTCGGGCACTTCACTGCTGCCTCAGTTTCCTCAGCTATAAAATGGGGACAATACCAGCACCCCGCTAGGTGCTTCTCAAACCTGAAAGTTGTACAGATGCTGCTCCTGAGAATGGCCGGCAGTCCTCGTCATTGGACGGAGGGCGAAGCCTCTGCAGATCTGGACTTCTGCACGCTGGTCTCCATCGTTCTTTGTCCCTCTGCAGATCTCCCCCTCCCACACGTCACCCTGGAGCCCTTCTCGGCCCCCACGGAGGTCCGGCACTTCACGGACGGCAGCTTCCCCCCAGGATTTGTCCTCCAGCTCTTTTCCAGCAGCCAGCTCAAGGCCTCGGAGGACACGTCTTCCTCGAAAGGAGGCGAGCCGGCTGAGGAAAGCCCCGGGCAGCCCCCGAGCCCCAGCCCAGGTGAGCTGTGGGGGCCCCCCCCCGGGGACTCACAGGGGAGTCTGGCCGACGGCCAGGCCCGCAGCACTGCTGCCTCTGGATTCTGGAGGGGACTGGCCTGGGCACTCGGGACGAAGCCAGGCATTCTGGGCCAGCCCTCGCTGAGACAGGGACGAACCGGGGTGTCCGGAGGGGGGGCCCGGGGCTGGACAGGCGGCCTGGAGAGGCAGCTGCCCTTTGGCCCCAGAGCTGACCGGAGGCTGGTCATCCTGGAAGGTCTGGGGCTTTGGTGGGATGGAGCGGCCAGATGCCTGGCGTCCAGCACTAGGGAGGCCGTTGGGCAGCCGGGCTGGGGAGGGCTTCCCGCCCACCTTGGGGGGCCTGGAGAGGGGCAGGCCGGGCAGGATTGGGCTGGCCCCGATCGCCTTCCGGGTGGTGGCGCCCTCCTTGGGCCTTCGCCCAGACCCAAGGGCCACTCACCGGGGGTGTTGGAGGAGGCCCAGATGGCCTCGGAGAGGCGGGGCACGGCCTGCCCTGCAGCTCTAACGCTCTCTTTTCATCCCTCCTCAGCTCCCTCGGCGGGGCTCCGAGGGACGCTGGATCTACAGGTCATACGTGTGCACCTGGACGAGCCCCCGGCGGTCAGCCTGCTTCAGGATTGGCCCAAGGCTCCCCAGGGGCCCCGGACGGCGGGGGCCGGTGACCCCCCGGGCTGGCAGGCCGTGCTGACAGAGTCCGGTGTGGCTGCTGCTCGGGAACAGCCGGAGGCTGGGCCCGGCGAGTGATGGCTGCCAGGTCATGCCCACGGCACCTCTCCTCGCCCCTGGCCTGGCAGACCAGCCCGCCCGTCCGTCCGTCCGTCCGTCTGTCCGTCCGTCCGTCCGAAGAAGCCGATGGAACCAAGCACTTGAGGGGACAGTCTGCTTCTGCTCCCGTTGGACGCTGCTAAGGGGTCCCGGGTCCGGGCCACCGCCGTCCTTGCACTAGGGTTCAGTGTTGATGGAGAGTGAGCTCCCGAGCCCCACTGTGTTTGCCCGTCCTCGTTCCCGCTTCACCACTTCCCTGCCGGCATAGTGCCTTACAAAGGAGGCGGTCACAAGGGGGGGCCCACGGAGCCCCCTACTACCTCGGGGGAGCCTCCTCTCCCCCCACCTCCTCCTGGCCCTCCTGTCCGTACAGCCCCGTCACCCCTCCCCCCATCCCCGCAGCAGAGCCGGAGGAGCTCCAGGTGGGGGTGGCTCTGGGGACCCCCAGTTCTGCCCGCTTTCACCTTGCTGACCCGGCCCCCGCTTCCCTGGTTCTTTCCCTTTGTACAGACCCTTTGTTGACAATAAATTATTATTTTTTATGGAGTGAGCTGTTTGGCGGTCAGCATTGGGAAAGGACCTCCGAGGTCACCCTGTGCCAGGGCAAGACTGACCTGCAGCCCCCGGCGGCGGCCTGCTTGAGGGGGAGCCCATCCCCCTCTGGCAGCTCGGTCCCGTTTTCACTGACTGCCTGGCCCTGCCCCCCACCTCTGGTCACCTCCCAGAAGGCTGCTTTCTCCGCCAGCCTGAGCGGCCCTTCCCTGGCGTCTGTAGAGGTCCCCAAAGCGAGCCGGTGGGAACGTGCATGGTGACAAGCGAGGCCTCGAGCGCAGGAGCCGACGCTTTGCATCAGTCGTTCAGTCTGGGCAGGTTTTCTGGGGGACGGCCTGGGAGTGAAGGGCCCCAGCTCCCGGGGAGGCCGGCTGCTGCGCGAGGCAGTGGGGCGACACGTGCACAGGGAGTCACCAAGTCACGGCAAGGGACTTGCTGCAGGGGGACAGCCTTGGCAGAACCTGGGATTCCAAGAGGGGTTGGGAGGGTTACAGCTGCTGCTTTTTTTTTAAACCCTCCCTTTTCTAGGAATCAATACCGTGTATTGGCTCCAAGGCAGAAGAGCGGTCAGGGCTAGGCCATGGGGGTCAAGTGACTCGCCCAGGGTCACCCTGCCGGGACGTGTCCGAGGCCTGATCTGAACCCAGGACCTCCCCCGGGCCCGGCTCGTCATCCACTGAGCTGCCCGGCTGCTCCCGCTGCTTTTATACGGGGAGAAAAACAAGTGGAGGCTCCAACAAGCTTTCCACATCCATAGTTACGGGTAATGATTAACCGAGGACCTTGGGCCATCACAATGCATTCCGCCATACATCAGTGATTCTGCGGAAAACACCTGATGCTGGGGTTCGAGGAAGGGGGGGGTGAGTTCTCTGTAGCTTACCTGATCCGCACACAGGAGTCCGGGGGTTTCAAACAAACATGAGCTCGAAGGAGGGGAGCGATGGGGAACCTGCTTCATGTCCCAGAGCTCGGGGTGCCATCAGGGCCAAGACGACGAGTGGGGTGTCTCGTGTATGAACCCTGCAGAGCCGGCTCGGGTGGGCCACGTATAGTGAGAGGAGGAGGCTGGGGTAGCCGTGAAGGTATTCGGTTCTGAAGGTCATTGGGAGCCGCCGGAAGCCCAGAAGGGCCCGAAAGGCTTCAGCTGCGGATCTGGCAATTAGGAAGCTACTTGCAAGGAGCCGAGAGCCCGAACCAGAGCGGTGTTGAGAGACGCCCCAGAAGTCGAATCTACGAGACTTGGCAACAAGTCAACCAGATCGGAAAAGGGAAGGCAACCTGCTCCATTCTGCCAGGATCATTGCAGCAGGCCTAAGGAAAATGGCGGAGACCTCAAGGCAAGACTTCTCTCCCCTTCCATGGAGCCTGTACCTGCACTCCTTCCCCAAGGGTTCCCGTCCCTGAGTCTCCCCATCCCCAGGAGCTTGGAGCCCAGGATCCCTCCTTGCCCCCCAAACCCTGCCGCTCCCTTATCCCCATTTGCCTCAGCCCCATCCCTCCACCGTTCCATGCCCCAGGAGCCTGCCCTTTGATGATGTATCGGGGACAGCCCCTGAGTCAATAAAGTTCTTGTTTCCAGTCTGTTGCCATTTGCCCAGATGACGTTTCATTCCTCGGCACCCTTTCCTGTGCTAGCTACATCTCTCCTACCCGCACCCCAAATGAGCACGTCATGTGCCCTGGTCTCGGGGATCTCTCGCCCGCTTCTCCTTTTGAGGTTCACAGGATCGAAATCTATCACCCAATCCAGCCCATGGGTGCCTTCATTCCTGGCTCCCAGCCCCGGGGCTCAAAGGCTCTGCCCCATCTGGCCCTCAGACAGAGGATTTTGACATTCATTTAGTGCTTCCTATTATCTTGACCTCCCAGTTCCTTAGTCAGCTTCATTTCCAGGAGCTCCTTTTCCACCCGATGCACAAAGATGGTCACCTTGATCTTACTACCATCCACAAATTTTTCATTTGATCCAATTTCCATCTCCTATCAATTCGTCTCTCTTTCTGCTCCAAGTCTACTTTTCATCCTTACTCTGATCCAATCCCTCCATTTTCCTTCTTCCCTTTTCTCCCTTCCCAGTCATAATCCTTGTGTGAACTGATTTGATTTTATACTGAACACGTGTCTCCTGTCCTGGATTTGACACTTCCTATCCTCTGCTCCTACCCCTCCGGCTACTGAGCAGATCTGGAGCAAGTCACATATCTTTGTTAACTGAACCTTGCAAATGTGTGATTCCATCTCAAGTGGGCCCTCGCGGCAGCAAGACAATCCTTCTACTTGTCCCTGACGTATTCTCCATTTCACTTTCCACAGTGGCCTTCGCTTTTTCCTTCAGTCCTCTTGTGGTATCTTCTCCCCAACTCTCTTCACTGAGGTTCCCATTCACCAAAACATTCCAGCCTTTCCCCACAAGCTTTGTTCTCCCCTTCTCTTCATGCAACAATCTTCCTTGTCTCACAACTCCTTGACATTGCCTCCTTTTTTCCAGGCTCTGATGAAGAGGTGGTCCTTCTTAACAAAGTGAACCCCTCCACCTGTATCCTTATTCCCAGCCTCCTCCATCTTCTCCCCTGATTGCCTCCTCTAACATCCTTACTCTCCCTTAATCATCAGGCTCTCCTTATCTCCTGAGTCCTGCCCTGCTGCCTACTAACATGCCTGAGACTCTTCTTTAAACTAAGTTTTTTTTGGGGGGGGGGGATTTCTTTAAATGAAATCTTTAATTTTTAAATTAAATCTTTAAATTAAATTTTTAAATTTTAAATTAAAAAAATTTAAATAAAAAAATACTTGATTCTACTGTCACTGCTGACTTTTGTTCTGCATGTCTCCTCCCTTTCTCAGCCAAACTTTGAGGAAAAAGCTGTCTTTGCTCCTTGCCTCCACTTTCAGTCTTATGTCCATCATTCAACTGAAACTCCCTTCCAAGTGACTGATGATCTTTTTTTTTTTTTCCTAAACCTGCAGTGTGTTAGTTCCAAGGCAGAAGAGCAGTAAGGGCTAGGCAGTGGGGGTGAAGGGACTTGCCCAGGGTCACCCAGTTAGGAAGTGTCTGAGGCCAAATTTGAACCCAGGACCTCCCATCTCCAGGCCTGGATCTCCATCCACTGAGCCACCCAGCTCCCCTGACCAATGATCATGACCTTTGTCAATCTTCATTCTTTCTGATCTTTCTCTGGCATTTCGTGGATGCTCCTCTCCTCTCTGAATTTTCCTGATGCCATCTTTCTCCTGGTTCTCTTCCTACTCGTTTGACTCCTCCTATCTCCCCTCTTCTCCCTCTTTGGGTGAGCTCATCAGCTCCTCTGGGTTTGTGTATCTCCTCTAGGCAGATGACTCTCCAGTGCAGAAGTCTCTTTCCTGAGCTCTAGTCCAGCATCACGGATCATGTGTTGGCCAGTTCCTACCAGATGCCCCATAAATAGCTCAGACTCAACGTGCCTCCTACCCCAACCTCGCATCCAGGAACCCAGGTTCAAGACTCCCAGGGATCCATTCCGTCTACACTAGACATCCCCAGCCAATGTCTATGCCAGGCATCCTGTCTCTGCTGTACGCATCCAACCAGGCAGTCCTTTTGACAGGAAGAAGCGGCGGTCCAGGGAAAGGAAGGGGTGGCTCCATAGTCATACAGCCTGTCTCTCCTCAACTGTATGCTCTCCTACCCAATAGATACTCGTACTGTGTCCCTGCTACACATTTCCTCCCCAGCTAGAATGGGAGCTCCTTGAGGGCAGGGATTGTTTCCTTCTTGTCTTTGGGTTCTCAGTGCAAATAGATGCTTAACGGATGGCTCTGAGATTCCTGACCCAGACCACTGGAAGCATGAACCGAGGACACAGAACCAAGGAAGACTGAAAGAGAACTAAGGCGAAGGGCCCAAACAAACAGAAATCAGAGAGAAGTGCTCATTGGTGCTCCACCGGCCATCTCCCCAGAAGAAGAAGAGTCGGTTCCAATAACGCGGATTAGCCTCTGTGGGTTTTCTTATCTGTAAAATGAGGGTAATACTTGTCAGACCTGCCTCGTAGCATTGTTACAAGGATAAATTGCAATATGTGTGCGTGTGAGCCTCCCTACCAATCTTCAAGGGCTCTCCCTATACAATGTATGTATCCATCAGTTATAAAAATGAAATGTATATATGAATATAGTGTATAATTATATAATATTACATTATGTATGGGGTGCTCAGGGAGGGATAGTATCTCTGGTATGGAGGGCTTGTCGTGCCCTCTTAGGGCAGCTCTCCAGCCTCGGACCCCCACCTGACACCCAGCTCTCACTTGTGGCTCCCAGTAGCTGCCAGCATGCGGCAGCGGCCACACCCCAGGCAACGGCTTCGACAGGCCGGCTAAACCTTGTGAGGGTAGCCATCGGGTCATCGACCCCTGGTGAACCAGGGCTTTGCTCACCCAGCATGTGAAGACTGCTTCGGCTGAACATGTGGAAGAAACCAATAAGAAGGTTCAACGGCTGAGATGGCGACGCAGCAAAGCACTGTGGAGTGCTCAGGGCGTGTTGGAGCACAAAAGACAACACAGCCATCCAGTGCAGCTGAGGAAGTCTCCAGATGTAACGACCTTTCGTGCCACTGGACCCAGGCTTCCAACACCGAGAGAGTGGGACTGTCTCTGTGCATCGGCTTTTCCACTTAAATCTCCTTCACGCACAAGTGTCTGTGCACAAAAACACACAAAGACAATAGTCATCCTTGGTTACCGAGAGACAACTACTATAACTATGTCTATGAATACATACAATATAAAAATGATTAAAAATCCATTTTGGGAGCAGCTAGTCAGCTCAGTGGATTGAGAATCAGGCCTGGAGATGGGAGGTCCTGGGTTCAAATGTGACCACAGACACTTCTTGGTTTCTTTCCATATATGTGTTACATATTTATGTGACCCTGGGCAAGTCACTTAACGCCCATTGCCTAGCCCTTACCATTTTTTTTGCCTTGGAATCACGATCCAGTATTGATTCTGAGATGGAAGGTGAGGGTTTTTGTTAATGAGGCACTCCCCTCATTTGCCAGCTAGTGGAAAGAGAGGCTGGATCCACTGTGGTCTTATGGGGCGAGTCCACGCGTAAGGGTCCTGCATCATAAGGTACTGAATTTTAGAGTTTGTATGGAGCTTGGCTCTAGACCAGTTTTGCCTTGGTATCCCCTAGAGCATAGTAGGTGCTTGATAACAACCCTGTTGTCATATTCATCCGGTCTGTTGTTTTTTACAAGTGAAGAAATGGCAGTCCAAGGAAAGGACATGGTTGCTCAGCAGTCACCTAGTCTGTTAGTGGAGGAGCTGAGCCCAGGCAGAACCCTGGTATGCTGCTCCCCAGGATTCTTTCTCCTCCATCACCTCTCCTCAGCTACACTCTGTTGAGTCATAGCGATTTTCATTTGATCTGACTTCTTGTCCCCTGAGCTCTTACTCCCTTGGCTCTAGAATAACCCTTTCTTTTAGAGCTAAAATGAGTGAGAAGCCTTGTGATAGAGGGGGGAAGGTTCTCCACTTATGGGGAATTATGGATAATTTCTATTAGACATGGTGATCAACTGAGTCTTTTGATGAACATCATTAATACATGATAATGGATTAAACCAATATTGACATGCCATCTCTCTTCCATCAAACTAGCAAAAATAGAAAGAAAGCGAGGAAACTCAGTGTTGATGAGTCTGTAGAGAAGCAGGTGCTCTCACCTGTGGAACGACCAACTTGTTTAGGAGAAGAATATGGAGGTCCAAAGTAAAAGGTATGAAAAGAAAGCATACTCCTTGGCCCAATCTGCTTTAAAAACTCCCTGGGAGTGGGTTGGTGGCTCAGTGGGTTGAGAATCAGGCCTAGAGACAGAAGGTCCTAGGTTCAAATCTAGTCTTAGAAGCAACAAATTGGGGAAATTTTATAACAAAAACCTCTGATAAAGGTCTAATTACTCAAATATATAAGGAGTTAAATCAATTGTACAAAAAAATCAAGCCATTCTTCAATTGATAAATGGGCAAGGGACATTGTGAATCTTAAAAACTACTCAGACTGTACCTTAGAAGATTTGGTCTAGCTATTCCCTTATTGTAACAATGGAGATACTTGGTCTAACACGAATCAGGAATGTCTTTGGAACTTTTAAAATTACTCCACCCTACTCAGACAGTGCCTATGGGGAAGATAAAGTTGTAAAGTCCTGATTGAACAATGAAAGTCCCTAACTCATACCTTACAGTAAAGCTAGAACCTTAAGATGGGTCTATTTTTAGATCTAATACAAAAAGGTATTAAGTACCTGTAAAGGTTAAATTAATCACAAAAAGGTCAAGTAACTTACAAAAGGCAAGCTTTAACAAAGAGGTGTGAAGTATTCAGAAGATATAATCTAACCAGAGAAGGTGAGAACCAAAGAGTGGTGTAAACTAAGAGTGGGCAGTCCTGGAAAAAAGTGTCTACTGTCGATTGGTGGATGTGGAAGTTTAGGGGAGGTGACATAAGAGAAAATTTTCTTTAAAAGGAAGGGTAAAAAGTCAGTTCAGGCTAATTTCAGTCCAGACTGGAAGAACCCAGCTTGGAGACTTGTGGTGAGTGATAAAGACTGACTCACTCTCCCTCAGGCTCAGGGAGGCCACTTTGGCCTAGGCCTTTAACTACTGCTTGGCTTAGCCTGAGCCAGAGCAATTTAAATTAATTTTCTCTCTCTCTCTCTCTCTCTCTCTCTCTCTCTCTCTCTCTCTCTCTCTCTCTCTCTCTCTCTCTCTCTCTCTCTCTCTCTCTCTCTTTCTCTCTCTTTCCCTCTTTCCCTCCCTTAATTCTTTCTCTCTTTATTAATTAAAATCTCCATAAATCCTCAGCTGACTTGGGTATTTTTATATTTGGGAATTTCCCATGGTGACCACTTACTTTAGATATTAATTCAAAACACTAAAATTATCCTTACAGTTTTGGCATTTACAACATGAATGGGCAATTCTTGGATAAAGAAATCAAAACTATCAATAAACACATGAAAAAATGTTTAAAATCTCTTGTAATCAGAGAAATGCAAATCAAAACAATTCCAACATACCACCTCACACCTAGCAGATTGGTTAACATGACAGCAATGGAAAGTAATGAATGCCGGAGGGGATGTGGCAAAGTTGGGACACTAATGCATTGCTGGTGGAGTTGTGAATTGATCCAACCATTCTGGAAGGCAATTTGGAACTATGCCCAAAGGGTGATAAAAGACAGTCTGCCCTTTGATCCAGCCATAGCACTGCTGAGTTTGTACCCCAAAGAGATAATAAGGAAAAAGACTTGTACAAGAATATTCATAGCTGCACTCTTTGTGGTGGCCAAAAATTGGAAAATGAGAGGATGCCCTTCAATTGGAGAATGGCTGAACAAATTGTGGTATCTGATGGTGATGGAATACTATTGTTCTGTATGGAATAATGAACTGGAGGAATTCCATGTGAACTGGAATGACCTCCAGGAAATGATACAGAGTGAGAGGAACAGAACCAGGAGAACATTGTACACAGATACTGATACACTGTGACACAATCTATTGTAATGGGCTTCTCTACTAGCAGCAGTGCAATGATCCAGGACAATTCTGAGGGACTTATGAGAAAGAACACTATGAAAAAGAACTGTGGGAGTAGAAACGCAGAAGAAAAACAACTACTCGATCACATGTGTCAGTGGGGATATGATTGGGGATGTAGACTCTAAGCAATCACCCTGGTGCAAATATCAATAATATGGAAATAGGTCTTGACCAAAGACACATGTAAAACCCAGTGCAATTGTGTTTCGGATATGGGAGGGGGTTGGGGGAGGGGAGGGAAAGGCATGATTTTTGTAATCCTGGAAAAATGCTCTAAATTAATCAAATAAAAATTTAAAAATTTTAAAAAAGCATGCGAAAAAGTGTTCTAAATCTCTTATAATTAGAGAAATGCAAATCAAAAATTCTAGCCTTATATTCTTCATGGCATTGTGACCCTGGGCAAGTCAGTAAACTCCCATTGCCAAGCCCTTACTACTCTTCTACCTTGGAACCAAAACACAGAGTTGATTTGAGATGGAAGGTAAGGATTATTATTTTTTTTAAAGAATTCTCTCTTCAAAGATTCACTGATTGATAAAAAACAGGAAGCCATCTCAACGTCCAACAGTAAGGGAGTGGAGGATGAAAAGTTGGCAAGTAAGAAAGGCAGTATATGCTAGTCAAGTCAAGAAGTCCTGGGTTCAAGGGTTGCCTCTAAATTGTGACTGAATGACCCTTGGCAAGTCAATCAGTCTTTCAGTGCCCCAGGCAACTCTAAGGCTAGAGATCATAGGGCATGGATGGGTGGAGAGGAGTTTCTTCACCATTTGTTGGATCATAGAGAAATAGCAGTAATGCAATAAGATATTATAATTAACCCCTCTCTGTTCCTCAGTTTCCTCATTTGTAAACTGAGTGTTAGATTCAGTGACTCCTAAGGTCCTTTTCTGCTCTCAATCTGTGATCCCCTAAATTGGAGGAATCTAGAGAAATAGCACAAGATTTTAATTAATTACAGAAGAGACAAGAAAGACGAGAGGAGCAGAGTCCATACTAATCATACTATATAAGAAGAAAAATAATCAGGAATGGATGGAAATATAGGGGATCCCAAAGGAGACTCCAAGGATGAAGGAAGTTGGCATTCTATGGCTTGAATTTTGGTTATTTAAATAGAGTTGCAAGGCAAAGTTAATGAATTATGTTGATGTTCAATAGTATTACTCATGATTTAACAGTTGGTCTATTCAGCAACAGTTATTTATGGAGCACCTACTGTGTGCAGAGCACAGTAGGGAACATAAGATAATAAAACCAGGTCACTGTGTGTTGGATACTGCATTTTATTTATCTCTGTATCCTCCAAAACTACCTTATTCAGAGACCTCCACATCGTTACCCAATCCATCATCCAACTTTGTATCTTTTCCTCTTCATAATACATCATGATAACAAAGGGATGGAATCCTATAGGGCTTGGAAGTGAATGCAGAAGTATAGCATAAATAGCACTGCAATAGCCATCAGAGAACCTAGGGTCTAATTCCCCACTCTTCACCTCCAATTGCTGATTAACTGTACAAATGACCTTGGGGAAAATCATTTCCTCCCTCTTAGTTAATGTTAGTGTTTGTGAGTCTTAGTCTTTGTTAATGTACTGTAAGAAACAATTAATGTTTCACTCACCAGATAGGCTGGAATGGACTAGGAATAGAATGGAACTGACAGGATGCTGGAAAGGATGTGGGAAAATAAGTGCACCGATGCATTGTTGGTGGAGTTGTGAACTGGTCCAACCATTCTGGAGAACAATTTGGAGCTATGCTCAAAGGACCTTAAAACTATACATACTCCTTGGCCCAGCAATACCACTATTAGGTCTGTACCCCAAAGAAAAGGGGAAATAACTTAAATGCACACAAATATTTGTGTATTTCTGTACAGACATATACAAACATTTGTGTGTGTGTGGTGGCAAAGAACTGGAAACTGAGGGGATGCCCATCAATTGTGCTATATGATTGTGATGGAATTCCATTGTGTTGTGAGAAAGAGGAGTAGGATGGGTTCAGAAAAACCTGGGAAGATTTCTATGAACTGATACAAAGAGAAATGAGCAGAACCAGGAGAACACAGTAATATTGGACTGATGATAAACTCTGACTCAGTTATTCTCATCTAAGAGTTCCAAAAGACTCATGAGGAAAACGCTACCTCCAGAGAGAGACCTGATGCCCTCCGAGTGCAGATCAAAGCACAATCTTTGACTCTCCTTTTCTTGCTTTCCCCCCTATGACTTGGAAATGTTTTGTATGACTTCACATGTAAAATGTTTGCCTTCTCAGTGGATGAGGAGCGGACTAGAGGAAGGAAAAGAATTTAGAATGGAACATTAAAAAAAAGAAACAATGAATGTGAAGAATACAGACCTAGAAAGACATGGGAGCCAATGCAGACTTAAGGAAACAGAAGGAGGAAAATAATATGTTTGATGCCTAAAGGAGTGTAAATGGGAAAAACAAATACAAAATAAAACTGAACACTGGAATTCTAATAACCAAGGTTGGTACCACAGGAGAGATGAGAAACCCCCTTGCTTACTGGCTAAGGTGGAGAACTGTGGGGAGGGAGCGGTATAAACCCCCAGACGCTGGGGAATTGCTTTTTTCCCTTTTCTTAAAATCTTTATTACACAGGATGGGGAGAAGGGAAAGGTCGCACACACGAAAAGTTTACAGTGTGCAAAGAGGCCACGAGGTGGTGCTGTGGACAGTGCCAGGAGAACACCCAATCTAGTCCAAATCCAGCTTCCAGCTGGGTGACTCTGGGGGAGTCACCGAACCTCAGTTTCTCTTCTGCAAAGTAGGGGTGATCATAGCTTTCCTGTTTCCACAGAGTTGACCTGAGACTGTGTTTAGTTAAAAAAAAGCACCCCGTGAACCCCAGCTAGTATTATTACAAACAAAAGGAAGTAAAATGATGGTTTTAAGGGTAGAGACCAGGATGGCCACTCTGCTCCTCCACGCACATGATATTTAGATACTTACCTGTCTGTCCTTACATGCTATTTACATGTGTGTTCAGGCATGATGAGCCAAGCTGGGCGGGAGGGTCCTGAATGGCATTTTGGGGGCTTGGCTTTGCCTGGACCGTCCCAGTCCTGCCCCAGTTCCCGCATGAACCATCCCCAGCTGGGAGGAGAGCCAGAGCCGGGGTTTAGGAGGTCCCAGGAGCTCTGCATGCAGCTGTTGGCCTGAGGCAGCTGGGCAGCAGCTGTGCCCGTGCTGGACAGAGGGCTGCTTGTGTGTGTGTGCACATGTGTATTCCTGGGAGCAGGGGGTGCGTCGGAAACCATCTTTATTTTGTGGCCCCTGGGGCAGCTGCTGGCCAGCTTCAGGGCTGTCCCCTTGGTGTGCGAGGGAAGGTTTTTGGTCACCTCTGGCCATGGTGCTCTGCACCCACTGGGTGCTCCTCCTCGATGTTCCCTGTGTAAGAGCGGGGAGACCACCCCGTTTGCCCCCAGTGCCTTGGCCAAGGAAGAACATTCGTTCCATGAATCAGACCTGAATGTGGACAGGTCCTGGGCACCTCCCTGAAGGGGTTCAGGCCATTGGGGGAGCCTGGGGTATGCCTTAAGCTAAGGGAGAGGCTGTCTCAGAATGGGGCACTTTCTGAGCTTCAGATTCCAAAGGGAGGACTTAGCCAGGCCGTCCATCTCAGCCTCTCCCAACAGAGGCGTTAGGAATTTCTTAACTGGGGGCTCAGAGCAGCTGGGACTAAAGTCGATACTTTTCATCTAGGAACTCGTTTTTCTTTCATCTAAACTCCTGGAGGCAGCTAGGGGGCTCAGTGCATAGAGAGCCAGGCCTGGAAATGGGGAGGTCTTGGGTTCAAATCTGCCCCCCATACTTCCCAGCTGGGTGATCCCAGGTAAGCCACAACTCCAGTGACTCAATCCTTACCACTCTTCTGCCTTGGCACCAATACACAGGATCAACTCTAATTAGGTAGCATATTTAGGTGTTTCTGCAGCTGTAGAATACCTAATTCATTCTAAGGTAGAGATTTAATCAGATGGAATGAACTAAAAGTGGAAGAAAGGGGAGCCACCATCCTGTGGCCGCCATGTTTAAAACGACTGACCATTGTAACAAGGTGTTCCACTGGGATTCCACGCTGGACTAAATGCTCTACGAGGGTTTCCATCCCCTGAGAGCAAGGCTGGACACTCCCTCCGGGTGGCTTAATAAATATCTGTCCAGGGACTTCTTGTTGTCCACAGAGATCGTGAACAAGTGTGGCGGTGGGCAGGCGGTCCATCCATGTCTCCGTGGGCGCAGGCTTCCTCTCCTCCCTGTCCTGCTCTCCATCCAGGGACCCTGGGCGGCTCCAGAATGAATATTGGCTACAACCCTTTAGCAGGCAGTCCCCTGAGGGCAGGGACACCCTCCCAAACAGATGCTTCCCTTAATACGCCCGAGGGTTGGACTCTCCTCCGCGCTAAACACCCTGGGGTGCTCCGTGCCCAGCTGGCGCTCAGGAAACGTCTGCCAAACTCTCTATTGGGCTTTGGACTCCCTCTGCCCGTTGGAGAGCAAGCGTCTGTTCAACGGCGTCTTCTTTCTCAAGTTCAAATCCAGCCTCAGCTACTTAGTAGCCGTGTGACACAGTTTGCCTCAGTTTCCTCCTCTGTAAAATGAGCTGGAATAGGAAATGGCGAACCAAGCCAGGGTCTTTGCCCGGAAAACCCCGAAGGGGGTCGTGAAAAGTCAGACAGGACGGAGACACGAGGCCAGGCGCTGAGCTAAGTCCTAGAGCAACAAAGAAAAGGAAACGGAGTCAAGGAAGCCCCCGTCTCTGCTCTAAATGAGCTCACGAGGAGGGAGCAGACAGGATGCGCCCACAAGCTCCAGGCAGGATAAACCAGGGATGGTCCAGGGAGGGAGACGCTAGAACTCAGGGGCATCAGAGAAGCTTCCAGGAGGACGGAGTTTAGCTGGGGCCGAAGAAAGCCAGGAGGCAGCGCCAAGGAGGGGAGAGCCAGGGACGAGGTCCGGAGCTGGACGATGGAGCGTCTCACTCTAGGACCAGCCAGGAGGCTCGTATCACTAGAACACAGAGTACATGGAGGTCGGGGGACGTCTAAAATATAAGAAGAGGGAGGTAGAGAGAGACTGGGTTCAGAAGGATGGGAGGGGACAATGAGGTGGCCCAGGATAGAGAGTCAGACCTGGAGTTGGGAGGTCCTGGGTTCCAATCTGGCCTCAGACACTTCCCAGCTGTGTGACCCTGGACAAGTCATTTAACCTCTGGATCCGAGCTCCCCTTCGGCTCCAGTGTTCTGGACTGAGACTCGCCTCTGAGCTCTGGCAGGTTTGGCCCTTTGCCTACCCATGACCTGATGTATGGGGGGGGGGAACCTCTCTTCCTCATGCTCATGGCCCCTTCCCCCTCCCTCATCAGCAGCATCGAGTGGGGGAGGGGGACAAAGACAATACCAAGCATTGGGGCTCGCATCCTCACAAGCATCTTGGGAGATCCCCATTTTACAGATGAGGAAACTGAGTCTTTGGAAAGCACAAATGATTCCCCTCGTTGCCTTCTTTTATTTTTTCAAGCCAAGTCTTTATTATAAGCAATGGCTGTCTGGGAAGGGAAGGATTGGGGGAAAGCTAAGGGGACAGCAAAATAAATGAGGTCGGCACCGTGTATTAGTGCTAAGGCGGAAGATCGGTAAAGGCTGGGCCTTTGGGTTAAGTGACTTGCCCAGGGTCACTCGGCCAGACGGGAACCCTTCTTCAGCCCCCTTAAAATTGTTACGGATTACCTTAGGGGCTTGCTTTTCTGTGAATAGCCTCTTACAGGCTTCTCTATCCCTTGAGCCGCCAGGCTGCCCCCGAAATCTTTTTTAAAAACTAAAGAAAAGCCATAAAAACGTCTGGCCAGCTTTAAGACCCAAATAAAATGGCGGGCGTTCCCGAGCTGCCCCCGGCTCCAGGAGGGAAGGGGGTTGTTTAATAAAGCCTCTTCTTTCCCAGCTCACGAGCTCTGGCCCTGCACGGGGCTGCTTCGCCCAAGCCCTCGGTGGGTGCCTCAGTTTCCCCTTTTGTCAAAGGAGGGCCACAGCGTCCCCATGACCTGGCCGCTCCGCTGCAAAGGGAGGCGGAGTCTGGCCTCTTCCAGCGAGGAGCCGGGGGCTGCTCGGGGGAGCTCCCGAGGCTCTGGGCTAGCCTTCAGGCATGCTGTGGCTCGTCTTCCTCCCTTGGCTCCTCGCCCTTCCCGGGTGGGACCTTCCCAAGGATGGCGGGAAAGCGGCCGGAGCAGGGTGTGGGCTCGCTCGCGTCCACCAGGGGGCGCAGCGGAGTTGCCGATTTCCAGAAAGGCGCAGGACGGGGAGGGAAAGGGAAAGTCTCAGCCGGTGCTGGCTTTCCCTTTTCCAGGCCATCGCAATAGCCAGAGGCGATTAGAAGGGAGCCGAGGAAGAGGGGGAACAAGCCTGGGATCTGGAGCTCCTGGACCTGACTGACCAGCCAGACCTCCCCAGGCCTCAGTTTCCTCCCCTGTAAAATGAGGGGACTTTGGGCAGCTGGGTGGCTCAGTGGATAGTGTATCAGGCTTGGAGCGAGGAAGACCTGAGTTCAAATCCAGCCACAGATACTTACTAGCTGTGTGACTCTGGGCAAGTCGCTTCCTCCCGTTTGCCTCAGTTTACTCATCTGTCAAATGAGCTGGGGAAGGAAATGGCGCGCTAGTCCAGGGTCACCCCAAATGGGGTGGATGAATGTTGGGCACAGGGAGAAATGACCTTTGTGGCTCTCTATCTCCCCCAAGATAACTGATCCCCTTAAACACTTGGGCTGTGGACCCCTAGGGCAGTGCAGCTGCCCAATCCAGCCTGTGGTCTTTCCCTGTAGTAGGATACATTCGGATGAGGATGGCAACCAAAATGAGTGAAAATAAAGGCCATTTTTTCTCATCCTGTTTCACGAACTCCTTGAAATCTATACCTGGACCCAGATTATTATCTTCATTTGAAAGGGGAGGAAACTGAGACTCAGCAGTTGGCCTGATTCACTGACATTTCAAAGGAACTCTGGGGAGATTCGAATCCAGGGCTCGATGGCTTCTAGGCTTCATACCTTCTTAAAATTTTTAAAGCCTGACCTTCCATCCTAGAATCAGTCCTGTGTATTGGATCATGGGGGTGAAGGGACTAGCCCAGGGTCACACAACTAGGACGTCTCTGAGGTCAAATTTGAACCCAGGACCTCCTGTCTCCAGGCTTGGCTCTCCATCCCTGGGCCACCTAGCTGTCCCCTTCATTCTTTTCTACAGCTCGTGTCATCCTGTGTTCCTGCCTCCCCAGGGCCTAGCCCAGGGCGGGCACTGCATCGGTGATTCCTAAATCCTGGCTCCTTTTTGTCTGGATCTCGCTCTCGGGTCACAGAGTTCGGGCTGGCAGGGACCCGAAAGCTTAAGCAGCTTGTTCAAGCTACTCCTCCCGGAGAAGAGGAGCGGCAGGCCGGGGAGGGAAGTCCGTCCGCTTACTCAAGGTCAAAAAGGAAATCTGGCCAGCTCTTGGTCCTATGGCAACAGGAAAACTATTTCTGCTCTGGAGACGGGGCAGAGGGCAAAAGCTCCCCTGAACATTCAGGGCCTCCTCCCGGGGCCCGATCTGTTTTTAGCCTGAACTCCGGCCAGATCCCAGGCTCCTGTCCCCCTAAGCCCTTGCTGAGCCCGGGTCGGCGCAGCGGGTCCCTAGGAGACAAGCCCCAACAGGCCAGGGGAAGGGACTTGGAGGGCTCGTGCCAACTCCCTTAGAGACAGGGGAAAGGAACAGAGAACAGCCTCGGACTAGCCTTGATTCAGGGCTGAGAGGGACCTTCCTGGTCACTTTCCAGCTGGGGGAACCTCACTGGCCCCCAGAGGCTCGCCCTTAATCTGGGCAGGGGCACATCGGTCTAGACAGCCCTGGCCTTTGTTGGCTTCTTGACGAGGGCTCCTTCCCTGTAGCAGAAGGCTTGAAGAGTGGGCTAGGAAGCAGGAGGGAGAGGCGGGAGCCTCCTGGCTGCTCCGTGGTCTCCGCCTCAAGATGCCCTGCAGAGGCATCAGGGCGTAGGGAAGCGAAGGCGGGGAGAGCTCACTGCCGGGTGGTCATGGACACTTTGCTTAGCCTTCCTGATTTCCTTGTACATTTCCAAGATGGTAAGTTACAGAGGGTGGCCTTTGCTGTCTGCCTCTGGGAAGGGAGTCTTCGAACCACGGATCGACATTTAGTAAGCGCTCCGTCTTGGGCACCCTCAGAACCACCTTGTTAGTTTGGATCTCCTTCTAATCAATGGACAAGGTGGCTCAGTGGCTAGAGCACTAAGCTTAGAGAGAGGAAGGAGGTCCTGGATTCCAGGATGATCTCAAACACCGCCTGGCTGGGTGACCCTGGGCAAGTCACTTCCCCCCCTTGCCCAGCCCTTACTGCTCTTCTGTTTTGGAGCTCATACTCGGTATGGATTCTAAGAGAGAAAGGAAGAGTTTTTAAAACAAACAAACAGAAATCCACAAACGTTAATTAAGTAGCCATCGAGTGACGTGTGCCAGGGAGGAGAAGACCAAAAGAGAAAGAAACTGGGATTCACAGGGAGATAACGTGTAGCTAAAGAAAACCTACCAACTGGATACAAAAATCAATTCAAGGGAATTCTGTCTGGGGAAACTGGGGAAGCGGCAGCAGGGAGGGGGACAGGTAACGTCTGGAAGGAATCCTGACTCCGAAGGGGGAGTTGAGGGGGAATAAATTCTGTGCATGGAGGAGGGCGGAGAGCCAGGACAGACAAAGAGATGAGAGCTCAGGGCAGGGAGAGATTCAGTTTGGCCAGATTGGAGAGTGCCAGGAGTAATGGAGATTGAAGGTGGAAAATGCAATTAGGGGCTTTAAAAGCCGATTGGACGAGCTTCTACTTGATCCTGAAGTAGTAGGGCCTTGAGTCTGTGGCAAAGCCCTTTGGCAGCTGGGGGAGGAGGGGTGGGAGTGGGCAGGCATGAGGCCCATTAGGAGTTCATTGTACTTGTACAGGTGAGAGGATGAGGGGCCACTTTAGCTAAGGTAAGCAGTATGATGGGGAGAATGAGGTCTTTTTGGAAGTAGAAAGAGCAAGAATTGTTCCTTTTTTTTTTAACTCATCATTTTTTCTGTTTTTAAATTTATTTATTTAATTTAGAATATTTTTCCATGGTTACATGATTCATGGTCTTTCCCTCCCCTCCTCCCTCCCTTAAACCCTTATCTTCTGACTTAGAATCAATACTGTGTATTGGTTCTAAGGCAGAAGAGAGATAAGGGCTGGGAAGTTAAGTGACTTGCCCAGGGTCACACAGCTAGGAAGGGTCTGAAGTCGAATCTGAACCCAGGGCCTCCTCTCTCTAGGCCTGGCTCTCAATCCTCAGAGCCACCTAACTCCGCCTCCTCTCCTCCTCATTTTAGAGGAGAACCAATGGCATCAGTGGGGTGATATCTTGCCGATGGGCCTGAATTGGATTTAAATGAGGCTGGGTGACACAACCGATCAGGCCTCACTTTCTTTTCCAGAACCATCCAACTTATCAGTGGCCAGACACAAGACTGACTGGATAGGTAGGGCCAGGAAGAGCAAGCAGCTAAGAAGGATGGAGAGGTCAGGTGAAGGGAGGAGGGTTTGGAGGAAAAGATAATGAGTTCTGTTTGGGAATGCACAGTTTTAGATGCCTGCAGGGCATCCAGTTTGAAATGATTCTTGTCCCTGAAATGTTCATCCACAGAAATCTCCCAAGGGTGAGCTAGCTACTAGGAAGGAAAGGCCAGGCATCATCTTTCTTTCTTTTTTAATCCTGACCTTCCGTTTTAGATTTGATCTCCAAGGCGGGGCTAGGGCTAGGCAATGGGGATTAAGTGACTTGCCCAAGGTCACGCAGCTAGGAAGTGTCTGAAGCTAGATTTGAATCCAGGACCTCGCATCTCTATCTCACCTAGTGGCCCCCCAGGCACCATCTTTCTAACAGGAATACAATTGTTTTCCAGTTTGAACTGGATGAATGCCTCCAGAGCATTCTAAATCACAACCAGATTTAGTGCTTGGAAAGGCTCTCAGAGGCCATTTAATCCTAGTCAGACTTGGAAAAACACCCACTAAGTGGGTGGCAAGTGGTCCACTGCCTCCTGAGGCAGCCCATCTTTTTCTGACTTCCAGGCTGAAGCCAGCTTTTCAGGCCTGCCCTTGGCTCCCGGATCTGATCTCAGTGGCCCAACAGACATCCATCATGCTGCCCCTCCCCTTTCCCTAGACAGGATCTTCTCTCCTTTGGGCTAAACATCCCTACTTCCTTCATCTAGTCCGAGGGCCGTAGGCTGGACTCAAGGCTCTTCACCATCCTGGTAACCCTCCTCTGGAAGCTCTAGCTTGTCAGGGGCCTTTTCAGAACACTCTGGACATGACTGGATCAGAATAGAGAAGAGAGGATCTGGGATCTAGATCTTAGAGACCAATCTCCGACCTTACAGAAAAAGAAACTGAGGCAGGTAAGGTTTAGCATCTTGTCCAGGCTCACACAGGTAGGTGGCAAGTTACAGGGTTTGGGTTTGAACCCAGGTCCGCTGGTTGTCCTTCCAGCACCCTTTCCATGGTACCACAGAGCCTCCTTTCTGGGATCCAGGCTTCTCTCCATGCAGCCTGAGATTCCATTAGCTTTTTTGGCAGCCATGTCCTATTGGTGACTCATAATGCAGACGCTGCAATCCAGAAAAACCCCTGGGTCTTTGTGTGACCAAGTCCAACAGGCTGAGTAGGCAGAGAGCCTGGGGGAAGGGGGGCTTCTGAACTAGCAGCTGGGATGAGGAAGTGCCCACACAGAGAAAGTCGCAGGTTCAATGAATTATCAAATATCAAAATATTCCTTCACTTTCTTACAGAAAAACATTTCTTATACTTGTTGAGGATAGAGGGAGGGCGAGTCAATCAAGTGGGAAGAGGGGCTCTGGGAATCAGGAGACCAGCTGTGTGAACTTGGGCAAGTCACTCTCCTCTCCTCTCCTCTCCTCAGTTTCCTCCTCTCTAAAATGGGCTAATAATCCCATACTACCTCTCTTACAGGACAAAGTACTTTGGAAACCTTAAAATACTCCTAGATCTCTGCTCGTCATGTATATCTTTGTTCTTCCCACTTGCCTGGTGCACATTACAATCTCACCCAGGACATTCCAAAGGGTCATTTAGGAAATGGGAATTAATTACAACCTCGCTGAGAAGGGCAGAGACCCCTGATCCTACCTGCTTTGCTCCTCTCCTCTCCCATTCTCGATTTTGCTGGTTAGGATTATGGGGTGTCCTTGGACGTAGTGGCTGTTAAGGCACTTGTGTGGTCCTGGCCCCCAGCTAGCAATCCAATATGTAGTGAATAATAATAATAAAAATCACTATTGCTACCACCACTATTACCACCACTACTACAACTATTACTTTTACTAATTGTTGCCTTCAAGTATTTAAAGGGCTTCCATATGTGGTTTAGATTAGGTTAAAGCATTTATAAAATTCTTACTATATGCTAGACACTATGCTAAGCATTGATGCAAAAAAAAAAGAGAAAATGAGACAGTTTCTTCTCTTAAGAAGCTTATCTTCTAAGGAGAAAAGTGGAAGTAGGTGGTGGGGAGTCTTCACTGGACAAAGCTGGCTCACAGCATGAGCTGGGGCAGACAATGGAGTGAGCAGGGGGCATCAGAAAAATAGGCAGTGTGTACAAGTTTTACACTTATAATCTCATTGGAGCTCTACAAGAACTCTGAGGTAGGTATTCTTATTCCATTTTTTAGATGAAGAAACTGAATCTGGGACTTTAAGTGACTCATTCACAATCACACCAGTAGTCTAAGAAGCAAGAGGCTCTTTTGCCCTATCCACTCTGCCACCTAGAACTCACTGCATTTGACTGTTCTGTTTGCCCCAAGAAAGCAGAAGTAGAAGCAATGGAAGCATCTTCCATTTCTCTAGAACGTTAAGGTCCTCATCAGACTCTTAGGAGGGAGGTAGTGCAGGAATCATAATTCCCATGTTACTTAGGAGAAAACTGAGTCAGAGAAGTAAAATAACTCAGCTAGTATGGCTCAAAAGCAGTATTCAAATCCAAGTCCAGCATTCTTGGGTCTACGCCACTCTTGGGTGGCCCATTTCAGCCTCACTGAGGGACAAAGGTCTGGATTTGAACTGTCTTCACCCAGCTAGAGGGTCAGGAGTAGGATGTGAACCCAGGTCCAGATCTCTCAGCACTCTCCGTTCCTGGGAGCATGGTCTGCACCTGTCGTCTCTCTTTTTTTGGGTCCCTGTCCCTTTTTCTCTGCCTGCCTCTCCATCTCATTCTTTAGCTTCCAGTCTCCAACAGAACAAGTCACAGAAATCACCATCCTGTTTCTGGGGCGCTTTAAGTGTTTTCTGGACATCAGCCCCGTGGGCGGGCGGTGCAAAGTTCGAGGTGCGGTCAACAAGCGGCCTGACGACTTCTTTTTCGGTGCCCTGGGCCAGCTGGGGCCCTGGGAGACGCGCGGAGCCTAGTGTGGGGAAGCCCAAAGCCACGCATGGGTACCACTCTAGGGATGCTCCAAGGATGCTGCGAGGCTGGAGAGAGCCTCAGCTCTGGGTGTTTCCGGAAGTAGTCTGGGCCGGCTCCCTACTGCGGAGGCGGAGCGGAGGGCGGGTCCAGTTCTTAGCACGCGGCCTGCGCCCGCTCCCGGACTGCAGGGAAGAGCCCCGGCGGAGTTGTAAGGGGCGGAGAGGGATGGGCGTAGTATCTCGGAGGCGTGGCCAGAGTTCGGTCGCGCCCGCCCCGTGCCCCTTCGGCTATTTCCGGAGCCCTCAGCCGTAGCGCGCGCTCCCGGGGCTCCAGCCTTCGGCTGTTTCCGGAGGCCCGCCTCAGCCGGGAGCCCGGCACCCAGCGCTTCGGCTGTTTCCGGCACCTGGCGGCGGAAAGAGCCGAGGGCCGGCGGCGGCGGCGGCCATGTTGGGAGCAGCAGGGCCGGCGGCGGCGGCGGCGGCAGCGGCGGCTGCCTGTGAGGCGGGCGCGGAGCGGAGCCGCTGAAGGCAGCGGAGGCGCAGCGCGGGCGGCGCGGTCGGCAAGCGGGCTAGGCGGCAGCGCGACCGAGCGGCGGCCCAGCCCAGCCCGGGCCCGGGCCCGGGGGCCGCCCCGGAGCCGCCCGGAGCCGGCGCGGCCTAGCCAGAGCGGCGCAGCCGCGGGCTGGCGTGAGCGGCCAGCCCGGCCTCCCCGCACTCCTGGCTGGGGCCCATGCGGCCGGGGCCCCCGCGCTGAGCCGCCTGGTGCCCGCGGCCCTTCCTCGCAGCCCCCGGGCCCCCGGCCCCGGCGGCACCATGTCCAGCGCCCGGACCCCCCTGCCCACGCTGAACGAGAGGGATACGGAGCAGCAGGTAGGAAGGAGCGCCGATTGCGGCCACTGCTTGTGCCCGTGCCCACGCCGTGCGGGCCTGGCCTGCCGTCCTCTCCACTCTTTTCGGCTCCGAGCCGACAGAAAAGCCGCGGCGACGGCTTCTTCCCCTTTTCCTCCCGGGCGCCGCCTCTAGCACTCCGGGCTGTCTTCACCCGGGGCCGCTCCTGTCACCTCGCCTCCTGCGCGTCCTCTTGAGCTGTCTTTCCTGGGGGACCCCAGCCCGGCCGCTGTCACTTTCCCCGACCACCTGTGGCTCAGCCCGCGCCGCCCGGGGCCGCGTGGCTCCCGGGCCCCCGGGCTGGGGGAGCCCCTGACTGGGCCCTGACCCCCAGGAGGCTCTCTACATCTGACCCTCTGGACGCTGGCCACGAGCCGGGGGGTAGCCGGGCCAGCCGACCACTCCCCACCCCTCAGTAACATTTGTCACCCGAACTTGCCTCTTCCAGGGCCGGAGGCGGCCACACTGCCTGCGCCCCTGATCCCCGCAGCTGGACACCTGGAGCTGCTCCCCTCCCGGAGCAGCGCTCCCCTGGGGCCTTATCCCTTCTTTCCTCCTCCTCTTCCCCGGAGAACCTGCTGCAATCTCGCCTGCCCTCGCTCTGTCCAGCCCGGCTTCTCCCCCCGCGGCACCCAGGCAGGCAGGAGCACCTCCCGGGATGCCCCCCCCCCGAGATCTCTGTCCGGAATCTGAGTGTCTGAGGGCTGAGACGGGGATGGAGAGGGCTGTTGGCTGAATGCTGCTTCAGTGACAGGCGCTGTTGACTTCTGGAACCCCATGGCGGGCCCCTTTTCCCCCCTTTCTCTCTGCACACGGAAAGCCCCTTCTCCTTGCCCCCCCCCCCACCTTTGTCTTAACAAGAGAAGGCAGACCCTGCTTGAACAGAACTTCTGACTGTGAACTGGGGGCTTTTGGACTTCTGCTCTTGAACTTCTGCTCTGGAGGAAGGGGGATTGTAGGCTGCCGGGCACTTGCCCTCCCGTCTCTCCTTGAGGAATTTGTCCCTTTGGGGCTTTTTTCTCCTGGACACCCCCCCCCCCCCAGTAATACCATGCCATTCTCATAGCCCGATCTCAGGGTGTTTGCTGAAGGAGTGGACCAGTGGATGATGCCAGTGATTGGTCGGCCTGGCAGCTCCCTGCTGCCATTTTATTTTCTCCAAGCCAGTTTAGAGACTGATAGGAGTCTGGTTATCCGTCCTTAGCCTGCCCCCACCCATGAGTTACTCTTTATCTCTTTCCACAGCAGCTTCCCCTTTGGGATTCTTTGGAAGAGCTGCTGCCACTAGCTTAGGAATATCCCAGATTCACAGCCCTTGAGCAGGTGACCCCGTCAGGGTCTGGAGACCAAGCAGGCAGCAGAGCCAAGAAGGAGAAGCCCCCATTTTGTTCTTCCTGCAGCTTTTCCATGTGAAGACAGTTGCAGCAGCCAGTTGGGTGCTGATGAGAGGAGTCCTAAGGTTTCCCCTTCTTGCCAGCAGGGCTGTTGTAGGAGGAGACTCCCCACCCCCATTAGAGGCTCTCTCACTAGGTTCACATCGAAATTACTTAAACCGGTTCTGCCAGAAATAGGTAAACAAACAATCGGCATCTCCAAGCTTTCCCCCTTTCTTTCCTTGCCCTTTTTCCAGGAGCTCTGGGGGAAAAATGAAAGCACCTTCGGAAATGCTGAAGAACAGAAAGAAACCTTACGTGGCCACATCGCCTACTTTCTGACAGTCAGTAGCTTCCTCTGCCTTGGAGGTGACTTTGGTGACACCTGATTCCGAAGTCATTTCTGTCCAGACCGGACTGCAGTCCTGCAGTGGGTTTCTTGAATGGGGGCTGTCAGTTCCCTGGGGAAGGTGTCTCAGGCTGTGGCGGGGCAGTGTTTGGGACTGAGCTTTTCAGATGGAACTCTTGGATTGGAGGTTTGGCAGGCAGCAAAATGACAGCTTATCTTCTAGCCAGTGGCCACAGTAAGAGGAAAGGGGGGTGTAAGGCATGGTTTTCAGAGCCTCCTTGCTGTTGGCGGGGGTCTCATGGATCAGATGCCCTGAAACCCGTCCCTCTAGTTGAGCCTCAGAAACCCTCCAGGCTAATCAGCAGGCCTTCCCCTGGCTTCCCCCCCAAACTGCTGGTCCCTGTTATGCAGTGGGCACATTGAAGTTGCTTTCAGCCCTCCAGGAAGCTCAGAGCATTGCTTTTTCTTTTTCCTCAGACTTTGAAAGCCCTGGAGAAAAGACCCAACCAGGATAGCTCTAGACAGGCTAGCCTCTGTGGATTCTGTAGAGTTTAAATCAGAGTGGCTGCCTTCTTTGCTGTATGGCTAGTCCAGTCAGCTTTAGATTGAGTGTTGCACTGACCAGTTTTCTCTCTGTGCAGTGGGGTTAATAGTTACGCTGTACGCCCCACTTGGTGGATGTGAGGAAAAGCCTCTTGTAATCCTTTAAAATGCTATAGATAAATGAGCTGCTATTAATATTTTAATGATTTCCATGAAGCTAGGTTGACTGTGGGTAGGCACTGATTACACTCAGGAGGATATTCCTTTGCTCTGTGGAGAGTCTCTCCTACCCTGGGCCTGGGCTGAACCCTGGTTGGTCCTATGGCTGGAATCTCCTCTCCACTTTAGGTAGGCCCTGGAGCTCAGGTAAAGGGCCCTTTATCTGGGCAGTGCTTTTCTTAGAGGCTCTGGGACAGGTTAAAGGTAATTCTGGAAACAATTCCAAGTCAGTCTCGGTCAGTTCTTGGTCACACCTTCAGTCACTGCTCTGGAGTAGCCACCACCCAGGGGGAGGTCAGAGCTTGATTTAAGGCCATCCTGGATGTGGTCTACTGGTTTACAGTTGAAATTCAACTGGCTGCAGTTAAAGCCCTCTCCAAGGGCTGGATAGCCTTTCGGCTCTTAACCAAGATTGACTGGAAATCTCTTTTTTTTGGTGGCTGTTGTGAGCGAAATTCAATGTTGTAAGGTAGGACAGGGCCAGGAGCATTTCTGGAAGGTTTGCACAGTGTTTTTATGGGAAGTCCCAAACTTCCCAGGCTATACTGGTTCCCCTTTGAACAGAATGGCTCCAGCTCTGTGGGCATCTGTCCTGGCTGACATTTCTTCTCTGCTCATAGGAGCTTTCCTTATTCTTTTCCATTTGTATTATGTCAACTAGAATAAATATTTCATGTCTGTAGTATAGTCAGGCTTTGGGCTCTCTGGCCCATTATTGACAAGTGAGGTGGGGATTGGGGAAATGAACCTCTTTGGCCCTGTTGATGTTGTGGCTCAGTGAAATGGGCTGCCCAGCACTCCCGGAACCCATTAATGGAGTGAGATGGAGCCTCTTGGTAACCCTTGAGCTGTCTCCTGGCTTTGGCAGATTGAAAGGTTTGAGATGGTCTTCCTTTTCAGCTCTATGCCTGGCTTTTACTGAATAAACCAGCAACATCTTTCTCAGTCAGCTTAGGTTTCATTCTTTTGGCCTCAAAGCAGGGCTCTACTCAGCTAAAAAGAACCCCCCTGTCTTGGAGAATGAGATGGGGGGGGGGGCTTGATTCCTCTGAGGGTCTTCTATTGATTTCCCACTCAAGAAGAGCTTTGTGGGTGATAGATGTCTGGGAAGTGACCCTTTGAAGTTAGTACAATAGTGGTTTAATAAAGTCACCAACATGATCAGCCAGCTCTTTCCTCTCACTTAATGGGAGATTGGGGTTTTAGAGATTTTACTTATGAATCTTGGGCTCTCCAAACCTGTTTCCAGCCCTCATCAAAGCTTAGATGAGTCACTCAAGTGATCTACCTTTTTCTTTCCTCTGAAACCTACCAATTTTTTTTTAACCTCTGAAGAGAGCAATGTTAGGTACTCTGTGTCATCTACTGAGGGAGGAGATCCTACCTACCTGGTTCCTGTCTTGCTAGGAGTGGAATTCTCTAATCTTGGAGTAAATTTTCTGAGTATTTCCGGGTTTCCAGGGCCCCTGACTTTCCCTTTTATAGTGAATATTTGTTGAAATGGTTTCATCTCATCCTGGATCACCATTGAGACTAGGGCAGAGTTTGAGTGACTAAAGCAGCCTCTGGGACTGCACACAGAATTTTGAGATCTGAGCAAGGAAAATCTGACTTCTCTTCCTTTTCTTGCCCACTAGACATGCTTCTCCATTGGGGGTATAAATAGGTTATATCCCTTTATCTGAATGTCTATTTTCGTCTGGGGTGTTTGAAGTTTCTCAGTCCCTGCTGGGAGCTCTCTCTACACATAATCTGCCTTGAAGGAGGGGGTTGGTATGTGTGTTCTTCCTCCTCTCTCCCCCCTTCCCATTATTCTTCATTTTTTATATTATACATTTTCCCCAGGGGCAGAAATAAATATTTCCTCCTATGAACTGACTAATTTTAGCCTTATAAAGCCCAGTAATCACAAGGTTGGGGGACAGATACTGGCAGGAAGGTGAGCCCCAGAGGGAGAATTTGTGTTAGTTACATGGTTGGCTCTGGGCTTCTGCCCTTTTTCTTTTTAACTTGGGGCAGGAAGGTGGAACTGGCCAGGGGCTCCTTTGCAGAACCAGTTAAGCTGGTTTCCAGCAATGGCCTATTTTCCTCTGCTAGCTGGGATGTTGGCTACACAAAAGTCTTAGTCCTTTGGGACTTTCAAAGGTTCGTTGAAGGCAAGCAGAGATGACTTTTGCAAACAGCCCCCACTTACAACCCCCCCCCCCCCCCAGTGCTGAAGAAGTCAGTTTGAGTTTGGAGCTTCCACCCTGGCACTCCCCCTTCCCTCCCAACTCTGCCTCTTCCTTTTTGCTCACCTCCTTTCCAACCTGGGGCCCTCTTCCCAATTTGCTGCTCAACCAAAGGATTTTGACATAGCCAGAGGGAAGGGACTTGGCCTGAAGTGGGGGCCGCCATTGTTGAGCTGGCTCAAAGGCCAGGTTCCCCACTTCTAGCCTTTGACTCCTGGCTGCTATAATTGGACATTGCTAAAACTTCTTTTTGGCCGGAGACTTTTTTTTTGGTAGGGGCTGCCAGGACAGTAGCCAGTCCAGACTTGTTGGGAAAAGGGGCAAAGCTATGGCTGTCTTTTGGATATTGAAGTGGGATGGGATGGAATGGGTGAGGCTGGGCCCAACCCTTGAATTGGGAGCAGGTGGAAAGAGAAGAGGTCCTCTGCTAGGACTGCCACTGCCCCCACACTTCTGCATTACAGTCAGGGGTGAACCTGCTCTTCAAGCAGTGGGCCAGGGCAGAACTGTCAGTTCTGCTCACTTAGGCTTGTTTTTCTATGTTGCTGTGAAATTGAGGAAGTGCTCTAGTCCGGAGAGAGGGTGTGAGTGTGAGTGGGGTGGGAGAGTGTCTGTGAACAGAGTTCCTGCCTGGTGGTGGTGGTGGTGGTGGGGGAGCAGGCTGCTTTCTCTGCTCTCCAAGTGATTCTCTAATTACTGCTTCCCCTGAGCACCCTCACGCTGGGGTTTTGTTTTGGTAACTGATATCCTGTGTGCAGGGCGGCCCCCTGTTTCCTCCACCCTCTTCAGACCGGAGGTTCTGCTGCCTTTCCCCCACTCCATTGCTTCCCCACTTCGGTTACATGCCACAGATGTCCCCTTGTTCTCTGCTGACAGTGTTACTGTCTCTGGGGGCTGTGCACTTTCACCTTGCAGTCTCAGGAGTTTGACCTTTTCTGTTCCTCAGTCTCCGAGGAAAGTGGGGTGTATGTAGTAAGGGAGCAGGTTTTTGGATTAATGACCAATTTGAGAGGAAACCCCATCAGCCTGCCTCCCAGTTCAGTCAGCCCTGGGTCACTTTCCTGCTTTAAGTGTCCTACTTGACTGGTGGGGAGTTGGGAATATTGTGCTTTTAGATCTCGGATCAGAACACTTCGGGTAGCCTAGTCCTGCCCCCAGGACTCGAGGTATTGCATCGTATGTCTAGTGTCTCTCTCTCCATCCTCCTGGGGCTGCCTCCTTTGGCTGGGAGTGATGTGAAGAGCCTTTGTGTTGGCTGGCCCCAGCCAGCTGTCTGAAGGAGAACTGAAGGCTGTTGGAGATCTTCGTGCACATCTCGAGGGCATGCATTTTTCTGAGTGTTCACTTGTGATTTAGAGCAGTCCTAAGCTTCCTCTTACAAATCATCGTCCGACACTAGAAGACAAACTTAGGGTTCCCTTTATCATGTTCCTGTCCAATGATCAGGACCTTTAACAGAAGAAAGGCAGGATCTTGTGCCCAAGTCATGGCCATTTGGCCTTGGTGCTGCTCTCCCCATGTAAAGCAGTAAATGGGGAGTTTGGCAGCGAATACTTCTAGGTACTGTTGGGACTTGCTTCCTCAGATCATTTCCCTGGGTAGCATGGAAATTTGTCATTAGGAAACCTGGAAGATATGCCACAGTCTGAGGATTGGTGACTTTGTGGACTTTATATCCTGGAATGAGGAGAGCTCCACTATCACTTTCATCCTTAACAAAAAAAAAGATTCCAAAGAAGAGGTATACTTTCCTTCTCACTTCTTTGCCGGGCTAGGGGGTGGTGGATCTACAGGGTAGCACATTGGGTAGGATATCAACTGCCTTGCCTCTCCATGGATAGGTTTTTCTGTCTATTTCTCTTACTCTGTTTTTTAAAAACCATTCCCTTTCCTCTGGAATCTGTACTCTTGATTCCAAGGCAGAAGAATGGTAAGGCTAGGCAATGGGTTAAGTGACTTCCTCAGAGTCACATAACTAGGAAGCTTCTGAGGTCAAATTTGAACCTAGGACCTCCTATCTTTAGACCTGACTCTCAATCCACTGAGCCACCTACCTGACCCAGTAGATCCCTTAAAATTTTTTTTTCAAAAGGTAAACGGGCTTAAATGACTTGCCCAGGGTCACACAGCTTGTGAGCAAGCAATCAGCTGAAACTGGATTTGAACTTGGGTCTTCCTTACTCCAAGCCCCAAACTATTCTAGCCACCCCGCTCTTCCTCTTTATAAAAAAAAAATTGTTTTGGTTATGGGATGACTGGTGGGGACAAATATAGGGGAAAATCTGGGTGATATAAAAGCAATCATCAATGAAACTATTTGCTTTATGCCATAGTCATCTCATTCCCCAACTGAATCCTTATAACAATGGAAAACATCCAATACTGTGATTATATATCTGACAGTATAGACCTTAGAAGTTGGTAGACTATGGCCTGTGGGCCAAATCCTGCCTGTTGCCTCCTGTTTTTGCTTTGTACTATGATTAAATAATATTTAAAAATTTAAAAACCATTCTTAGCAGGTGGTGGGCTGGATTCGGCCTTTGGGCTTATGCCAACCTCTGGTACATATCATCCTTTGTTCTCATGTCCCCTACCCCTGGGCTGGGAAGTGCATATGTTTTACGTCTCCCCTGCCAAGAGGTATGTTTTATCACTTTCCCAGGACCTTCCTTGGTGGTTTTTTTCCCTACAGTACTCAGTCACCTTAACCCCTTGTTGCTTTCTGTAGCCCATCCTCCTTGGTAGAGAACAGGAGAGAGATCACTAGATTGTTTCACATTGAACATATGACCAGGGAGAATAAGAACTCATGCTTATGTAGATTTACAAAGTGAATTCCTCAGGTCAAAACAGAGCTGGTACGATCTCTAATATACAGATGGCAAAACTGAGGCTTGAAGAGATGAAAGGCCTTTTTTCCTTGGCCCATGATTACCCAGCAAGTGTCAGTCAGGACTTCTACCCAAATCCTGGGCTTGCTCTTCTCTGCCTGCCATGGTGCCTGTGTTGACTTGCAGCACATGTGAGAATATTTCTCTTGTGCTGATTATTGTATGTTCCTTTTCCTTCTGGCATTTCTTTTTTTTTTTTTTTTTTTTTTTTTTTAATATATTTTATTTGGTCATTTCCAAGCATTATTCGTTAAAGACATAGATCATTTTCTTTTCCTCCCCCCCCCCACCCCCCATAGCCGACGCGTAAGTCCACTGGGCATTAGATGTTTTCTTGATTTGAACCCATTGCTTTGTTGATAGTATTTGCATTAGAGTGTTCATTTAGAGTCTATCCTCTGTCATGTCCCCTCAACCTCTGTATTCAGGCAGTTGCTTTTTCTCGGTGTTTCCACTCCCATAGTTTATCCTTTGCTTATGAATGGTGTTTTTTTTCTCCTGGGTCCCTGCAAGTTGTTCAGGGACATTACACTGCCCCTAATGGTCCTTCTGGCATTTCTGCTGACTCTTCTGATCATTCCCTTTTTCTCTGTGATTCCTTTAAATTCCCCTCCACCCCCACCACCCCTGGACATGCTCCAGACTACCTCAGCTTGTCCTCTACTCTGCTGCCATTTGTTTGGCTGACCCTGTAGCATTTGAAGGTATAGTTCCAAATCCCTCCCTCCCTCCCTCCCTCATCTTGGTTATCTTGAAATAACTGAGGCCTCTTTTTCTTTTGTCCTCCTTTCTGAACTCGAGAGAGAGAGAGAGAGAGAGAGAGAGAGAGAGAGAGAGAGAGAGAGAGAGAGAGAGAGAGAGAGAGAGAGAGAGAGAGAGAGAGATTTATAAATGCTTTCTGTGCATCACTGGGTAGATAAACACAAATAAGATGATGCCAGACCTCAGGAAGCTTACATTCTAGTGTAGAAGGACCACATTTACTGAGAGATGGGTGGAAGGCAGACAGATGAATAAAGTCAAAAGTTCACTCAGTGTCCAAGGAACAGAGTTGACTCTCTTTCAATCTCAGGGGGTCATCATTTGATAAAAGAGAGGGAATACCACATTTTCATCATTCTTCATTTTTAGTGGTAGTGTGGTAAATTATTTGGTTTGCTGGCCCTTTGGGATCCTTTGTGCTGCTGGAGACGTGTTCTGATCCAGGTGTTTTCATGAACTTTGCTGCTAGCCACCGCATTCTCCTTTGCGGAAGGCATTTCTGGTCCAGAGGATGCCAGGCATCCTGCTGTGGTGACTTCATGATAGGCTTAATGTCACTGATTCATACATAGTAGGAAGAAAACCAATTGCCCACCAAAGGTATTCCCCCCTGGATCTGTAGAACCGTTCTCAGAGTTAATTCTTTGTGAAGGAGAGAATTGATGTGGGCATCAAAGTCAGGTCCCAGCGCTTCACTTAGTCTTTCTGTGCCCTTGGGGCATAGATAGCCTCTCTGAGCTTCGGCATCCTATCTGTAATATGGGGACAATAATGCTCTCATTTTTCCTCTAAGAGTTTTTTAGTTTTGTATGAACCCTAAAGTGAGGTATGAGTTACCATTATTATTGGACAGTACTCCAGGGACAGGACCTGACCTTGGACTGGACTCTTTCTTCTGACAGATGCTGGATGTAACCATCCAAACATTCCCTTGGGAGAGGCCCCCTGACGAGACCCATTGATTTGGGGTAGCCATGTGTTCTGTATGGGAAAGGACAAGTCATCTCCACACCTGGTTGATTTCTCCTTGGGATTTTTACTATAAGCTGTTGTTTCTCACTTCTCTCAGTTTATCATTTGGACTAGGAAAGCTTCTGCTGATTTGGTAGCAGCCTCTTCTCCCTGACCTGGAGCTGTCTTGATGAGTGTTTCCATTCTGGGGATCTATACCATCAGTCTTGTATTTTGATTGCATTACAAAGATCTGATGGGCACTGTTGACTCATTTAGCTTTTCCTAGGGCAGCATTCAAGGGCTTTTTGGCTGGCTGTTGGTCAGTTTTACATTTGAGAACTGCAAGACTGGCTCTCCTTGAAGAACCTTGAAGCTGTTAGCAGCTGGCTGGTGGTAGGATCCAGGCGCTTCCGACCCATCACTCTGACATTCTGCTTTCCCAGTTGAGTTGCTTGCTCTGATCTATGTTGATTTTGCCACTGGCTCTTAATGAAGCACACCTTCCAAATATTACCCATCTAAGCACCACATTTTATGGAAGGGAGATCTTGGGGTTAGGTTGTAGCATGAACTTCACCTCTCAATTCGCATGCCGCTTATTAGAACTAAAAGCAGGTACAGTATGGAGACATACATTGAGCTTAAAGAACTATTTCTTCCTAATTATCTGAGCCTGTGTTCATTTTACAGTTTCAGCGGCCCTCCTTATTTGGTCCCCTTTGCCAGGATGGTCATTGGACAGCTTACTTCATAGCCACTTCAGCTAAATTAAACAAGCATTTTCATTGGGAATCTCCCCCCCCTCCCCATCTTTTAAAATCACTTTCTCTCTAAATGATGGCTGACTTAAGTTACTATGACTTGCACCTCTGTTTCCCATCAGTGTCCCTCCCCCCACTCTGGGATGTTTCTCTCTGACCATGTCTTTCTGGTTTAGTCACAGAATTGTTTATCCTGACTTCATCCACTTGCCTGGTGGGAAATGTAAGAAAGCATTTCTTGCTTGTACCCTTGCTCCTCAAAGAAGGTTTGCTTCTGCTATTAGCCAAGGCACTACAGTGCAGATTATGCCTTAGACATCTTTTGTGTGGCCCTGGAGGCACATCTCTGTGTTCCAAGATGTTGATTGGGAAACATTGTCTTAATGGGCTTGGGCTCTATCTCTAAGGAACAGAGGATGCCTCTGCCCTCATGTTCCCATTGCTTAGCTGGCATTTAGTAGCCTCCTGTTCTTAAGCCATATGGAGCTAGAACTGAGGAGTATGGCCCCAGGTTCTCTATCTAATCTAGTTTTGCTCAAGTATTAGAACATTCAGCAAAAAGAGATGATGGAGGAATCCTTGGAGTTAGGCCTCAGTCTTGAGTGAAGAATGTGATATTTCAGAATTTGGACCTGGAGCTGTTGCCTAGATCCTCATCCTTGTGTTGCCTTTTATCCTTGGGTGGTATGTTTAAAGCTGTAGGAGTGGTGTAAATGCAGGGATAACTCCAGCTCTCCTCTGGGGCCTCCCTATAGCTCCACATAAGGATGTATTCAGCTCTCCAGTGATTCAGGAGATGACTGGGAATCCTAAAACATGATGCACCCTGCTGCTGCTTTTACCCATCTCCCAAGAGTCTGAACCCTGGACAGCGGTGGGCTACCCAGCCTGGCTGCTCTCCTAGGCCTGTCTGTCTGGTCCTGAACTACCCTTGGCAAGGGTATAGGGGATTCTCTGCTACTTAAGAGGACCCCTCCACAAATGGACATTTGAGTACTGTTCCAAATTGTACCTTTGCACCCACCGAAGCAGGTTGGATTCCCTTTGAGTTCCTTTTTTGGGCTGGGTCCGTCTGCCACCAGTACACAAAAAGGTACATAGAGTTGGGCTTTTGGCCTGGGTTGCCAAGAGGGTTGAGAGCTGGTAGTGCCAGGCCTCTGGGTGCCTGTGGTGCTTCCCGTTTATTCCTGGGAGCTGCACTGTGGCTTTCCTGTTGGTTTCTCTTAATCCTTTTGCTTGTATAATTCACTCATTTCCTGTTTGTACTCATTTGGTCTTTTTTCTTCTATTGGACTTCTCTTCTCCAAAGCCCATGCTGGTAGTGGTGCTGATTGCCTGCTTCTTAGAGACCACAAGGTCTTCCTTCCACGTCCTTCCATGCCTGGAACTTAGTGATGCTGGGTGCAGCTGACCAGTCCATAGCTTTGAGTTTTGAGCAAGTCTAAGGTTTGGCTGACCTAAGGTCTGTTCTGGGTGTGGTGCTCAGGAGTGGGTCCTATACACTTTTTTTTTTTTAAACCCTTACCTTCATCTTGGAATCAATACTGTGTGTGTATTGGTTCTAAGGCAGAAGAGCAGTAAGGGCTAGGCAATGGGGGTCAAGTGACTTGCCCAGGGTCACACAGCTAGGAAGTGTCTGAGGCCAGCTTTGAACCTAGGACCTCCTGTCTCTAGGCCTGGCTCTCCATCCACTGAGCTTCCCAGCTGCCCCTGGTCCTGTTCACTTTTATCTTTCTTTGTATTGGAGAAGCTGAGGACCTTGATAATGGTCCAGCCTATTGTAAATTGCTGTCAGAGGCGGCCTTAGCCCTTGCACTTGTCCTCCGAAGGATTCCTGAACTAAAAAGTAATTCCCTTCTCACCTCCCAGGAGCTCTGAATTATTTGGCATTTCTGTCACTTTAGTTTCAGCTCTTGGCTTTATGGCCACTGAGACCTAGTTAAGGGAGAGGATTTAGAGCTGGGAGTAGCTCAGACATGTGGTGTGTTGTTCTCCCTGCCCTCCAATCTGTTTTACAGAAGATGAAACCAAGCCCCAGATTGGACTGGCCAGCTCTACATCACTGAACTTCTAAGCAACAGAAATAGGATTTGAACTCAAGTCCTTTGACTTGAGGTTCAATGTTCTTTCCTTTGGGGAATGGTAGTATATTTGACTTTCCTCTTTTTGGGTAGATTCCCCAGGAATAAGGCAGGAAGAGGCAGCTGTTTCAGATCCAGGTGTTCCTTAGGAAATCCTGGCTTCAGCTTCCATATAGAGTCCTTGGGGATGGATGTGGCTCTCACTAATGGGCTGGGTCCTTGGGGCTTCTACCCTTCTCTAGGGTTTGAGTGAATTCCCAGAGAGGAGAGTCTTTACTTTAATTACTGTGATCATAGTGGCTGATTAGAGGGCTGCTTGTTAATTGATTAGATGACAATCCTTTACATTGATTTTGAACTGCTGGAACCCCCCCCCCAATAAATTAGGGTCAGGTGAATTTATTTTGGTAGATGGAAGAGTGAAACCAAGTATAGGTTAAGCTTTCTGCACCTCTTAAGTTTTATTTTCTTATGTCCCTAATTTCCAACTTCTCAATCAGAAAGCAGTTCAGTTGATTTCTTTGGCTCCTTGGTGTAGGTGCTGAGCAGTTGGTTGGCTTTCCTTCGATCAGCCCTTTTGCCCTGTCTCTTTGGCAGTAGGAGACGCCTTTATTTGATTTGGTTGCATTTTTCCTTTGCTCTCTCCCCACCTCCCACTGCAGAATGGATGAACCCTATTCTGAAATATATTTTTAAAACATTGTTTAAAATCAAACACCCTGCCTTTCTTGAAACCACAGAAACTGCTTGTGAAACAAGTGACGGGGCGAGCTGCCAACAGGGAGCCAAATGCAGACTGTTAAACACCAATCCCTTAATGACAAAATGGCAAATGTGGGACCAAAGCCTGCAGGATTGTTGTGGAGAGAAGGTTTTGCTTCCAAATGAAATGTTATGGTGCTGAGTCTCTACTTTCGTATTTGGGATGCTTGAATTCTAGGCATTCTTAATGGCAGATTCTTCCAAAAGTGTCTTGTGTGGCTGGTCTGTTATCAACTCATAGTTCAGGGAAGGTTTCATCATTATGTAAGGAGTGTCCTGAAATACAGACCAGCTCCTCCCCATCCCCACCCCTTTTTTTCCCTTTTCTTGCTGGGAGGGAGGATGAGGTGGTTAAAGCAAAGCCTTGGAGTGGTTTCTATTCCTAACCCCACCCCATCTGGGGATTGAGGAATCGGAGCTAAACTTTGGCTCCCACAGGAACTAACTTCAGTGCCGGAGGCTGGTATCCCCTCCCCTGGTTTCCCATGTTTTCCCATGATGACAAACATGTTTGTTGTCATTGATGTTTTGTCTGTGACAGTTCTTCATCTTTGGACACTGAACTGAGAGTAGCTACCTACATTTTCAGAATTATACACTTAATCTTAATCTCCAGGCCTACTCTGATGCTGCATGGTGATGTGGAGATGTTCTTAACCCCTGGAAGTCTGCTAACAAAACATAACATTCTTGATTCTCCCTACCAAGATGAAATTGTGGTTTGCTTATGGGCCCACAGAGAGATTCGATCTGAGGACCATCCTGGCCAAGGCTAGGAAGTGATTCCTGGAGACCAGATCTTCTGAGAGGACAAAGAGGCACTACTGATCCTGACAGTCTCCAGCTTCCTTGAAGAACTGAGATAGTACTTGGCATGGTGTTTTGCTTTTTTTTTTTTATAATTAGAAATAAAATCCCACTGACCATGATAGTCAAGCCTGGAACAAGTATCTGCTGTGTGGCACATATTGTGCTTTTGACCAGAGATAATGGCCAGAAAATGAAAGAAGAAATTTGTGTGGACAGAGACATCTAGAATGAGGACGTAGTCAAGAAAGTCAGGATGGGGGGTAGCTGGGTGGCTCCGTGGATTGAGAGCCAGGCCTAGAGATGGGAGGTCCTAGGTTCAAATCTGGCCTCAGACACTTCCCAGCTGTGTGACCCTGGGCAAGTCACTTAACCTCCATTGCCTACCCCTTACTTAGAACCAATTCCCAGTATTGATTCCAAGACAGAAGGTAAGGGTTTAAGAAAAAATTAAAAATAAAACAGAAAGGCAGGATGGTCTGGGAGTCATAGGCACTGGGGTGGCAGTATCAGAGAATTCTTCTAGTCTTGGAGGCAGAAAGAACAGGATTGGCTGGGATTCAGACACAGGACAGGGATGGTGGTGGTGGTGGTGTGTGTGTGTGTGTGCGCGTGTGCGTGTGCATGCGTGTGTGCTGCATTGAGTGTTAGAAAGAATGATCAGGGCCAGGCTGTGAGGGTCTTACAAGTCAAAGAGAAGAGTTGCTGTTGGAAACTAGAAGGTAGTTGGGAGCCTCTGCAGCTTGAGGAGAGAGTGACAGGGTCAGACCTGCCCTTTAGGAAAAGGAAAAGCTCCATTGTGGAGGGGAATTCCAGGCACTCTTAGGGGGCCACTCGGTCTCCTTTAGGGAAGAGTAGTGTTTCCTTTCGGTTTTCTTTCTTAAGGACCTGAAGACTGACAGCATGGCCTGTTTGATGGAGGAAAAATGGAATAGGAGGGAAGAGCCAGAGGGCCAGTGCCAAGGCCTGGTCTTTAGACCTTCTGAAAGGAGGCTGACTGAATGGAAGTGGAGGACAAGGGAAGGGAGAAAGACCAATAAGTAGTTTTTGCCTTGTCCTCATTGTTGGCCCACCAGAGCAGTGCCAGTCCTCAGGGCCCTGGGCAAATCTCCCCATCTCCCTCTGCCTCAGTTTCCTCACCCATTAAAGATCTCCTTCCTTCTAGGGTTGTTGGCACCAAATGAGATAAATCTCTTAAAGGTCTGTTTACATGTTAGGTATTATTTGCAATTGTAATAGAGGAAATACTAGTAGGGGCCTTTGGGATTCCAAAGGCACTACTTTGTTTTTTTCACTCGCTCTGGTACCAAAATAGACTGATAGGCCTCTCCTGGACCTTTGTCTATTTTTTTGGAAGCTTCTCACCCAGAAATCACCCTTTCATTTGGAATGTTAATGACCAGTACATGTCTTTATAGTCAGCCACCAGGTATAAGTCAGTCACCCTGCATTGGTCACCTCTGGTCTTAGGAACTTGGTCACTAGATTTTCCTTTTCAGTTTTGTTCCTGGCATCCTTCTAGAGAGGCTGAGGTAAGATTTCCATTCTATAGGCGTGTGGTGGGATGGAGATAGGAGGAAAGAAGACTACGATTCTTCAGGAAGGTCTCCCAGGGCTGTTTCTTCACCAATAGACTCCTCTCATATTTTATCTGGTATCTAACATGGAGTCTTAGAGTGGTGATATTCTCAAGGTCCTCAGGGCTGTAGGGCTCCCTGGCAGTGCTCAGCAGTAACGGGCACTCATAATTCATTTATGTTTCCTGTGTCCAGAATGCTTAGGAGATGCCTAGAGAAGACAAGCCCCGGCTTTCCAGAATCTCACTATCTGAGAAGGAAATATCAGGAACCTAGCCAGCTCGAATAAGAGTATTCACAGGAGGAGAAAGCCTTCTCCTTGTATTCCCTTTTATTTTTTCTTTTTAACCCTTACCTTCTGTTTTAGGATTGATACTAAGTATTGGTTCCAGAAGAGTGGGAAGGGCTAGGCAATGGGGGTTAAGTGACTTGCCCAGGGTCACACAGCTGGGAAGTGTCTGAGACCAGATTTCAACCCAGGACCTCCCAGCTCTAGGCCTGACTCTCAATCCACTGAACCACAGAGCTGCCCCTCAAACTTTCTTGAGTGTCACTAAATTAGGGGAAAAGCTTGTAAAGAACATGATCTCAGCTCCTAGATAGAATTGTGTCCTTGCTTATTTCTTGCTGATTTGTCTTTCAGATATTTTTTGACTATTGAAGTTGCCCTAGCCTCCGTGTGTCATTATGGTAAAGGTGTGCTAATGCTTAGTGGGATATGGCTCTCTTAGAAGAGAATTAAAGGAGGAGGGTTTGCACTATTGCCTGATGGTTCAGGATCTCACAATGTAGAGAAAACTATAGGGAGAAAATGGGTGAAGGTAGAGGACTTGTCTACCTCCCTGGAGAAAGGGAATAGGGTTGGAAAGGGAAGGCCCAGTCCTTCACTGTCAGCATTTCTTAAAATCGTCAGTCACCGGGGTTCTTTAGGCTTTACTGGATTGTCCAAGGGGTCCAGGACACACAAACAAGATAAGAATCCATGGATTGGCAAGACTGTGCTTCCTTCTTCATCACAAAGATTTGTCCAGGGTTCCTAGAGAAGCTCAAGATCCAGGAGGCCAGGAGAGAGTGTAGACTGTTGAAAACTAGAAGACCAGGGCTCAGGAGGACCTGCTCTTATGTTCCCTTGAGGTCCAGAGGTGGCAGAACTGCTGTGGTGGCGTGGCAGTGCCCACTCCCACACCTTTTAATTCGGAGCTCTTTGCAGCAGGCTCAGAGTGTGTGTGTGTGTGTGTGTGTGTGTGTGTGTGTGTGTGTGTGTGTGTGTGTGTGTGTGTGTTTCAAGGGGTGGGGTCCAATGGAACTGAGGGCCTGTTAGACTGGTCTGCCCCTGCCCACTGCTTTCCCTCCCTGAAATGGGGAGGGAGACTGAAACCCCTGCTTGTTGAGCTCTGCTGAGTCAGTCTCTCCCCTAGATTACGCAGCCTGAGGCTGCTCCTCACCCAAGAGTCCCTAGAGTCTCCTGGGCTGCTGTGGGAATGGGTGGGGAGGAGGGTAAGGGCAGGTGCCAGGACCAGGTGCTGGGTGTGTCCTCCATGGTAATAGGGGATGGGTTTTGGCAAAGCTGCCTGATGGGGCCTGGGGCGGGTCTGAAATAGATTTGGTGCCTGGATCCATGGGGTCCTGAGAGAAAGGCTGGGGGTAGGGGGTGGGGAGGAGACACAGAGCAGACACTGGCTGGAGCCCTAGCAGAGTGCTGACTTAGGAGAGAGGGCCTTGATGGCCTAACAGAAAGGAACACTGGGCTTAGTGTTGGGTTTCCTATTTATTAACTTTATCTTCCTGAGCAAGTCATATATTAAAAGGTCATCCCTGCCTTGCTGACTTCCCATGATTCTTGAGAGGCTCCTAGGATCAGAGGCCTCGAGTCGGAAGGAGCCTGGAGGCCTTTTCATTTTACAAGAGAGGAGATCGAGGCCCAGCAGGTTACATGGTTTTTCTGTGGTCCCTGACCTGGTAAATGTCCGTGCTGGAATGTGAAGCCAAACTCTGTCCTGGAGAGAAAGGATAGGAGCCAGCCAGCTCTCCTGCCTCCCTCGGGCTGAGATAATGGGTTTAAAAGAGCTCTGTCTCTAGCTTCTCCAGTGTTGACATTTGTTGCCATATTCCCAACCCCTTCTGCTTCTTGAAACCTTTCTTTATTTCTGGGATCAAAACCTGGACCTTCCCTCTGCCGCTGCACCCCCCTTCCCCTTCATTTGGGCCAGATAATTTCCCTTGTGTCCAGTGAGGATTTTAGGTAAAATTTTGCTTATAAGCATTGTTAGACTATTGGGCTGTCTTGACTGATCACCCAGGCTTAAGAAGCAGAGTTCTTTGCTTCCTGGTTCACCATGGCTAAAATGCTGATTTACTGGTCTCAGACACTTCCCAGCTGGGTGACCCTGGGCAAGTCACTTGACCCCCATTGCCTAGTCCTGACCACTCTTCTGCCTTGGAGCCAATACACAGTAGTGATTCTAAGATGGAAGGTGAGGGTTTAAAAGAAAATAAAATGCTGATTGAGTGCACCATACTCTGAAATCTATAGCTCATAGAGTAGGTGGGCTGAAAGAAGCTATAAGGTCACCTTAGCCAAGCCTTCCCCTTTATATATGAGGACATGAAGGCCCAGCAGGGTTGGGATCTGTGCCACAGTTTGTGACAGAGAGGCAGAACCAGAACTCAGAACTCCTACCTCCCAGTCTAGGGACTCTGCACTATACCTGATGGGCGGTCTGCCACCTTAGAGGAATTGGGCCGCGGTGTTTGAAGAGGGAACTTGTGGAAAGGGCACTGGGAAGAACACTGGGCCCTAGTCAAATGACTTGATGTCGGTTACTCTGAAATTCTGCCGGTTGACCCAGTGTTGCCTCTCCAGGGGAAGAAAGAAGCCAGAAGGCCTGGAAGCATTTATTGAAAGCCTGTGGCACCTTCTTTCTGATTGAAACCCAGAGGGAAGTGGCTGATCAGAGAAAATGAGGGGGGCCGGGGAAGGGACTCAAAGGAAGGGCCAGGAGGAGCAAGCACCCTGTTGACTCTTGGCTGCGGTGTCTTCCTCACAGCTGGCATCTTGTACGATGCAAACTGGCTTTTCCCCATAATCCATCTCAGGGCCAGTGGAGCCCAGATTAGAGATGCTGGAAAAGTCTTCTCATTTAGGTGGAGATTCTCTAGATCTAGTGTCTGTCCCCTCCCCCGTGGAACAAGTCAGGCTTTGGGGAAAGCTGTGTTCTGCCTGGCTCTAGGAGAGATCTTATGCAGACCAGTCCTCTTGTGTTCCTTGCAGTCAGTGAAGTGGTGGCGGAAGCGTGTATAGACTGTCACAGGCCCACACTGGCCCCGCTGGGTCTGGGGGTGGGGTGGCAAGTTCTGTCTCTCCCCAAGCATTTCTAGAGTTCACCAGCCCCATTCTGTGGCAGCCCCAGGTACTGCTGAGGGAAGGAAGAGCCAGGCCCCCTTCCGGGGCTGGGGTTGCACACCCTTAACCAATGAGAAGCCCTCCTTGCTCTAAAGCCATTGGCTCACAGGCATCGAGTGACAAGGAAGAGCTCCTGGGTGAGGCTGTGCCCCAGTCGAAGAAGAGAAGATGGGACCTCAAATATCACCAAAGGAGAGTGGCTTGGGAAGGTTGCCCCAGAGATGTGGGTAATGCAGCCCTTGGCCCAAGTAACATCAGGCTCCAGGTTCACCCTGGGAAAGTCCTGCTAGTGGAGCAGTTTCTTTCCTGACCACAGGAGGGGACTTGCTGTACAGACAGTTGGACTCCCTCTCTTGTGTTGGTGAATAAGCTTTGTTCCCACGATGCCCAGCAAAACTGACTCTTGGCTCTCCTTCCTTCTTCCTGAGACCATAAGCCTCCTGGCCTCTCCTGTTCTGTTCCAGGCCCAACTGATGATGGGAACACCAAAGTTACTGGCGGGCAGCCAGCCCATTCCTGCCTCTTCCCAGGATGTTTGATTTTGCCTGGTCTGTGGAGTGGGTTGGTTCTCTGGTGTGTGCAGTGGGCCTCTGCCCCACGGACAGGGCGGTGCTTGGAAACAGGAAAGCGTGATCTCCCCTCCTCCTCATCCCCTCCTGCCAAGCAGACTGGAGTTAGAGAGCAGGAGCTTGCCCGACTTGCCTGCCGCTGCTCCCCATGACGGCAGAGATCTGGGGGAAGATTAATGGACGTGTGAGTAGGGAAGCTCCCTTGGGAGCTCATTATCACCTCAGGGCTGAGCTTGTGGCCACTGTTGTGCTCTCCTTTGGGCACTAGTGAAATTAGGGGCTTCTTGGCTCTGAAAGCAGAGGCTTCTGTTGCTTTCCCCACTGCTTGTTGGGTGCTCTTACTAGAATAGGGGGCCCGGGGTCCATCTTCTCTAAGCTACATTGCTTACTTCTCAGCTTGCCACTTGGAGTTTTTCACAGCTTGAGTATTGCTGCCCCAGTCAAGCTCCCGGGCAGCATTCAGAGGAGTTGTAGCTGCCCCCTTGCATTAAAGAAGTCAGAAAGCGCAGCTAAGCTGCATGAAGGCCAGCCTCGGTTTGGGAGACTTGGCTTCCTTCTGTGGTGGGAGATGCGGCTAAGGGAGATCAACCTCCGTGGCTGAAGGCTTCCTAGACTGAACTGCCCTCCGAAGGCTTGCGATTAGATTGCAGGGATGAAGAATCCAGGGTTTGGGTGCAACTGAATGGGGAGGGGGCCATAACTTAGGGGCTGGGGTGGGCAATCAGTCTGCTGAGAAGCTTAGAGAGGCCTTGGCCTTCCCCTTCTCCCCATGCCTCTCATCCACCCACCTTTTGCCTTTCCTTCTTTCTGCCACCTATCTAATTGATGAAGTGGTGCTTCTCTCTGACTTGGGCTGTGATTAGGATGGACATTGGGTGTAGGAAGCTGTGGTTTGACTTTAGGCATCTGACAACAGAAGGGGAAGGCTTTTTTTCAAGTAGTTGATGCTACCTCTTCCTCTGCCTGCCTGCCTGCTTGCCCACATACCTCCTTCCTGATCCAAAAGATTTGGGTCTGGGTTAGGGTTAGGCAATTTGGATATTAAAAAGTAATTGGGGGGGGGGCTGGCCAGACCCGGAGTTGGGAAGTCCTGGGTTCCAATTTATCCTTAGACACTTCCTAACTCTTTGACCCTGTATTGATTCTAAGACAGAAGGTAAGGGTTTAAAAAAAAAAGTGATTGGGGGGGAGACTCTTCAGGAACCTTGAAAACTGTTATTGACCGTACTCCCTCCTTGAATGGCAGAAAAATTAGCAGTTTCTCAAGGTCACTCAATCTTAAGCAGTATTTGGCCTAGTTAGCTGGTTTGGCATCTTAGGAGGTTTCTTCTTTATATTTGGGCAATAACTTCTTGGTGGGAGGCCTCCATGCTGTGTTCCCAGGGCTCCCCATGTACCAGGTTTGCCCCTTTCCTCCCCTCCACAGGTTGTTTTAATCCTCTTGCCTGTAAACAGCCTGAGCAGGCCATGTTTGCCCTGCTCACATGAGCTGGTTATCTCTTGTAGGATGACTGGCATCCAAGCTGGAGAGATTGCAGTCACTTGATGGGGTGGAGCTGTCTGCGAGAAGAATTGCAGACCCCAGGAGGAAACTTTCCTTGGTTGGATTTGGAGGAAAAATTGGGGATATTTTTTATTCCTTCAGGATGAACAAATAGTGCTCTCTGCTTGTTTCGGAGGACTGGCAGCTCAGCGTCTTTCTTTCTCACATTCCTTGTGTTGTCCTACGTTCCTATAGCTTGTGTCCCATTTCTCCTTCCCTTCTATAAACCTCAGGCTCTTCGAGTCTCCCTACAGGGGACCAAGGCATCCAGCTGTTAGAGGAAACTGGCCATGGACAGGTGGTTAGTTCATGGAATGCACAACCCAACAGGAGCCAAAAAAAACCTTCCCAAGCAATAATGCTGTTAAGCAGTGGGGCTGGGGGCTGCCTGCTTGTCCTGCTCCCAGAATCTGAGACTAACCTCCTTGCTGATTTCTCCCACTTCCCAGCTGGTGACCTGACCGAGAGCTTAGCTCCAACACATGAACCATCAAACAGGGCTCTTAAAATACAGTCTAGTTTCCCCACTCACAATAAACTCTTAAAATGAAAACAGCAACAAAAATAATACCTGATCCTTAGGCAGTGCTTTAAACTCTTCAAGGCACTTGACATGAATGATATCCTTACAGCTTTACTACATGGGGGATGGGAGAGCAGCCAGGTAGCTCAGTGGTTGAGAGCCAGGCTCAGAAATGGGAGGTCCTGAATTCAAATCTGGCCTCAGACCCTTCCTAGCTGGGTGAGCAAGGCAAGTCACTTAACCCTCATTGCCTGGCCCTTACTGCTCTTCTTCCTTCGAACCAATATACAATATTGATTCTAAGACGGAAGGTGAGGGCTCTTAAAATAAATAAATAAAAACCAAAGGGGGGGGGAGGTTAAATCCTATGGGAATTATGATCCCTATTTTGCAGACAAAGGGAACCAGAGAAGCTCACTCAGGTTACCTTTCTTGTGCAGGGTCAACGGCTTATAAGGAATAGAAGCAAATTTGGAACCCAGCTCTTTCCAACTTAACCATAAGCTTGCTTCCCATTGGGTTCTGATGCCACTGGGAGCCATGGAACTAGAATCCCCAGGCCACAGGATATTTCAAGGCTGGTGACATCAATCTGGTGGAGTCTTTATCTGCTGCCTCCCAAGTGCAAGGAGGCGGTGACCTTCATGCCAGTAGAGCCCACACTCTGACAGGCTATGAGTCCAGGCCTCTATGGCACCTGCTCAAGGGACCGCAGAGCTTAGTGGGGAGAGAGAGAACTGTATTCCCAGAAGGGTGACTACCAGGGTGCGTGCACATGCGTGCGTTTAAATCATAGTAGTTAATGCAAGCATGCATCTTATCAGTGGAAGGGGAGGACTTGCATGGATGAAATAAAATACTGTTTGGAAGAAGTCATAGTAGGCACAGTGGTCCATCCTAGGGATGGGTTGTTCATTTTGAATGTTTGTATTAGAGTAGACAATAAGCAGGAAATGGGGGTTGTAGGCCTAGGACTAGTCAGCCCATTTGGGGCCTATAAAATATCCAAAGTGGGTGGTCAGAACAGTGATTTGAAACTTTTCCTGGCAACCTTTGAGAATAGTATGGGGCTATGTCACCTTGGAAAAGTCATTTGGTTTCTCTGGGCCTGGTAAAATGGTCTGCTAGTTGACTGCAAAGGTTCCTTTGAACTCAGAATCTTGGGATTGTAAAGAGAGATGTCTCTGTCTCCTGGTAGGGGAAAGGCCAAGGCCTCAGAGATGAGATGAGTCACAGTGAGTGTTCAATCAAGACCCAGTTCTTGCTATAGAACTGTTAGATCACAGGCTGAGCATTGGAATCTGTAAAAATTGTAGCTCACTTGGCCTTTCCATTTTTTAAGTCAACAAAAATTATTTTCTCTTCTTTATACCTTCCCCCTTTGGGGAAGAAAAAAAGGAAGAGAAAATCAGAAGCAATATGCCTTGTCTCACAAGCTGAAACCCCTGGTTGGCCGTATTCAAAAAGCATTTCTTATGGCTCGAGGACCTTAGTCACTCTCCAGTCTATTGTACCTTGTGTGTAGATATCAAAGTGGACATACAAACAGGTGGTCAGAAGAGTTGCCTTTCCCATGGAGCTTTTGCCCACATCATTTCCTTTGGGGCTCATAGTAGCCTTGTGAAGGAGGCACTACAGGGAATATTAGCGCCGTTTTACCAATGAAGAAAGAGACGCATCAAGGAAGTGCCCATAGTTACACATCCAGGAAGTTTGGGAGGCAGGAATCTGAGTCCAGTTCCAGCCCTCTCCCCTTTCTGACTAAAGATTTTAGAGGCAGCTTGGTCCAGGACTCCAGAGCCCTAGGTTGAGAGTCGGAAGGCCCGTGTTCCAGTTCTGACTCTGCCACTTGGCAAGTGACTCAGCCTCTCTGAGTCCCAATTGAAGGGCTGCTGGGAGCAAGTCTTCTGAAGCTGTTGAGTTAGAGATGTCACAAGCACGTGCGGGAGCCGCCCCCCCCCCCCCCCCTTACTAGTTGTTTCCCTTGTTAGAATGGAAGATCTTGGAAGTCAGACATTGGCTGTTTGCCTGAACAGGTATCCCTAGCACGTGGGGCGCCCAGTGCTCGGCACACAGCAGTCTTTTAATAAATGCTTTTGACTTGACATGAGGTGGTTATTTCGTCATTTCGGTCATGCCCCACTCATCATGACCCCTGCTGGGGGTTTTCTTGAGAAAGATCCTGGAGCGATTTGCCATTTCTTCTTTAGCTCATTTGACAGAGGAGGGAATTGAGACCAACAGGGTAAAGTGACTTGCCCAGGGTCACACAGTAAGTGTGTGAGAACAGATTTGAACTCGGATTTTCCTGACTCCAGGCTGGGCACTCTATCCACTGTGCCACCTACCTGCCTTGACTTGAGGTAGGTCTTACCAGAAGGGATGAGAAATCACTCCCTGGCACACCCAAGGATCCCCTCAGCCACCTGTCCTAGGCTGCCCTCTTTGCTGCATAGGTTCATGGTTCAGGTGCCAAGTAGAAGGCGTCTTTCTTGTCCTGCTTGAATGCCTAGCCCCCAGATGCTGTCCATGTTCTACTCCCTCAGCTTGGAAGAACAAAGAAGGAAGAAAGGGAGAAGACATTTATCCCTTGCTCTGCTCTTCCCCCCTTCCCCCATTCAAGACCCTCCCCTCAGACGGATTGTTACTCTCAAGACCTGGATGTCCTGTTGCCTGGCAAGCTGACCTAGTGCCCCTTGCTAGGACTCTTGTTGCTGTCACCTCCTTTTGAAAGGAAATACTTGGGAGCTAGGTTCATATCCCACCTGGGCACTGCTGTGTGACTGACTGGGCAAGTAACTTAAATCTCCCTGAGCCTCAGTTTCCCTGTCTAGAGAATTACAGCTCCTCCCTTGCAGGGTGGTTGTGGGGAATCATAAGATAATGTCTTAAGCCTTTTGTCAGCCTTCAAGTGCCATAAATGGGGATGATTATTTCTGCTCTGTATAATGGGTGCCTTTGTCATTGCCTGACGTGAATTTGTCTATGTCCTCCTTCCCCCAGCCCTCAAGCCTTCTCATAACAAAGATTTTTAAAGAGAAAGAAAAAAAGTTTCAGCAAAACCAGTGCCTTCCTGGACAGCAGGTGCAGTATCCCCCCACCCACCTCCACAGGGATCAGAGGAAAGGGCTTGTCCAAGAGGCCTGCTTCCCCTGCCTCCTTCCCCAGATCCTCCCAGCTTCTCTGAATTGTTCACAGTTAGCCTTCCAGTGGGATGGATTTACATTTGTTTCTACAGCTGGTGTGCCATTGTCCCACGATGGGCACCGACTTGGCTTCTGGTTCTTGGCTGGTACAGAAAGTGGCATGCGGGTGTATGTGGGGCCCTTCTTTTTCCCTTTGTCCTCCTCGGACTCTGGGCTTAGGAATGGGACGGAGACTTTCAGTGTTTGAGTTGGAAACTGGCTTTGTAAGTGGCGAGACGAATTCTCTTATGGCTGCTGGGAGTTTCTTTCGAGGCAGGCGCCTCACCCCCACCTCCACTCCCCCACCGTAGCCAGGTGAGGCAGTGTACATATAGTAGGTGCCGGATGATCAGCCGAGACAGTACAGCAGGACTTCCTTGTTCTGGGAGCAGCTTTGTGGGCAGTCAGAGAGTGGCTCTTCGACAACAGACCCCAGTCCATTGCCAACCTTTACTGAAAGTTTTCCCAGCCTAGAAGGATTTTGCCAGAGTTAAAGCTGCCCTAGTAAAGGCTTTGACACCTCTGAGCCCCAGTTAGTCACCAAGCGTGTATTAAAATGCTTGCTGTGTTCTTGCACTATGCTAAGTGCTAGCTGGGAGGGGGGGGGGGGGCGGTTCCTGCCCTCAGACTGCTTTCTGTATAGTGTTCAAAGAAGATTCTTTGTGTACTGTTGTGTGTCAAGTATCGGGGAAAGAATGGTGGTGGGGTGCTTTGGGCTAGCCGGGGAAAGGACCTCTGTGATTTCCTTAAGACAATCCACTGGACTCCTCTCAACCAGCTCCTGGACCAGCCATCCTGGCCAGATAGCACGCTATAATTGCCCAGTTCTAGAGGTTTCTTTTTCTTTATGGAATTTTGTAAAAAAAAAATCTTTTTTATTGAATTCTTGTTTTTACTATCACCTATAATTCCCCCAGAATCTCTCATTTCTCCTCCTCCTAGAAAACAAATACTAAAAAAAGAGGAGAAAGCTAACTCAGCAGAACAAGCCAGCAGGGCATAAAAACCGAATGTTACATGTAGTGTTCCATCTCTGTGGCCCCCTACCTCTGTAGAGATCTTAAACTTGGAACCAAGCTCAGGCTCTCCGGTTTTCCAGTGGATAATGCAAAGTGACATGGTTGTTTTTTTGGTTTGTTGGAGTTAAATACTTGAGTCTACTTCCTTCTCTTGACATCAGCTCATAGTTCTCTACAGGACACAGAGCACTGGGCCAAAGGATTTGATCTTACAAAGTTGTGAGGTCTGATCCAGCCTCAGACACTGTGATCTTGGGCCAGCCTCAGTTTCCTCTACTGTAAAATGGGAATAATAATAGCATTTGCCTCCCCAGGTTGTCAGGAACATCAAATCAGATCATATTTGTAAAGCACTTTGCAAATGCCTAAGCATTATATAAATGCTAGCTATTATTATTCTGATTAGTTGCCTTTTACCTGAGAGTATCAGACCCTTGAGAAATGATGGATATCTCAAAGTCTTAATGCAGGTTTAAAGTATTAAAGATGAAATTCGCACTAAAAATTTTGGGATGCCCAATATTTGATCCAAAGATTTTTTTCTTTGACCACTTGCTGTATTATTCTAGTTGCATTAATTTTGTTCATGCAAAAAGTTTCGATTCCATATGTTACAAAGTATATGAGATATTTTTTGGTAATTTCCTCTTCTCTTTTGATTAAGAAAAATTCACCCCATTGATATGCACAGAGGTCTCAAAAGAACAATTGCAAAGTATTCAGAACCACATAAAAGAATGCTTTAAATCAAAAAGTGCAAATCAAAATAACCCTGTGGTTTCACCTCAGACCTGCAAATTGGCAAAAATGACCAAAAAATTACAAAGATCAATGTTGGAGGGGTTGTAAAACATTGTTGGTGGAACTCTGAAATGATAAAAACATTTTGGAAAGTAATTAGGAATTCTATAAGTTGACAAAGCCCATACTTCAAAAAATTAATTCCTATTTTACTTTTTTTAAAACCCTTATTTTCTATCTTAGAATCGCTACTACTATGTGTTGATTCTAAGGCAGAAAAGTGGTAAAGGCTAGGCAGGGGGAGGTAAGTGACTTGCCATACTTTTTTTATCCAGGACCCATTTACTGGGTTTATACCCCCAAGGAAGCCCATTGACAAAAAGAACATCCCCATATCCACAAGAATATTTAAAATAGCACTTTTTGTGATAGCAAAGAACTAGAAACAAAGTGGATGCCCACTGATGGAAGAATGACTAAATAAGTTGTAGTCTATTAATGAAATGGAACATTTCTAAGCTGTCAGAAATGATAAATGTGATGAAAACAGAGAAGTAAGTAAAGAACTTCCAGAAATTATTCAGAGTGAAGACAATAGAACCAAGAAAACAATGTATATAGTAACTAGGACAGTGGAAATGGAAAAGAGCAGCTACATACCAAAAATCAAAAGTGAATGTGATTAAATATTAAAGATTAAGCAGGAATGAAGAGAAATGAGAGGATGCCCCCAAACCCAACCCCCTTTGTGACAGTGGGAGATCTATAGGGGTTATACATTGCATGAATTTTGGACTTTTTATCATATTGATCAATTATATTGGCTTTCCCCCTCTTTTTTCTTACCTTTAAAAATGCTATTTGTTATATGAGACAGCTCTCACAATATACCCTGGGGAAAACTACCCTGGGGATGTGTTTAAAAAAAAAAATTCTCTCTCTTTTCTTTTTAATCCAAAACTTCTGTCTTAGAAGTGATACTAAAGTATTAATTCCAAGGCAGAAGAACTGTAAGGGCTAAACTAGTGAAGTAAAGTGATTTGCCCACAGTCACACAGCTAGAAAATGTCTAAGGCAAATTTGAACCCAAGGCCTCCTGTCTCCCGGCCTGGCTCTCTATCTTCTGAGCCATCTAGCTGCCCCTTTTAAAACATACCTTTTCTAATTTTTTAAATATGTGCTGTAATATTCAGATCATTTATCCATTTTGAGTTTATTTTAATTTATGGTTTAAGGTGTTAGTCCAAACCCAATTTCTGCCAGACTGCTTTCCTTTTTTCCTTGCAGTTCTTGTCATATAGGGAATTTTTTTCATAGGGAATTTTTTTGGAGGAGAAGGGGGGGGATTATGGAATACCAGGTAACTGAGGCTTTATTGTTTCTGCTTTTCTTTTGTTATCTGTTCCACTGATTTACTTTTCTTTTTCTTTAACTGGTAGCAAATAGCTTTGATGATTACTGTTTTATAATATAGTTTGAAATCTTGAAGTGCTATTTCCCCTTCATTCTTTTTCCCCGTTTATCTCTAAATTAATTTTGTTGTTTTGTATAATTTTGTAAAGTTTGTTTTTGGTAGTTTGGTACAATACTAAAATGGTAATTTAATTTCTGTAGTATTTTTATCATATTGGCACAGCCCAGCCATGACTGTTCTTCTAAATTTTAAATTCTTTATTTTCTTTAAGGAGCATTTTGGAATTATAGCGATACAGATATTGAATGTGCTTTGGTAGGTAGTAGACGCTGATATTTTTATACATTTTGCAGTTATTTTTTTTATAAAGATATTTTATTTTACCAATTACATGACTATCAATTTTCTACAAAGTTAGATGATCTAAATTGACTCCTTCCTCTCCCCTCCCTCCCCCTTCCTGGAGGTAAGCAATTTGATCTGGCTTATACATGTATTATCTTTTACAGTTACTATGAATGAAACTTCTCTTTCTGTTATTCCTCCTTGGGTTTTGTTATTACTCTATAAAAATGCTTTTGATTTTGCAAGTGTATTGTGTAACCTGCTACTTTAGAGCAGCTATTGTCTCATTTAATTTCTCTATAGGTTTTTCCATCCAAATGCAAATTATCATCTTGACAATAAACATTCTTTGCCCACTTGGTCATTCCTCTCTGTGTATTTGGTCAGTTGTATTTGGTTTTTTTGTTTGTTTTTTATATTTTATTTTTGTTTTAAAATTTTTTTCCATAGTTATATGATTCATGTTTTCTCCCTTCCCTCTCCCAGAGTTGACAAGCAATTCCACTGGGTTCTACATACATACATACATTATATATCACTCAAACCCATTTCCATATTATTCATTTTTATAAAAGAGTAATCCTTTAAAACTAAAACTCCAAGTCACATACCCATATAAACAAAAAGTAATATGTTTTCTTCTTGATTTCTACTCCCACAGTTCTTTCTCTGAATGTGGCTAACATTTTTCTCATGAGTCCCTCAGAATTGTCCTGGATCATTGCACTGCTGCTAGTAGCAAAGTCTGTTACATTTGATTGTTCCACAATGTTTCACTTTCTGTGTACAATGTTTTCCTGGTTCTGCTCATTTCACTCCATATCAGTTCATGGAAGTCATTCCAGTTTTTACAGAAATCCATCAGTTCAGGGGGCAGCTGGGTAGCTCAGAGGATGGAGAGCCAGGCCTAGAGGCGGGAGGTCCTGGTTTCAAATTTGGCCTCAGATACTTCCTAGCTGTGTGACCTTGGCCAAGTCACTTGACCCCCATTGCCTAGCCCTTACCCCTCTTCTGCCTTGGAACATAGAATTGGATACATAGAATTGATTCCAAGATGGAAGGTGAGGGTTTAAAAAAAAAAAGAAATCCATCAGTTCATCATTCTTTACAGCACAGTAGTATTCCATCGACATCATCTATCACAATTTGTTCAGCCATTTCCTGATCAAGAGACATCCCCATATTTTTCAATTTTTTGCTACCACAAAAAGCACAGCTATAAATATTTTTGTACAAATAGGTCCTTCAGGCTAGACTTTTTTTGAGGTATTATTGATCACTTCCAGAAGGCTCTGGAATGTTATAGGATTTTGATGCAACAAGTGAAAAAGACTCTAATAAGGACTTTCCCTCCCTTGTTTTCATCCTCCAAAGCTTATTGCTACATTACCATTTTTACTGGTTGCATTACAAGGTAAAACTTCTGGAGTTCTAGATGACATCAATAGTTCTAGAAAGCTGGTAGGCCTCACAGCCCTGGGTTTCTACCAGCCTCAACCCTGATGCATGGGTACCCTTGATTGGTAAAACTTTCAGTGACCTGTTTGTTGTATGAAGAAGATAAAACCACAGGCCTGTCAGCAGGAGCTGTGCTGTGGGATTTTGCCTTTTATAAGTGCAGACAGTTGAAATATTAATTGTAACTTAAATTGAGCAGTTATCAGAATGTGTGGGTGGGCACAGGGGGACAATTCTGCTCCGACTGACCTTGATAAACAAACTTTAGGATAAATAGGCTCCTCTGTGTTGTTCTTGACCTTGACTCTGAAGGGCTGAATTGTTGCCTCTTTTTATTCTTTCTTATTAGGGTTCCTGGAAAAATTGGAAGCATTATAAATCATTCTTCACCATTTTACAGATGAGGGTACACAGGGGCAATGTCTTACTCCAGAGCATGAAATGAGTTCTAGAAAGAGCCATGAGTAGAAGCCAGCAATCCCCTGGTGCCCATTTAACCTCATACATTGGCTAGCACCAGCCAACACACAGAAGGCTGCCTGGAGAAAGTTGGGCTGGGGGGTTAAATCTGCACCCAGGTGGAGAAACTATTTCAGAAATGCTGAGATTTTTTTTTTAATCTTGTATTTCTTTTTTACTTTGTGTTGGCAAAAGCCCCAGGAGGAGACTGTAGATTCTGGGAGGAGATGATTATGCTGGGTGAGTCAACAGAGCTCCCCAGCTGCTGTTTTTAGTTCTTCTGCCTTTGGGTAAGAAAAGGTTCTTTGCTTGGGGGGTGGGGAGAGGAGGGCACCAAGGGAGTGCTTGCTTGTGCAGTGGGACAGGAAGAAGGTATATGGGGTGGGGGTGTAAGTGTGTGTGTGGGGTTATTTGGGACATCATGGTGTGGACAAGGTCTTATGATCAGAGCATTCATTTGCGCAGGAAATATCAAAGCCTTGAAGCTCTTAACGTGTGGAAGGATAATAAATGTCTGCTCCATTTCTTAGACAAGGTACTGTCACTTTTCCAGATCATCAGTGATAAGAAAGGCCAGAATTGCTATGAATTCTAATGGGGAAATATAGGCTGTATTTGGCAGCAAAACAGCAAAGGGGGCTTTAAAGGCATAGTGAAATGTTCTTATTGAACGGTAGGGTCCGATATTGTCAGAGACGGAAGGTGATGTGAAAGAGAGGGAGTGTAGGGAAGCCACCTAAGCTGCTCTAGCAGTCCTCCAGATGCTTGTTTTAAATTTAACTTGGTCGCCATCTCCATGAGCTCTTGACTGCCGTGGGTCATCAGTAATATCCAAGAAGCCCAATTTAGTTGCTTTTTTCTAAGTTACCCTCCAGTAACTACACCCAGAAGTAGGCACCTTATCTATATCTGGGAACCAGCTTTTGACTCCTCAGCAGTCACTTACTTCCAGGCTAATACTGCTGGATATGAATCCTGCTTCTCACTTGAAGTTGGATTAGCTGATGTCCAGATTTTTCCATAGATACAGGAAGAACTGTATACTGACAAGAGGCTGGGGAGTCCGAAGACTCCTACTTCCCCCTTTCCTCTCTGGTTAAATGAAATCAGGCTTCTCTTTGTCACCATGCCTGCTCAGAGATGGGGCTGAGATTGAACTTTGCCCTTTTTAGTTAATAGATCATGTATTGATTCTCATCTCTTTTTTTCTCCCTAATACACAGCCAGATATTTAGTCACAGTTTGTGTAACACAAACTCTGTTTAGTTTTAGCAACTGAAAACAGCTTTCATCCTCTCCTTAGATTTGGAACTAGAGGAAGACTTTAAAGGTCCTCAGAAGGATAGGTAGGTGAAGTGCTTCCCTGGAGAACCAAATCAGGATAGAATACCTGGAGCCAGGATGAAATCAAGGCTTCAGGAAAAGGGGACGAGAGCATTTCCTTTGTTAGGTCCAGTGCAGGATTGCCTAGCATTCACTAGCAAAAAGAAACCAGAATCATACAGGAAATCATAAGGCAAAAACAAACCCAGGAACAGGTTTAAGGATTCAAGGCCCAACCATTCACATGGCTTTGGCTAGTCTTGAAGGTTTTATAGTTGAATTTCAAACCAGCCATGTTTGGTGGTGGTTGTTAATCCTGCCCACTCACTTTAGGGCATAGATAGATGCCCTTTTATGGATAAATTATTCAGGACTAGTAGATTTGACTCTAGACAGATTTAAGCTTTACAATTGGGTAAGCAAGGTAGGCAGACATATAGAACTCCCCACCCCCTCCAAATGAAAGAACTGGAGTAAAATCAATTCTGCTTCTGGAAAAAGGATCTCAACCCAGTGCTGTGTCCCTTGGCACCTTGCAGAGAGAAGAAGTGGGCAGCTGTCTGGTAACTCCATTAGAGTGACCTCAGAACTACTCAGCCAGACCAAAAGGAGAACTTGGTTCTTTCTTACTCCCAGTCCCTGCTGGCTCTCTGCATAGGTACACTTGAATTGAGGCTCTTGTTGCTTTTTCAGTCCCTTGTGGACCCTAGCCCTGTAATGAAGGGCAACTCAGGATGCTGTCCTGGGTCCTGAGGAAAGCTTGACTTTTAGTACCAGCTCTCTTCCAGGTTTTTCAATGGGCTTCCAAGGAGCATTCTTAGATAAAGGAGGCTATTTTATAGAGTACAAGAGCATGGCCTGGAGGCTCTGAGAGTTGGAGGGGCTCTGGATCCCTAGGTGAGTCCAGGGCCCCCCACTGTGATAATCCCAACTAGTGGATCTCTAGCTACTGGTTGAAGACCTCAAGGGAAAGGGAGAATCCCCTACCTCCCAAGGTAGCATTCTTTCGGTTAGGAACTGCTTCCTAGTTCTGTGGCGTGCAGTTTTTACCTAGTGTTCCCAATATTTCCTTCTGCAGCCAAGCACACCGAGGCTTAGCCTACCAACCTTTCAAACAAAATGGGGCCTTTGAATTCACAGGGAATATGTTCCAAGACCCCCAGAGGATTACTGAAATCAGATATAAGCAAACACATGCTGACCCCATATATAATGTGATTTTCTTGTACATACATATATATAATAAAGTTTAATTGATAAACACAGAATAAGACATTACCAACATTAAATACAGTAATGATAAAGTACATCATACATTATTATGCAGTACTATTCTATAGTCTATGTCTTCCCCCCTTTATCTGAGGGGGATATGTTCTAAGACCCCTCCAGTGGATATCTGAAACCAGGGACAATTTTTTACTTTAACTTTGAACTCTATGTTCACTTTACTGTGTAGTACTATGCCCTTTCCTGACTCCTGCCCCTTATCTCCACTCTCTATACTCTTCCACCATTGCTTCTCCCCTCCCACCCCTCTAATAAAACAAATAGCCTCCTAGTGAAAGCAGAAGAACTGACCTTGTGAGAGAGAGGAGGCATTTGCCCCACTAACTGTCCCTAGTCAGTCCCTGACATGTCCCTGAATCCTGGGTTGGCTCCCATTCTCATTTTCCTCCCTCCCTCATTGGCAGCAGCCCCCTTTCTGCTTTGTGTAACTGAAACGTCAGAAAGCAAAACTTGGGGGAAGGAGGGGCAAGGAGCTCTGCATTTTCCCTCACAGTTTTCCTGAGCCAAACATCCCAGTCCCTTCTAATTCTCATGTCCTTTACTAGTCTAGTCATCCTCCCCCCCCCCCCTCCAGGCCATTTCTAGTTTATCAGTGGTCTTCCTAAAACAGGATGCCCAGAACCCACTGAGCAAGACAGTGTTCCAGACAGAGGCAAGAGCTGGGCATGGTAGAGTAAAGCTGTACCCTCTAGAATGATGGTCATTATTCTACATGGCTTCTCTTTAGCTTTTAAAGTCTGCTGCAATCTGACCCCTTCCTACCTTCCCATCTCCTTCTGCCTGACTCTTCCTTTGGGTCTCCAGTGCTTGCCTTGGTGCCTAGCATCCAGAAGGCACTTAATGACCTACTGACCAGTTTTAGTATTCACTCTTCTCCAACCCCTGACTATCTTCTTGATCTTCCCTAATTCTAGGGCCTTTTCTTTGTTGATGATTTCCTCTTTATCGTGGAAAGATTCTGTCTGCTCTCCTTTGTTATTTCTATATTGCCTCCTTCATTAAATTGTGGGCCCCTGGAGGGTAGACTGTGCTTTTAATTTCTTTGTGTCCCCAGCACTTAGTATAGTACCTATAACAGACTAGACGCTACAGAAATATTTAGTGATGACTTGAGGATCCAAAGAAGGAAAAGAGAAAATCAGCTCCTGCCCTCTCCTGGAGCTCTCAGTCTAAGGGGGAGACAGTGTGGAAACCATAGGTATCCACAATCTACAGATGAAATGGGGATGATCTATGGAAGGGAGGTAGTAGCATTACTGCGGAACAGGAAAGGCTTCTTAAAGAAGGTGCAGGGGATGGAGTCAAAATAATAGCTACAGTCACTGACTGGAGATGGAAGGGGCTTTTGCAAGGAAGGAACAGCCAAGAGGCCTCTGACACTAGGGAGTAAGATGTAAGGTGCCTGGAAAGGCCAAAGAAGGGGGCTCTGAGTGCCAAACAGATCCTGGAAGTCATAGGGTGGCTCTGGAGTTTATTGAATGGAGAGGAGGCTGACTCTGTCTGAGCTGGGCTTCCCAAAGGTCATTTGGGACTGGAGGGACCAAGCAGCCTGCAGATCTCTAAGCTCTGAGGGGTCACAGCATCAGTGGAAAGATAGGAGAGACATCATATCATTTAAGAATCATGGGAGGGAAGCTACGGAGAGCCAGATTTCAGATTGTTTTTAAGGAAGCTTCAAGTGGGATGGGCTTGGAGGACTGGGTAAGAGTTCCCCTAGAGCTTTTTGCATAAGACTTTGAAGGCATCTTGAAAACTCTTAGGAGATTCTGAAGAATCAAGTTGAACCTGGTGGCCTCAGAGCTATCTGTGAGAGTTCGTGATTCTGTGACTTGGACAAGCCACTAAAAATGACCCCAGCCTCAATTTCTTTCTTTAATTTAAAAAAAATTTAATTATATTTAATTGACTAAGAATATTTTTCCATGGTTGCAAGAATCATGTTCTTTCCCTCCCTTCCCCCACCCCCTCCTGTAGCTGATGCCCAATTCCACTGGGTTTTACATGTGTCATTGATCAAGACCCATTTCCATATGATTGATGTTTGCACTAGGGTGATCCGTTTAGTGTCTACATCCCCAGTCATATCTCTATCAACCTATATCTGTGTTTCTACTCCCACAGTTCTTTCTCTGGATGTGGAGAATGTTCTCAATTTCTTTAATTAAAGAGAAAGAGTTAAGAGTTGTAGCCAGGCCTTTTGTTGAGTGCCTTTAAAAAAAATGCTTCCCAGGCACCATGCACCATGCCTCCCTCCCTCCCTGGTCTCATCCCACCACCACTTGCTACTAACCAAAGGCCAGGATTGGTTGAAGCATGGATCAGAATTTGGACACACTTTTGCAGGGTTGTTTTCCTTTCCATTTCTGTGGTCCTTGTGTATTCTCTGATTTCTGCTTACTCTTATCAGTTCAAACGTCTTCTCCAATTTCCCTGAATTCCTCATACTTGGTAGGTTTTGTGGTTTGCTTTCATATACTCTGCTCTGTACATATGCCTTAGTTTCTGAAATAATGGGGTTGCAGTTAAGTGGCTTAGTGGATAGAGAGCCAGACCTAGAAAGGGGAGGTCCTGGGTTCAGATGCAGCCCAGATACTTCCTAGCTGGGTGATCCTGAGCAAGTCAGGTAACCCCCATTACTTAGCCCTTACAGATCTTCTGCCTTGGAACCAAGACATAGTATTGATTCCAGGATGGAAAGTGAGGGTTTTAAAAAACCTACTAGGGTTAGACTATATTCAGTGTCTTTTCCAACATCAAAATGGGATTGGTTATTTTACGGCATAGGATTAGGAGCTGAATCGCAGCTTGCTGGGCCACAAAGACCAGAAAAAGGCAGGAGACCCTGGTTCTAGTGGTGACTTTGTCTCTCACCACCTGTGTGAATTTGGGCCAGTTCCTGCTCCCTGCTCTGGGCAAAGCCAAGGGCTTGGCCCATCATCTCTGAGGGCCTTCGTAGCTCTTGACATTCTCTGATCTTGAGTGGACATCAAAGGCTGCCTCTCTTCCTTTACTTGCCTTGGAATGTAGGAGAACGAAAGGGCCTCGTGCCGACAGTTGTCCTTGTTCCCTTAGCCCCAGAATAGACTGCTGCTGTGGTGGGCAGCGTGGGCATCCCCATGGCAGGAGGAGAAGGGGGGATTTGGGAGGCTGCTGGAGCCTAGAATAGGAAGGGACCTCACCTCAGAGGTTCTTCATGCCAGCCAAACTTATGCTTTCTTTCGATATTTCTCTCCCCCCCCCCCCCCAGCATGCAGTCTACTGTAATATGAAGGAACTTGGTAGTTGCCATGGTTACAGTAACCCACTAGTGCAGGAAGGCAAGTGCCTGTGATCGAGTGTGCCAGCACCTTCCAACCCCCTTGTTCCACGTGGTGCTATTGTGCCCGTTTTGCACAGGAGGAAGGAGTTCAAGAACCAAGTCTTCAAAGGAGGGGGCAAGGTCCATTGCTTGGGCCTCAGGCTTCTCTTTTCAACAGCCAGAAAGAGTCTTCTTTACCCATCTTTCCAGACACAGATTTGCCAGTTAGCCAAGGAGGGGTTCTCTCCCCATCCCCACCCCTGGGGCAGTGGGGGGGGGGGGGGTCCTGAGGGAAGTGCCTGCTTGGAGTTAAAGTGAAAACGGGCACCAAAACCCCAAAGGAGGAGGCTCCATAAGCTGTACAGGTACTTTCCTCTTCCCTTGGTGCCTGGGGATTTTGAGCTGCCATTGTTTCCAGCTGTACTGTGGGTTTGTAGGAGTCCACAATAAACAGGGTGTCTGGAGGTTAAGAGTGAACCAGATGCCCCCCAGCTGGGCACATCTGTCTGAGAGCGCAGTGCTCCTCTGGCTTGGGAGACTGGTGCTGAACTTAGTGCTTAATTTCATTATAGCTTCCTGGTCACTGGGAGCTGGAACTGAAGCTGAAGCTGGCTTTTTGTTCTCTTCTCCCTGTTTCTTTGGATCACCTCTTCCCTGCTTGCTTTCTCTGGTTGAATCTGACTTTTGCCCTCAGGACATACATGGCTCAGGCTAGGAGAGTCCTTAGGGCTGCTGTGGGCTTCCTACTTGGGCTAGCTGCCTCCTTTCCCTGACCTTTGCCATCTGTGAGGCCTTTCCCTTCTGAAGAAACTGGAGAGCCTTTTTAAGAGAGGGGCAAGTTCTTGATTTTCTTAGGCCCAACCTTCCATTATATTTGGATATTAATGAGATTCTGGGATTCCCCATGTGGGAACTGGAGCATGAATTACTAGGGTCCATCCTCTTCGTTCTTAAACTGTGATCTTTTCATCCATTTCTGTTTCCCAGATTGTGTCATCCTAAAGTAAAGAGGACCATCCTGAGTCTCTTGACTGCTAGAAGCATAATGATAAATAGGGCCCTTCAGCCCTCTAACCTCTGTAGAGGTTCTGAATTTCACTTTGGCTAGTTGTTGGGGTCACAGCTCACAGCTTTGGTTCCTCCCCTACACCGATCCATGGGGCCACCACATCTCGTAGATGGGTTGAAACGATGCAGTTTGAGCCCAAGACCCAAAGGAAGTTCCCTTTTACAGATAGGTGAGTGTAGTGATGGGGCTGGAGAAAAGAGATGGGAATGATCAGTCACTTGGTATTTATTCGTTGGCTTCTCTGCTAAAGTCTGGGGATACAAAGATGGGCAAAACAGTCGCTTCACTTCAGGAACTCACAGTCTAATGGAGGTAACATGCCAACTGCCATGTAAATACAAGATTTAGACTAGTTAAATTGGGGGTAACAGGCTGGAACCAAGGCTTTAGAAGATGAACCCTTCTCCATCTGTCTGGTGTTCTATAGAAAGCCATGAGTTGTCTTTGAGGGTCCCCTCTGCAGTTTCATCCATTTGTAACATGGCTAGTCTCCACCCTTTGCTTATTCCTGGTGGTTATTCCCTCCACTTTCTCTGGGTAAAAGGAGTCTGCTCAGATGATGGTGGAGGGGACTGTCATTTCATCCAGCTGTCTAGAATTCCTTTGCCTTCTTAACTCTGTGCATCAGAGCTGATTTGTATACTCAAGGACTTTGAACATCTTTGGCTATTGAGTACTTTCTGTACATTTTCTAGTGGCTGTAGTTGAGGGGCATTTGAGTGAGGAGTTTATCAGTTTACTTGATTAGATAGAAATAGGCCAAACAGGAAAGTGTATCGGATTATGAGAAGGGACGTTGGAGATTATTTATTACAACTTCTCAATTTTTACACATGAGGAAACTTAAATTGAGAGCAATTTAAGTCACTTGACCAGGTCACAGAGTGCTTCTGAAGGAGAGATCAGGAGGAACTTGTTGGAAGGGGATGTTCTCTTGGCCCAGGGACTTAATAAGTCCTCAGGATCTCCATGGGGGCCCTAAATCTGGGGAGACCTGGGTTATTAGTGGAGCCCAGGGAGAGGAGGAGAAAGAAATTAGAGGCCCCAAGAGAAGCAACTCAATGAGTGAATCCAGGAAGGGACTTGGAGTGGATTTGGGGCCCATTCCCATGCATTGAATAAGACCACCAAAGCTGGTCCACTAAATTAGGAGATGCAAGGCTTTCTGATTTGTGTTTAGCCCTTATTTCTTAGCCTCTGGTGAGTTCCAAGTAATTCCTTCCTGCCTCTTCAATGCTGACCTGAGCCAAGTGGTATTGGAGGCAGTACAGCATGGCATAGCCTAGCTTAGTACAGCAGAAGGATCCCTTGTTTGGGAGGAAGAGGGCCTGGGTTCAGGCCCCAGCTGTTTGTTATCTCTAAAATGATGGCACTCAGGTCCTTTCTCATTCTAAACCTGTGATCTTCTGGCCTTCCCTTTCTCCTTTAGGGTGTGCCCGAGGGTGGTAGGGCCCACCTGCTGGAGGTGAGATAAGGGCTTGATGATGGGCCCTGACTGGCTCAGTCATCTGTAGTCCCAGCAACTCACCTTAGGAGGGTGGGGCCATCCACTTCCTGGGGGGAGGGGAGGGAGCAGGAAGTTGCTCTTAGTCCTCTTCTCTCTTTCTCTCCCCTCCCTCCCTGTCTTCTCCCCTCCTCTCCCGCCCCTTTCCTCCCACCTGGCTCCTGGTAGAGTTCTCCTGGACCTCACTTCCTGGCTGCTAGGGCTCTGGGAAAATCCTCTCACTTGGGCCCCTGCTTCCCTGCGCTAACCCTGGTCTCTCACGGCTAGTGGTGGTTTCGGTTGCGACACAGTTTAAGTTCCCGGGCAGAAGCCGATCAGCCTGGCTGCTTCATCACTTTTCACTGAGGAGGTGGTAGAAGGTGTCACTGGGAGGCGGCTGAGCCAGCTCCCCCACCCTGGGCCTGGCTCTTGGAGGCCTCTGTACTTTGCCCTTGCTGCCTGACAGGTTCTCCTGGGCCCTGCTGAATGGAAGTCGCCGTTGTGGTTCCCTGCCCCTTTCTCAGAACGGGTATGTTTTTGTCTCTTCCCAACCTAGAATCCCCGTAGAATTGAGTCTTTCTCGGCAGAGGTACTGTATGAGGTAGGAAGAGCCACTGGGAAATCTTTCTTGGAGCAAGGTAGGTTCAACTTAGTGACTGAGGAAAGCGGGTATGCAGATTCTCAGAGAGAAGTATACCTCCTCCTGCTTCTGTCACAGTAACTGGAGTTAGTGAGCAAGGCAGAGAGAGAAAAGAGGGGCTTACTAAGCAGATAATTGACAAGGTAGCACAATGGTTAAAATCAGAAAAAGGAATGTTTGCATTCTAAGGATACTGCACCCAGATCACTGCCACCGCCTCGATTACCTACTGATACTTCTTTTGCCTCTGCCCCTCTCTGATGCCCCACGATACCTTGGGCAAGTCCTTCACATGGAACCCTAAAGAGCTCTGTTCCCCAGGTGAGGAACTGTCGGTGAAAGCTTCTCCCATTAGGGAAAGGGCGCTGCCTCTCTGAGTCAGGGCCTGTCCTCTTAGGGTGGAGCTGGCTTCCGGGCGAGCCTGGCACCCTGCCTGAAAGGAGGTGTGGGATCCCAAGCTGATAGGCCCTTTTGGATCCCAGTGGGCTCGAGATTTTTCCTTCTTTCTCATCCTCTGCCTTGTTCCTCCCCTTCCTTATGGCAAGGCCAAAGCTGATTCTGGTTAAAGCTCAACTAATTAACCTTTATATTCTGTCATTTGGGCCCTGCATTCTCCCTTTTTTTGGCCACTTTGATTCAGGAGCCTGGGATCTACTTCAAACAGGTTTCCCAAAGAGTTCCCAGTGAGGGAGAAACACCAGCCCCCTTGCCTTTTCTGTATAGCCTAGATTAGAAATTGAGAGAAAGTAACCATTTGTGTCCTACTTCTAAACAATTAAACAGAAATCTAGTTCTTTTCGGAAAAAATAAGAGCCACGAGAGTAGAATAGAGGTGTTTTAAGACTGTTTTCCATGTTCTCCAAGTTGCTAAGCTTCAGAGATAAAAGGAACCTTATTCCAGTCCCCTCATTCTATAGATGAGGAAACTGAGAGATTAGAAATTCTTTCTTGAGATTTACACCTGTAAATGACCAGAGTTGGGATTTGAATCCACTTCTGATTCTCTGTCCAAAGCTCTGGCTACTGTCTCATAGTGATGGCAGGCCCAGCTTAGCCAAACATTTTTTGTGATTCGTCAAAGAAACTTTCTTTGGAGTCAAGGTTCAGGGTGAATTTAAGTGTGAATTACTTGGCTGGAAGAGTAGATAGGAAATCCTATCCCCTCCTTACAGAGATTTAGGGTGCAAGAAGGGCACCAGGCATGAGAAGAAAGTATTGGAAACTGTTGAGTGGACCCTCTCCTAGCTAAAGGCCCCTAGAGTGAAAAGCACCCTTGTGTAGAGCTGGAGATCACTGAGAAAGAGAGGGAGTTTGGAGCTGTACAGCCCTAATGAGATCTGGTGACTTTGGAAGCTAGAGGATCAAAGAAAAGAAAGCAGGACTCCTTCTCCAGGTCTCTTCAGAGACACAAATAGCTTTTTCTTGGTAGCTTGGCTTCCACCAGCCAAGTCACTTGGCAGTGACTTTGTGGTTGATAACTCCCACAGCTGACATGGTTGGTAGTCATGTTGAGTAGCTAGAGGTTCTGCTCCCTCTGACCTGAAGGAATGAAGGCTGGAAGCATGGAGTAATTTGTGGGCCAATGGGGAACCCCAGAGAGTTCTCCAGACATTGGCTTTTGACCCCAAGTGAGTAGGGCAGAGTTCTGGTTTAGCTCTCCTTTGGGGCTCCAGCTGGTTTAGGAGCAGGGAGAAGAGGCAGAGGAGATGGTTGGCCTGTGTTTCCTCCGAAGGGCACTTCAACTTTCTGGGTCAGAGTGGGTGCTCATGAGATCTGTCCCCCAAAAAACCTGTATCTGGGGTGGAATACTGGCCTGTGACCTAACCGACCAAGTGCTGAACTATGGCCTCTGGGGAGTTCCAGGCTTGGCCTCAGGAGAGCAAAGGGCATGGTTCAGACTAGTACTTGGGCCTAGGACTTGCCCTAAGCCCCCTTCTGTGTAGGATGTTGGGGTTTTTTGTTTGGGATTGTTGTTATTGTTCTATATATTTATATATTTTTTTCTTTTTGTTGAAGAGGGAGGGATCAAGGGCCAACCACATTTTTCATTCATTCTCAAATCATATGAGACCAGATGTAAAGCACTTTGCAAACCTTAAAGCACTTTCTAAATGCTATTCTCTTAGAGCAGTAGGAAGTCTTGTAGATCTGAAAGATCTACTGTTCCCTTTCCTCAGCTCTCTCTGGGTTGGGTCCAGCTAGGTCTTTGTTCTCATTCCTTATACTTGAAAAAGAGGTGGGAATGAGAGGGAGGATGCACCTCGTATTCTATATATCGAGTTCCTAGTGAGGAAGCTCCCTGTGCTAGTATGAATTTCTAGTTGTCTTAGAAGGGGGACTTGCCCCAGGTCCCTAAGGAAGTACACAAATGTGTCTTCTGAGCCACAGTGGTTTCCTTAGCTCTGGGCTGTATTAGGAAAAAAGCTGTTCCCTCTCAGGGACTGGAGGTTCTAGAGTACTGAAGCCCTGGACCTCCCTTAGAGGAAGTCACATCCTCCTAGAATGAGCCTGGAGAAATTTGAGCCTAACTTGTGCATGAACTGGAAAGTCCAGCTCTCTAGGTGCTGGCACCCAATGTTCCATTCTCTCTGCTGGGTAGGAATCTTCATTGGTTTTATTCATTCATTAAATAAATATTTATGGAACATTTATTTTAGACACAGAACTGAGCTCCCTGTGTGGGATATGGTTAGTCCAGAGGAAGGAGAGAATACTGGGTTTGATTGGCCAGAGGAGGCTTTGTCTGGCACTCAAAAGATGATAGAGTGACTATCTTGGGGCAATGAAAGTCAAGTGGGATCCAATTTCCCAACGAGAAATGTTATCAAGAATTTAGCGAAACATGGCTCGTTCTTCCAAGAGTAGCATAAGCTGCTGAGGAGTCCAGAACCCAGAAAGATAGGCTGATACCATACGCTTCCCCTATCCCCCCAAATCTCTCTGAAGGAGAAGGGGAAAACCACCACGAAATGACAAGAAGGTGAATTTCAATCCTTTGAAATGATGCAACTGTGCTGAGGGGGTCTGTGGAGCTATTGGGGGAGCACATACCTGAGCTAGGGAGGGGGAGGACTAGATGACATCTGGAGTCACTGATTCCTTCAGCCATCTGCCCAGGGGTGGGGTCTCAGGTCACTCCCCTAAAGGCAAACAGTTTACTTCAGAGTAGCAGGCTATTCCAGTAAGAGAGAATGGACCTGCTTTTCCACAGCAGGAAAGCAGAGAGGTCACTTGGGATTGTTGTTCAATCGTTTCAGTTGTGTCCAACTTTTGGTGACCCTATTTGGGATTTTCTTGGCAGAGATACTGGAGTAGATTGCCATTTCCTTCTCCAGCTCATTTTACAAATGGGGAAACAGAGGCAAATAGGATGAGGTGACTTGCCTAGGGTGACCCAGCTAGCAAGTGTCTGAGACACATTTGAACTCAGATCTTCCTGACTCCAGGCCCAAAGCTCTCTATCCACTGTGCCACCTAACTGCCACTACTTTGGATGTGTGTGTGTGTGTTTTATTCTACCTAAACAAGTCATTTATTTGCTTGGTTAAATTTGTCATGGTTGGGTCAAGAAGAATTTTTCAAAGATGTTTCGGTCACATGTCATTTCCTGCTTCTTGTGTTTACAGTTCCCTATCTCCCAATTCATTTTCTGGGGCCTCCACTCTTGTCTTTTTGACAGATATGATATGAAGGAATTTACTGAACACACTGAACCCTGTAACATTCTTAATTTCCCCCAGTTTTGTGTGTTCATACTAAGAGAGTTCCAGATTGGTCTCCAGTTGGGGACCACAGGAGACTAGGCTCCATGAGGCTCTGCTCACAAAATGGTAAATTAACTCCTAGTATAAAATATGGCCTCCAGCCAACCTGGTCAGACCCTTTCTAATCTCCTTCCAGGGCTTGGAGGCCAGAGATTTTCTAGCCCATTTAGTCCTTGGGTTCATGGAAATCATTTAGAGCTAGACGGAACCTGAGAAATCATTGCGCCCCCAAGTCCCCTCCTTTTTCAAATGAGAGAATTGGAGCTTGGAGAGTTTAAGGAAGTGCCTTAAATTCAATCACCAGCCTTCCAGCCTGCAGGCCATTACTCAGCCCCACTCTCCCAGCCAGGATGCAGCACAGATGTTGAGGAAGCCTGGTCAAGGAGACAGTTCTCTTTCCATCTGAATCTAAGCTTGTTGAAATATAGTGGTTTGGAGTTTGGGGTTGGACACATATGGGTTGGCAGAGAGAAAAATGGTCTCTCCCTGCCATGGGCATCAAAGTGTATGAGGATACAAAGAATGAGGAGAACCTTACTGGCCTTATTCTCCCAGGATGGCAGAGACCTCCCCTGTCTAAGGATGTCTGTCCAGGACCAGATTTCCTCTTCCACCTCAGTGCCACCTTGGAGCAGGTTCTCTTCTTATAGATCCTGAGGTTCTGGGAATGTGGGAGTTGAAACTTGAACCAGGACTCTTTCCTGTACCTTCTAGTTACTTAACATTAAATTCAGCAAGTATTTAAGCTCCTACTATGTGCAAAGACTACATATATTTAAGGTACTTAAGAATCTGTTCTCTAGAGCTTGTGGGCTGAGGGCATATAACCAATCACTTATAGTATTTGTATTTGATGCAGTCCACTCGGCATGAGGGAGTTATTAGAAGCCCAAAGGGGGAAGGCTAAGCTTGGGGAGGCTCGGGTAGACTTGATTTGAGTGACCAGGTGAGAATGGGGAGCACAACCAATTCCAGACCTCCCTGCATAAATACATATATGTTCAGGGTAGAGAGGACAAGAAGAATGGGACTAGACTTGGGAAGGGAGCTGGACTTAGACCCTTAGCGGATAGAACTCTGAATGGCAAGCAAGGAGCTTGGATTTCTCTCTTTGGGCTCTAGTAGGGAGCCATTGCAAGATTCTTAAGAGGAATGTTAGAACCAGATGGGTACCCAAGGAAGATGACTCTGGTAGCAGTGTGGAGTGGGAAAACGCCTTTTAGTAGACCATGTAACTAGCTGAAGACCAGTCACAGGTGTCACACTTGGCCACACAGCCTAGGACAGTGATGATGAATCTTTTGTCATCCCCGTCCATCCCCCATCCCCACCACCAGTGCCAGGCGTGCCCCCCTCCCCCTTACTCCACACAGGAAAGGGAGAAAGTACACCCATTGGACTGCTGGGCGGAGGGGCAGGTGAAAGAATGTTCTCAGCAAGTGTAGAGAGGGGGAGGGGAGGGGAGTGCCTGAGCACTAAACTTCTCTCTAGCTCTTCCCTTTGCCCTCCCATTGGCTGCTGGGCAGAGGGTAATGTGAAAAAATCAGCAGGCATGGGGGAGGAGGGGAAGGGTAGCAGCTCCACCCGAGGCCCTCTACCTTTCTAGTAACTAACTTGGGGTGGTGGTGAGGAGGGTGGCCACATGCTCACAGAAAGTGCCCTGCATTCCATTTTTGGTACCCGTACCATAGGTTCGCCATCACTGGCCTAGGCCATGATGCCAGTGAGGGCACGGCATCTATCATTTGTTCTTCACATTCTCCCACTTAAAATTCCCTTGGTGCTTCTTCCTAGCCCTGCTATGGAGCTGGTTGTAGAGGGTCGAATAGGGGAGGAAGCAAACAGAGCAGGATGTTTCCCTCTCATCATGTCTGTACCTCCTTCCGCAGCCGGCCCTCGGACACCTGGACGCCAAGCCCAGCAGTAAGGCCAACATGCTCCGTGGCCGCAACTCAGCCACCTCTGCTGACGAGCAGCCACATATCGGCAATTATAGGCTCCTCAAGACCATAGGCAAGGGCAACTTCGCTAAGGTTAAGCTGGCCCGGCATGTCCTAACCGGCAAGGAGGTGAGCTATAGGGAGAAGGAGCCCCAAGGGGTCATGGGTTCTCTCCCCAGAAGTGGTGATGATAGTCTCTCAGGGGTTCTCATGCCCTGACTTTGGTTCAGACTCCTGCTTTCTGGTCTGAACACCAAAGGGGAAATGTATTAGGGAGATGGCATGGGAAATAAGATGGTTCGGATTTCTTGGTTCTCTTGGGCCAAGAGTTTGTGTCTCATTCTCTTTAGGTGGCGGTGAAGATCATTGACAAGACCCAACTCAATTCTTCCAGCCTCCAGAAAGTAAGCAAATAGCACTAACTGGCCCTCCCCAGATTGGGGGGGGGGGGGTCAAAGGAGATGAGAAAACCCTCTTTGTTTGACCCCTTCTACCAACAACTTGCCTTCCCTCTTGCCTCTCGAGCCTACCTGGCCTTGGTTCCATCCTCAGGCTAACTTGCTACTACATGGGCTCCTTTCTCCTAAAACTTTAGGTGGGCTGATTGGCTGATCCGGTTTCCTTCCCTGACCTCCTTTCTAGAGCACCCTCGTATCTAGTTCACAGCTAGTTCCTTGCACAAGCCAGGCACTTCGGTGGGTCTGAGGCGCTGGTAGTGGAAATGGTTGACATTGTTTTCTTGACAACTACTGCCTGAGTAGGGACTGGCAGTGAATGACTTGATAGTCAAATTTAGAAGCTCGATTCTGGGAGGTTAGGGACCTTTCCCAGCCCCTCTGTGTTAAGGATTACTGGAGTCTTTTCTGATATAGGGGGTTGGATTTGTTTCCTCCTTGCCTTGCAGTTGGGGACCTAAGGACATCCTTAGCCACTGGGGAGAGCCCTTCAGCAGGTTGTAGTTATTTTGGCCCCAGAAACTGAGAAGCTGTTGGGAAGGAGCGAAGGGAGCCAGTTTTTTATTTGCAGAAGGAAAATGCTTGCTAGTGGCTGGTTGTCGTAGCAACAGTAGAAGTGGGAACTCTCTCCTCAGGGCCTTGGCAGAGGGGGGAGGGAGGCTCAGTGTCTGTCCAATCTGGGCAGCCTCATTTCCCAGAACACCAAAATGTGCCCACTTGGCTCTGATCCATTTCTGCCGTGTCCCTTTCTGGGTGGGGAGTTCAGTTTCTGATCTAAGGGAAGGGAGTGAGATCCAAGCCTACAGTTGCAAGATCAGCCAGAACCAGGGTCAAAGCAAGAGTTTTCAGGCAGGAAGAGAGGTGCTTATTGGAATCAGATTACCGTGTTGGCTTACCAGACCCATTAATAGCCAGAACCAAGAAATGGGACTTCCTACTCTTTGAGTCTCAGAATGCTGACTGCCCTCCCCAGGGGTTTCAGTGGCATCCCTACTGAGGATTTTCTGAAGGGCTCTCTAGGAGTGAAGAGAAGGACTGTACTTGGCCTGTAGGACTGTACCTCACTAACTCTCACCTCTTCCCCCCATCACCAAAGTAGTTGTAGCTGGCATGGTATGTGGCCTCAGCCTTTAGACAAGTTTGGGCTGCCATTGTATGAACTCCTAAAGAGTTCGAGTGGTCTGACTTCCCGTTGGGCCTTGCCCTCAGTTAAATGGCTTTTCTGAGCCTTGTTTTACCGAGATCAGTCGGAATCTAGCCCTCTATCTGTCTGGTGAGATGCTTGGACAGCAGGCTCCTGGCAGCCTTAGAAGATCCCAGACCCCCTCACTCCCAGAGGACTCTCACTTTAGTGGCTTTTCTGGGTTTGAGTTACTGATAGTCCAGGGTAGGGGTGGGAGGGGAGGGTGTTTGATGAGAGTCCACAGATAACTGTGGATTGTTATTCTATTCCATCCCAGTCATGAGTGACAGGTCCCTGTTGCTACTCTCTGTTCTGAGTCCTTGTCCAAGATTTGGTTTCCATTCAGTGGGACCAGAGGAGAATGCTGGGAAACAGCTGGGAGGAGAGAGGAGCTGGAGAGTGAGGCCAGATTAGAGGCAAACGCCAGAAAGCGTGAAAAAGCTGCCCTTTCACTTTGATTCCTACTCAAAAAGAAAATCCTCTGTGGGTTCCTTTCAAGGGTTCAGCATTAACCATCCTCTAAATTGAGGGTCTCAAGGCCTCCCTGCTGCTTAGCTTGGAACAAGCCAAGCTGGACTCTCCTAGAAGCAGTCCTGGAACCTGGACTTGTGCCGAATTGACCTTGGCCGTTTCATCTTTCTTCATGGAAATTGATGGTTTTAGAGTCCCCCCCACTTTTGTTTCACAGAGAGAGCATGAGTGTGCAGGTGGATTTAATTAAAATTGGCACCAGCTATATATAGGAGCAGTTTCTTCTAACCAGACCAGGGTTCTGTGCTTGTCAGGGAATGCCAAGAGTGGGGCACCATGAGAAGGGAAAATCAGAGATCCTTCCTCTTGGAGAATTCCTATTTCTTTCCACTCCCTGCTCCTAGACTGGCCTAGGGAGGGACAGGGCCAGCTGCTTACCCAGTTTTATGTGTTCTCGTGAGCTTGAGTGCTTTTTCTCTGTCTTTGTCTCCTCTCTTGCTGAGAGTGTGGATCTCTGTCCCTCCCTCCTTCCCTTCCATCTTCTCTCTCTTCCACCCCATTCCTCTTTAAACTCTTATCTGCCCCCATTGGATTGGGCCTGAGGATGGGGCATAGTAGGGGGTGGCAACACCTTTCTTTGGACATAAGGCCTCTGAGCAAAGAAGGCTATGAGAGGAAGACAGGCCTTAGCTTGCTTAGAGAGCCCTGAAGTAGTCTTTCTGTGGTCTGCTGCTTGTCTTCACCCCTAGCCCAGTGGCTGATATGGCTATCCAGCCTTAACCTAGGGGACAGGGCTGAGTGAAAGGCCAGGAGGGAGGGGGGCCAATATTTCCTCTTTTTTGCCTGACACATGTGGAATAAGGGTGACCCTCAGCATTTTGTTTTCCAGCTGTTCCGGGAAGTAAGAATAATGAAGGTTTTGAATCATCCCAATATAGGTGAGAGCCAGACACTTCTCCACCGTTTCAGTTCCTGGGTTGGCCTGATCTGGGGTGGGCATAGCATCACTCGTTTTTAAAAGCATATTGCTCAGCCCTGTGAGGTGGAGAGAGATCATGATGTGATGTGCCTTATTGACAAATAAGGGAGCTGAGGCACAGACAAGTAAAGACTCTGAAACCCCGGGATGTACAGATCCTCAGATGACAGGTGTTTGGTTTGAATCTTCTGCCTCTGAGCCAGAACAGCTTAGTTTACCCCAAGAAGGAGGCCAGCAACTAAAGAATCTCCATTCTGTCAGCCCATGGCTAGCTGTGGGACTCTGTTGTCTTAATTTGTAGAATGAAAATCAAAATATCTTTGCCTTGTTTGCCTCATGGGGTTGTGGTGACCAATGTGAAGGGTTGTTTTTTTAGCTGTGAATCTGGGAAAGGAGGGAGGGAGCCTTATTTAGGTGGTTCTCTGCTCCCTGGACTGGGTGGACAAACTTGGTTGCTTTGGAGACCCATAGCTTGGGCTATCCCTTTCTTGCAGTTAAATTATTTGAAGTGATTGAGACAGAGAAGACACTTTATCTTGTGATGGAGTATGCTAGTGGAGGTGAGTGTCAAGCCCTTTCTTCTTTCTCTTCCCCTCTGCCCACCTGCTGCCCCGAGCTCTCCCAGACCTGTGACCCATTCTTGCCTCTGTTTTCTTCAGGAGAGGTATTTGATTACCTGGTAGCTCATGGGAGGATGAAGGAGAAAGAGGCCCGAGCCAAGTTTCGACAGGTGGGTTCACCTGCCCCTTGGGGTGCGGTCGAAGCCTCGTAGGGAGGGCCGTGGGGGAATGGCTGCAGCTCTAGGTTGATGGTCCCCTTCTGCCCAGCTTGGCTCTCCCACAAGGCCTGGCCATGGATGGGCCTCAGGTGCTCCTGACCTCACCCTCCTCTCCCTTCTAGATAGTGTCGGCTGTACAGTACTGTCACCAGAAGTTCATTGTGCATAGAGACTTGAAGGTAAGAGTCCTCAGCTCTGAGGCAGGGGGGCCCATTGAAACTTCTGTCTCTGCTGCTTGTGCTGAGACCCCAACACATGCTTCTCACTCCTTGAGAGGTAGCCAGGAGACTCAGAACAGAGCCCCCCATCAAGCGTGAGAGCCCTAAGGCACCCTTTTCTGCCACCTCAGGGCAGATGGGACCCAGACAGGGGCTGCAGCAGATGCTGCCATGGCTGAGAAGCCAAGCTTTCCACCTTTACCCCCAGCAGTATCTCTCAGGCCTCTCAGACATCACTTCAGCTGCCAGATGTTCCCCCTTTTGTTCCTAATTCCCAAGGCGTGATTCCGCCGGTTTGATGGGAGCAGTGTCAAACACACCTAAAAGGCCCGATAGGGAGCCAGTTTTTTTAAAGTTGCAGGTGCCTTTTTTGATTGACATCCCAGTTACTTCTGGAAAGTCTTAGAGTGATCCCTTTGGACAGTCTTAGTAAAAGCTCTTGTTGGGGCACGTGTCACACCAAGTGGCCACAAGCATCCCCCACCCTTCTTGGCTCCCAGTCTTTCTCCATTCTCTGGGTCTTCAGACCTTGGTGTTAGGCATCCTTTTCACACCCTGGAGATTGTCCTTGGGGGTTTGTTCCTTTCTCCCTCAATGAGTTCTACTTTGTGCTGGTTTCTTCTTGTCTCCAGTGCTGAATCCTGCCCATTGGCATCCTCCTGTCACCGTTTTGTCCCCTTCACTCCTCCAGAGAGCAGCCCAGGCCTCTCTTGATCCTGACCTTCTTCCTGCCTCTCCCTGTCCCTCCTAGGCAGAAAACTTGCTCCTGGATGCTGACATGAACATCAAAATTGCTGACTTTGGCTTCAGTAACGAGTTTACCTTTGGCACAAAGCTGGACACTTTCTGTGGCAGTCCCCCCTATGCTGCCCCAGAACTCTTCCAGGGCAAGAAGTACGATGGGCCTGAGGTGGACGTCTGGAGCCTCGGGGTCATCCTCTACACGCTGGTCAGCGGCTCCCTGCCTTTTGACGGCCAGAACCTCAAGGTGGGGCAAGGTGCAGGCACGAACCATCCTTGCAGTCATTCCTCCTCTGTGTCCTCAGATCTGGCTGCTCCTATCCCCCTTCCTCAGCCAGAGGTTCTGCCATCCCCAGCCAGCCAGTAGTTTCTCAAGGAGCTAGCACTCAAAGGTCTTCTTCAGCCATCCCTGTTCTCTCCCTTCCTCCCTAAGGGGATGGGATCATTGCATGGGAGCCGCAGTGGGAGGCCTCTTTTTAGACCAGCCAGGATGCTGAGGAGCAGGGAGAGGGGTGCCTTCTCTGCTGTCCTGGCTGAGCTTGAATTCACCCTCCTGACCCTTGGCTTCCCTTGCAGGAGCTTCGAGAGCGGGTTCTTCGAGGGAAGTACCGGATCCCATTCTACATGTCCACAGACTGTGAGAACCTGCTTAAAAAATTCCTCATTCTCAATCCTAGCAAGAGGGGCACATTAGAGGTGAGGGGGCTGCTGCCTTGTTGGGGGTGGTGGGAGGAAGGTCTCTCCAAGCAGGTGCCTTCTTCTCTCACCCTTTTTTCTCTTTTGCTCCCAGCAAATCATGAAAGATCGGTGGATGAATGTGGGGCATGAGGAAGATGAGCTCAAGCCATATGTAGAGCCCCTGCCAGACTACAAGGACCCCCGACGGACAGGTGAGGAGGCCCTTTGGCAGGGGGTGACCTTAGGGCAGCTCTGCTGCAAGAGGGGGCCAGGAACCTGCTGAACCCGTTGGGTTTTTGTGCCCCTCTCTAGAGCTGATGGTTTCCATGGGCTACACTCGAGAAGAGATCCAGGACTCACTGGTGAGCCAGAAATACAATGAGGTGATGGCCACCTACCTGCTCCTGGGCTATAAGAGCTCCGAGGTGAGTGGGCTTCACTGTTCTTTAGGCAGCCACAGGCCCTGGAACTGGGGTGTCGGGGAGCAATGTCCCAATGATCTGGCCTGCCCCTGGGAATCCAGAGCTGGAGCCCCTTTGGCTTCTGCTCCTTGTGGCCTTCCCTTCCCTCCCCACCCTCACTTCTCTCTTTCCTGGGAAGTTGCTCCCATCCAGATAACCTCTCCCTCTCTCTTTCCTTTTACTAGTGACATCCATTCCCTTTTGGCCTTGCCATAGAATAGTTAATTCTCTCTACTCAGTTTTGTTCCTAGACATTCCAGGCAGGGTCTGTCTCACTGTGAGTTCCTGTAGTCATTTGCCATGTCCCTCTTGCCCTGGGCCCTCTGCTTGGCTTACAGTTGGAGGGTGACACAATCACATTGAAGCCACGACCGTCAGCAGAATTAACCAACAGCAGTGTCCCATCCCCATCCCATAAGGTACAGCGGAGCGTCTCTGCCAACCCAAAGCAGCGGCGCTTCAGTGATCAGGGTGAGTGCCTAGAGGGTCTTGGGGGCTGTCTGTGGGGGCTGATCTTCTCTCTGCCCCACTCACACACTGCCTCATGCTCGGCTCCCAGCTGGTCCTGCCATCCCCACCTCCAACTCCTACTCAAAGAAAACCCAGAGTAACAATGCAGAGAACAAGCGGCCTGACGAGGAGCGAGAATCTGGGCGAAAAGCTAGCAGCACCGCCAAGGTGCCCGCCAGCCCCCTGCCTGGCCTTGAAAGGAAGAAGACCACCCCGACCCCCTCCACGGTGAGCCTCCACCCCAACAAGGCAGAGTCAGTCAGCATCTTCATTCTACCCTCTTTGCTCATCTCCGGACACTCTCTAACCAGGCCCCAAGCATGCCAGGCTCCACCAATGGGAATTAAATCGAACCCAGGGGTTTGTCTCATTTGGGGGAAGGAGTCGTCTCTAGGGGTTGAAGACAAGATTGGGAAACTTTCTCTCAGAGTGAAGGCCTGAAACCCAGAGACTCATACTCTGTTCCTCTCATCTTGCCCTTTCTGTGCCCCACAGAATAGCGTGCTCTCCACCAGCACTAACAGGAGTCGGAACTCCCCGCTATTAGAGCGGGCCAGCCTAGGCCAAAGCTCCGTCCAGAATGGCAAGGACAGGTGAGTGTGCCACCGAGCCAGCTTGGGCCCTTCTGGCTGTCCTGTCCCCACTCTGCCCAGCTCTGCCTCAGGCACCCTTCCCTTCTGTTCTTCCCTTCTTGACACATAGGCATTGCCACTACCCACTTGCCCTGTTCATCATAGGAGGTGTTTGTGGCACACTGGAGTGGAGGCCAAGACTGTGCTGCCCAGGCCCTGGCTGTGTGCACAGGATAGCCTGGGGAGGGGGTGGGGATGGTCCTTGCTTGAATAAATTGGGACTGTAGTGATTCGAGGCCCTTCAGTTCACTTCTTTCCATGTCATCTAGCCAGAGAGGTTCATCGGCTCTGACTTGACTTCTCCGGGGCCCAGTCGGGACAGAGCCTCAGCAGAGGTCCTGATGGTTCTAGGAAGGCTTCTCTACTCGCTGCCATCTTTGGCCTCCATGCTCTTCCTTTGCCCCAGCGTGGAATTCTGCCTGCTGCCCCCATTTCCTTTGCTGCCCCTTCCCTCTCTTGCTCTGTCCTGGGCCAGGCTCTGGGGCTGCTGCTGCTGCTGCTGCTGCTGTTGCTGCTGCTCTGGCTCCTAACCAACCTTGCGCATCTTGGCTGCTTTTTGTCTCCTAGCCTAACCATGCCGGGCTCCCGGGCCTCCACAGCCTCTGCCTCCGCCGCTGTCTCTGCGGCCCGGCCCCGCCAACACCAGAAGTCCATGTCAGCCTCCGTGCACCCCAACAAGGCCTCGGGGCTGCCCCCGACAGACAGTAACTGTGAGGTGCCCAGGCCCAGGCAAGTGTGCTGGGGCTGCTCCTCCTAGAGGCTGCTCTGGGGGGATCCGTTGGGTCCCAGTCTGACTGGCGGGGGCCAGAGTGGGCTGAGGAAGATGGTAGAAGGGAGTCCCCCAGCGTGCCAGTGGCCGAGCACCCCACCCCTACCCGTCACGAGCAAGATACACGAAGTCCAAGGTTATGGAGGCGGCTCAGGCTGCAGGCTGTAGAGGCTGACCCCTAAGCCTCTCGTGGGTCCTCTCGGGCAAGGTTGCTCTCCTTGCTTGAGGCAGCTCCGTGAGCTCTCCGTGTGCCCATTACAGCCCCTGCACAGATTCATATTGTAGCTTCCTCGGTTCATCCGTCCCCCCAGCCCCCTGCCGCTCATGCTTCTTCCTCCTCCTCCTCCTCCTCCTCTTCCTCCCCCTCCCACCCACCCCCATCGCCCTTTGCAATGAATGGCTGCCCTTCCTTCTGTCAACCCAACCCAAGCATCGCTGCAGGTCTTGTGGAAAGGGTCTCGGGTGAGTGACTCTGCCCTCTGCCCCCTCCCCCTACAGCACAGCTCCCCAGAGGGTCCCTGTGGCCTCCCCCTCAGCCCACAACATCAGTAGCAGTGGGGGAGCCCCAGAACGGACCAACTTCCCCCGGGGTGTGTCAAGCAGAAGCACCTTCCACGCCGGGCAGCTGCGCCAGGTGCGGGATCAACAGAACCTGCCCTACGGGGTCACCCCTGCCTCTCCTTCCGGCCACAGCCAAGGCCGACGAGGGGCCTCGGGCAGCATCTTCAGCAAGTTCACCTCCAAGTTTGTTCGCAGGTGAGTGGGGCCCGGCTTTGGCCCCTGGTGCCTTCCCGGCCCTGGCCAGGTGACCGAAGCGGGCCTGAGCAGAGGGGCCCAGGATCCTGCCTCCTCCATTGACCACCCAGACCTCCCAGACTCCCCAACCCCCTTCCCTCCTTCACACACTCATCACTCCCAGCCCCAAGCAGATGGCCAATGCCGCCTCCTCTCTGGGAGTGTGAACTTGGATGCTAAAATAAAAGCCCCCTCTTCTCTCCCGAGTTCCCATGGAAACTCATATCCTGGTGACGCAGCTGCAGAATCGTGAGGCGAAGGCAGGGCAGAGCTGGGGCAGGGACAGAGCTCTGCCGCCTTCTGGCCTCTGCTTTCAGCTGCTTCAGAGGCCTCCTTTCTCAGCCCCACGGCCCTAGCTGGCCATTCCCTGGGAGGTCGAGGTGGACGGGGCTCCCTCCCCTCACCGCCTTGGCCCCATTCTCTCCCTTTCCCTCCTTCGGGCCTGGGCAGGTGCCATGGGGGAACCCTCCGAAGGAGCTTCCTGCCAGGTGGATGTCTCCAGTTAGTTTTCTCCACTGTGGTTCTTCTGGGATGCCCGTGCCCGGCCCTAGTTCTGAGTGCCTGCCCCCAGAGGGAGGCGTGGGGAAGGGCTCCTGAAGACAGCCAGCTGCTGCCTCCTCGGGGAGGGCCGGCCTGGGAGTCTGTCTCGCTGAGTGGCTTTCCCTAGAGTAGGCGACACCCGCTTCAGAAGGGCCTCCTCCCTACCTGCTTATCCACACATGTCTTGTTGTTGGTTTTTTTATTTTCTTTCTTTTTTTATTTTGTCTTTTTTGTTTTGTTTTGTCTTTTTTTTTTTTTTTTTTTTAGAAATCTGTCTTTCAGGTTTGCCAGAAGGTAGGCGTTGAGCCCGCTGTGTGTGTCTGTGCCCCGTGTCCTGTCTCTGTCACTAACTCCCCTCTCCTGGCTCCTCTTTCCTCTGCCATCTGCTAACGGAGTCTGTGTGGCCCCTGGCTCCCAAGCAGACATCTTAAAGGGATGCCCCCAGCACCAGAGAGAGGAGAGCTTTGGGCACTTGGAGCTCTCGCTTCATTCTCTAGGATGAAGGACAGCCCAGGCCAGCCCCAGAGCCCTGGGGGCTGTGGATCGATCGCTCTTTGGCCCTTGACTCCAGTCCATTCAGGGAACTTTAGTGGAGGATTCAAGGGCACCGTGGCCTGGAAATGGCCCCGACTTCTCAGAGATTGGGCTGACCGAGCTTCCAAAGGAGGAAAGACTAGTTAGTGCCAGGCTGCCGGGTGCCATGCTGGTCAGCATGAGCAAGGAGATGAGTTGTTAGGCCCAAGCAACTCCAAGGCCATTCCATTGGAGCCGTCTGTCCCTGGCTCCAGTGCAGACATGCCTTTCCTGATAGGATTTGGGATCCTGGTGGGATTGAGAGGCATTGTGCCCCCGGAGGTGCCATCAGTCAGGCTTCTGGGCCCAGCCAGGAGGACCTTCCCTTTAAGATTGTCTCACCCTGCTCTCCCCTGGTTCTTGGCCACAGGTGTGTGCTTCCTTTTCTCTCCCCCTTGACCCTCTGTGCATGCAGAAAGGAGGCTTGAGGCTTCGGACCATTCATCTCTGACCTGCTTTCCTTCCGGTGTTTGTACCCTCCTCCTCCTCCTCCTCCTCCTCACACCCCTCAGCTCCCTTGTTTCCTGGAGAGGGCTCCTCCCTGCACCCTTTCCAAGGGTCTGGACCATGGTGGGTCATGGGGACATGGGAACGGGACTGGGATCCCCTGGCTCTGTCAGATGCTCAACCACCCCAGTGGGAGACAGAGGGAGAGGTATGGGGAGCAAGAGCACCCTCTTCTGGTAGGCTGATCTCAGTCACAACTGGGCAGCTGGCACAAGCAGCCTGACTGAGGCACCAGCACAGCTGACTTCTGCCTCCACTTTCAGATGTCTTTTCTCTCATTTACTTCCATCTTGACACCTCCTTCGGGAGCACTAGGAGATGGAGCAGCTCCAAGGAGACAGTCCATGGGCATTGGGGGCGGGGTGGAAAGCCCAGGAGTTGATGCCCCTCTCCACGGTCAGAGGCTGGCTCCCACCCCCTCCTGTGGCACTAGATGTCCTCCGTGCAGCATCTCTGTAGGGAGGAGCCTCCTTGGCCCTCATCCGCAAAGGGCTGAACTTAGATGGCCTCTCCCTGAGCTTCTATTGGCCAAGGCTCACGAGTCCATCATGGCCCTGGGCGGGAGCCACCCAAGCTCAACAGTTTGGGGAGGGCTCGGCGCTTTCTCTTAGGGACTGGACTTGCGGGCGTCCCAGAGATCTCAGGAGGCCAACGGGCCTTCTTTTGCTGCCCTCTGGGCCACCCCCACCTGAAAGGATCCCCACAGCCCTTAGAGCGGTGTGTGGCCTTTGGTTAGCCCAGGCTTTGGGGAGGAGAAGGGAGTGGGTTTCGTTGCCTTCCTTTCTCTGATCCCCTGCAGATGGCCCGGCTTATAAGATGGCCTGTGCTGTGTTCCCGTTCTCTCTGCCCATCTCCCTTCTTGCGTGTGGTCTCCCGTGTCTGTGTGTCTTTGTGCTCCCCCACGTGCCTCTCACCATCTCTGCCCTGCTCTCCTTGCCCCCGGCACCACTCCCCGCGCCCTCAGCCCAGAGAAGCCGCTCAGCGGGACCAGAAGAACCCTGGCTCAAGGCCATGGGGATGTGGGTACCCCCAGGGATGCCTCGGCAGCCTGGGTCCTGGCCTTCCCTCTGCATCAGCAGATGGCCTTTCAGGCTGGCCAGAGGGAAGGGAGGGTTCGGAGGATTGTTCTCCCACGGAGCCACAGCCGGTGGCTGCTTGCTCTTCTCTTCCTCCCTCCATCGCCACCCTCCTGTCTGCCAGCTGACGTTCACCAAGGGCCCATTCAGACAGCTCCAGGCTCCCCCTGACTCCGGATGGCAGAAACCAACTGCCGGCCGGTGCCCGGGTTCTTCCGGGTCTCTCAGAAGCCCTCGCCGTGCCCCGCCTCTGCCTCCAGGCCAGGCGGAGGAGTTGGAGGGGGCCAGGCAGCCAGGCAGGGCCGGTGCTCCCCGGTCAGCCCAGCTCTAGCATAGTCCTGAGCTTGGGGGCGTGGGAGGAAGCAGCCCCTTGGAGAGTCGAGGCAGTTCCCGGTTTCACGTTGGGGTCGAGCAAAGCCCTTCCTCGGGCCCGACCCCTCGTCGTGGTAGAGCCTTCCCTGGTCCCATGTCCTGTGTCCCGCCAAAATGGTGGCACCTCCCTGTTCTCTTCCCCCCACCTCGGGTCTGGCAGCAGCGGAAGGAGTGAGAGGCCCCGAACTAAATTCTCCCTCACTCTGTTTTTTGAGGAACCTGAATGAACCCGAAAGCAAAGACCGAGTGGAAACCCTCAGGTGAGAGCTGGGAGCCACAGCCAGGCCGGGGCAAAGCCCTCCAGGCGGCCCGTCTCCTTCCTCCGCTTGGCTCCTGGGTGTCTTCTCCCCCTGCCCCACCCCCAGCCACAGCCCCAGAGCCAGGCGCCCTCGGGAGCCAGGCCTCGCCAAGACCAGTGAACCGCCGGGAGCCGGACATTCGTGTGCAAAGGGCCGAGAGCAGGCAGGCCCCGCTGGCCCCTTGGAGAGCCGAGGCTGTCCCTGCCCGCCTGCCCACCCCGCCCTTCCCTCCCTCCCTCCCTCCCTCCGTCCCTCCCTGCCTGCCCCGCACGCCCGCACGCACGGCCTGACCCTGTGCTCTCGCCCTTGCAGACCGCACATGGTGGGCGGCGGGGGCAGCGACAAGGACAAGGACGAAAACCGAGAGGCCAAGCCGCGCTCGCTGCGCTTCACCTGGAGCATGAAGACCACCAGCTCCATGGAGCCCAACGAGATGATGCGGGAGATCCGCAAGGTGCTGGACGCTAACAACTGCCAGTGCGAGCTGCAGGAGAGGTTCATGCTGCTCTGCATGCACGGGACGCCCGGCCACGAGACCTTCGTGCAGTGGGAGATGGAGGTGTGCAAGCTGCCGCGCCTCTCCCTCAACGGGGTGCGCTTCAAGCGCATCTCGGGCACCTCCATGGCCTTTAAGAACATCGCCTCCAAGATTGCCAACGAGCTCAAGCTTTAACAGGCTGCCGGGGGGCCGGAGCAGCCCCGGCGGCGCCCCCTCCCCAGGACCAGAGGGCCGGGGCCGGGGCCGGGGCCGGAGCTGGGCCTGCCCCCCCTTTCCTTTCCAGTTTTTTCCTCCGCATTTGTGGGGGAGGGAAGGTTGTTCCCCCTCCCCCCCACAGCCCCCCGACAAGAAACAAGGAATGTGGGGGCGGGGTACCCCGGGTACTGCGGTTGCACAGAGTATTTCGCCGAAACCAAGAATTTTTTTATTACCAAAAAAAAAAAAAAGCACCGGACACCTCCTTGCCCTTCTCCTGGGGTAGTGCAGACTCCTGATGGCATTTCCTCACGCCTGGATCCCCTCTTCCCAGAGAGGGACGGGGGTTGGCTGCCCCTCACCCGCCAGACTGGGCCAGTCGAGGTCTTGCCCTGCCCCCCATCTTCTCCTCTATAAACCACCAGGGGTTGCCTTTCTAGCCTCGGCCCCAGCATCGAGGCCTGGGAGGGGGGCGGTGCTGGGGGCAGGTGGGGGGGTCTACTTTCGGTGCCATTTCCTCCTGCCCCCCTCCGCTGGGCATTCACTTTCCACAAGCTGCTGTTGGGGGGCGGGGAGGAGCCTTTCTCCCTCGACCTCCCCTCCCCTAAGGAAGCTTGGGCCTCCGAGGCCATCCACAGGGTCAATTCCTGGCTCCCCCCCTGCCAAATGTCTAGGGAACATGGGTGTGGGGACGGCAGGAAGGGCCGGGGAGGACAGCCCCTCCCCCATCTCATTGGCATTAAGTGGGCAGTGGCCGGGCGGCCGGCGGCAGCGGCGGCTGCTTCTCTCTCCATCTCGGTTCTTTGCTTCTCGTTGCTGGCCCGGGCCCTGCAGCTCTGGGGTCAGGGTGCCCGGGCTGCGGGTCTGAGCCCTGGGGCGTCCTCGGGCGAGCTCACAGCCTCCCCCAGATGGAGGCGGGAAGAGGACCGGGGCGCGAGCTGGTGGCGGCCGCTGCATCCCTTAATTTATTTCTCTGCTGTTTCTGTTCTTGAGAAATGAGGTGGGGGAGGGAGGGCTGCGCACACAGGCTGCTCCCGCCCGCACCCGAGTTGTACATTTTTGTGATGGGTTTTATTTTTTATTATTATTATTTTATTTTTTGTTTTTTTTTGTTTTTGATTTATGATGCCTTCCCTTTATACCTCCCTGTCACCCCCAGCCCGAGGCTCAGCAGCGAGCAGAGCCTCTGGGGGCCTGGAAGGGCGCCTCCACAAGCCCCCTGCCGCCCCAGAGGAGGGCTCCGACTCCAGACCAAGGGCTTCCCCTCCCCCTCCCCCTCGGAGCCCACCCAGGGTGGGACCAGCTCAGCTTCTGAGGGGCGGGGGCTGGGGGGGCCCAGGGACCGCCGTCGGCCCCCCTTGCCCTCCCCCGCCCTCACAGCTCCCCCTTCCCATACTTAGTTTCTCCTCTGGATCAGACACACGTAATAAAGAGAATGTTTGGAATCTGAGCCTTGGGCCGCGGCTGCTGCCTCCTTCTTGTCCCGGCCGGGCCGGCAAGGCCGCAGGCCCGGAGCAGCCGCCATGCAGGGGAAGGGAGGGGAGCGGCGGCTGGCACAAAGGGGTCCCGCCCCAGGGGGAGCTGGGCTGAGGCTGGGCAAGGGAGGGCCTCACCCAGGGAGCTTTGAAAAAGTTTTATTTTAAAAACGACAAAAAATAAATTCAGGTGGCTCTCCTCTTGCAGCCTCGTCCACACACGCGTCCATCCTCCATCCGCGCACACACACGCCTGCCCCAGGCCCAGGGTCGGGAGCCCGGGGGGCCTCCCTCCCTCCCTCCCTCCCTCGGCGCCCACCCCAACCCCCACCCCACAGGCAGGAGCCGCCGGGCCCCTCGCTCAGCTCTACACTACGGTCACTAACAGCCACTACCAGGGAGGGGGCAGATGCCAGACAAGCAGTCCGGCCACAGGCAGCCCCGGGAAGCGGGCACCAGCCCAGGGCCCTGCTCAGGACCCGTCCCGACGCCGGCCGAAGTGCCCGTCCATCTGTCCTCGCTGAAGCAGGTGGTGCCCAGGGTGGGGGTGGGAGCAGGGGCTCAGAGTGAAGGGGGGAGGGGCTCGGAGGGGCCCCCCAGCAAAGCAGGGGGGGGCTGAGGTCCACTCCTGGCACTGTGTCTGGAGGCCGCAAGGGCAGGGCGGATGAGGGGGGGTGGCGGCTGGTTGGGAGCCAGCCTGGGCTGGAGGAATCGGCCCTGCTGTAGGGGAGGGGGCTGGCGGAGGAGGGTGGGGGCCGTAGGCAGGGGGGGGCGCAGCAGCGGGGGTGGCTGGGACAGGGAGGTGGGAGGAGGGGGAGTCGGCTGCACCGGGGGCACAGAGCGAGACACTGCCGTGATCTGCACCTGGAGGAGGAGAGAAGGCTGCGACTGGAACCTGGGGCCTCCCTTCTAGCGAAGCTTCGCCCTCCTCTCCAAGGGAGGTTTGGGGGATAGGGAGCCACAGCAGGAAAGGGGCCCAGAACATGGGACTTGTCCAGGGCTCCGGCCTCCTCACCTCTTCCTCCTCCTCGGTGGTGGCGGTGGTGGCTGTGGCGGCAGCGGCCGGGCCCGGGGCTCCTTTTCGGGCCTCCTCTGGGGGAGCCGGGGCCCCGGCGGCCCCGTCCTGCTCAGCCTCCCACTCCTGGAGCACCTCCTCCAGGTTGAAGCGCCTGCGATAACTCACAAAGAAGGTCTTCACCTGGGTTAGCGTCTTGTTCCCGATCACCTCAGCGATGGCCCCAAAGTCCTTCCCGTATCTGCGGATGGCTGCGGGCAGGAGCAATGGTCGGGGGGGGGGGGGCCTAGGAAGCCCCTCCGGCCCCCCAGCAGCAGGAGGGATGGTGCTCCAAAGAAGGGGCCCTGGAGACCTGACGGCCGAGGAGACGGAGGCCCCCCAGCCCTTCTTGGGGGAGACCGGAACCCGGGGCCTCCTGGCACTCTCCCCACGGAGCCCCGTAGTGGCCTCCCCTCCAACCCCAGCTCCGTTGGGCCCCTCACCTTGCACGGCCAGAAGCTGCTCGTCCGTGGTCCATCGGGAGTTGAACTTGGTGTTGGCCTGGCGGGAAGGAGCCCCTTTTCAACTCAAGAAATGGGGTCTCTCCTCCCACAGGAACTACACAAGGCCCCCCCCAGTCCACGGAACCCCAGTCACGGGCTCACCTCAGGGGGACGGAGTGGATCGATGCCGCCCTCTAGGGCTTGGCGCAGGCTGCTGTTGGTCTGCTTCATACTTTGTACCTGGAGGGAAGGGAACACACATTTATTAAGTGCCGACTGCATGCACACGGTCTCGTTCAGCCCTTCGAGGGGGTACTGCTCGGTCGGCCCCACTCCGTGGCCCTCCTCCAGCTCCTTTTACCCTCGAGGAAAGGTAGGCCGAGGGAGAAAGCATCGCCTGGGTCCCACGGCTAGGAAGCCCCCGAGGCCCGATTCAGACTTGGGTCCTTCCTCCAGACCCGGCAGTCTCCACCGGGCCGCCCGGCTCCCTGGCTGCTAGTCTCCCCGTTTTCTTGTGGAGGGAAGGCCCGGCCTCTCCCCTGGGTCTGTCCGCTAGCAGGTCCTGGGGATCCCCGTGGAAAAGAGCCCAGAGAAGTGACTCCCAAAGCCAGGACTCGGCCCGTGGGGTTCCCGCGCCCCCCTCCTCTCCGCTGGCCCGGCCGGCCGGTCACCTGGCGCTTGAGGGAGATGAGCTGCGCGTCGAGGCCTCGGAGGGTGAGGCTGGCGAGGTCGGGGCTGCCCGACACGGCCGTGATGCCCTCGGGGCTCAGGTACATGCCCTTGGGGGGGCGGCGCCGGGTCCGCAGCGGGTGGTGGCGGTACTGCGAGAGCTGGGCCTCCTTCTTCCCCGGGCCAGGCCGGGCGTTCAGGGGTCGAGTCGGGGGCGGCTGTCGGGGCAACGGGGAGAAGGGCCGCGTGAAGGCCGGGCCACGGGGGAGGGGCTGGAGCGGGGCAGAGGGGCCGGTGGGCACGGCCGGACCTCACCTCTCTCTTGGGGTCCCCAGCATCTGGTTCTCCCTCACTAGCGGCTCCTCTTCCCTCCTCCAACTCATCGCTGCTGGCAGAGGGTCCAGGGAGCGGGTGAGATCCCAGGCAAGGCCTCGCGGCCCCCGCTTCCCTCCCGCCTCGGCCCCCCTCGCCGCCGCCTGCAGCCCCACCTCTCGTCCTTGTCCTTCCGGCCCCCCAGCCTGCGGGCCTGGCGGTCCATGACGCTGGTGCGGGTGCGCGTCTTCTTCCAGGAATAGTAGTACTTCACCAGGCTCGGGATGAGCTTGTCCGGCAGCTGCGGAGGGAGGGCTGCGGGTTGGCAGGGGAAGGGGCCGGCGAAGGGCCCCGAGCCCGCCCGCAGGGCCCCCCAGGCCCCTACCATCTGCTGGATCCGCTGGAAGCACTTCCCGTGGAAGCCGAAAGCCTGCTCGAACAGCACCTTGTCCTCGACCGTCCACTCGTCCGGGAAAGGGGTGAAGTTGGCCAGGTCGGCCAGAGACTTCTCCACGTCGTGCTTGTGCCACAGCAGCATGCCCAGGGCCTGCAGCCAAAGGCGGGCTGAGCCTGGGCCTGCCCCCCGGGCCGCCCGCCCCCCTGGCCGCCCGCGAGCCCCCTGACCTGCTCGATGTTGTAGCCGTGCTTCTCCTTGGCCATGGCGATGTACTTGTCCACTGGCGGGAGAAGAAGGGGCTCATGGGTAAGGAGAGACCCTTTGGGGCGGGAGCAAGCCTGGGCGCCTCCTGGGCTCCCCTCCCCCAGATATCCAGGGCAGCCCCCCCCAGGGGAGAACAAAGCCCAGCCCCCAGGCCCCTCCCGGGATGAGCCTGAACCCAGGCGTCCCGGGCCCCAGCCCCGCTCACACTTGGCATCGGACACACAGTGGTTGGGGGACCACACCAGCATCCCCTTGAGCTCCTTGTTGCTGTAGCGGGCCGGGCTCTCTGTGCCGAGGGAAGGACACGCTGATGGCCGGCAGGAAGGGCAGGGACCAGGGAGGAACTCCGCGGCTCCCCCTCCCCCTCCCCGAGCCACGTGGGGCCCCGCGCCGCCGCGCCTCCTTACCGGGCTTGCATTCCGGGATCACGGCTTGATAATTCGTGCCCACTCGGATCATGCTGTCTGGGGAGCCGGGAGCAAAGGCGGGGTGAGCCTCCGGCCCCAGAGCGGCGCCCCCTGCCCCATCCTGCTGGCCGCTCTGAGGGTCAGGCGGGAGCCCGGCCAGGTCACCGGAACCCCCTTCCCCTCAGTTTTCTCATCCGCAAAATGGGGCGAGTGCCCCCCCCCAGAGGGAGCGTGTAAAGGGAAAAGCGGTCTAGAAACGGGAGCCTTGTTGGGTGTTCTCCCGTCTCCCCCGAGCCCTTTGTTCTAGCTTGGGGAACCAGAGGGGTCGCTCCCTCTGTGACCTGGCGGGAGCGGCGCCAGGATCCCCAGGAGAAGGCACCGCTCCCTCCCGGCCTTTGTCCCCCGCATTCTGGGCTGGGGAAAGCCGGGAGGCCAGGACAGAGGAGGCGGCCCGTCTGGGTCCCGGGAGGCTGCCCCGGGCGCGCTCCATGTCTGTTGGGGGGTATGGGGGATGCCCACGTGTCTCTCCTCAGCTGCCTCTCGAGGACCCCCCACCCCCACCCCAGGCCAGCTCTCCCTCGTCTTTCCCCGCCCCCAGGACGGCGGCGGCGGCGGCAGGAGCCCTAGCCGCCCCCCCACGCCCCCTCGTCCCCACGCAGTCCCAGGCTCTCACCGTGGGAGTGCTCCTCCTCGCTGCTGTCATCCTCCGAGTGGGGCTGGCCTCCGTTGGGCGCCGTCTTGGCCCGGCTCCGGGACAGGATCCCAGAGCCCGAGCTGGGCTTCTCCATCACGGACGGCATCCTGGCTTTTTCCCGCCTGCCCTGGGCCCAAGCTTAAGGGGAAGGGGAGGCAGCGGGAGAAGGAAGGAAGGAGCAGGTCCCCGAGGGTCGGCCCGGAGGACTGGGCAAAGCGGCTCCCCGGTCCCTCCCCGGCCCGCTGTGCGGGGGTCGCCACTGGGGTTCTGGGGAGCAGCGGGCAGCCAAGGCGCTGTGCCCCCGCCAGGGAGGGCAGCAAAAAGTTTCCAGAGGACTCCAGAGGGAGCTGGGGAGCCGGGCTACCTGGGTCCCAAACGGGCGGACGGCGGACTCCCTTTCCCCCTTGGGCGAGGGGCTGGGATGCCCGGGAAAGTCAAGGAGCGAGCCCCCGGCTCTGGGCTCCCTCCGGGCCGGGGGAGCCGAGTCCCGGCCGCCTTGGGGTCAAGGCCAGGTAAATGGGGGGCAGAAGCGCGAGGAAGGCGGTCCCTGGCTTCGCCCCGCTCCGGGCTCCAGCCCGCCTTCCCGGAGGACGGCTGGCCGCCCCTGGGGCCCCTCGGGAGAGAGCTCTGCGGGCCGGCTGCCTCTCCCCCTGGCCCAAGAGAGCAGGACCTCTGCCTCCTAGATCAGTCCCTTTCCCCCGGCAGGGCAGGGCAGGGCAGCGCGGCAGCAGGCGGGAACCTGGCTGGACGCGGCTCTCCCAGGGGGCCGCCGCTCAGAGCTGGGGGCAAAGTTGCAGGGAGCCGGGGAGGAGGCGGCCGCTGGGGCCGCTGCTGCTGCTGCCGCCGCCGCTGCCGCCGCTGCCGCTGCCTCTGCCGCTGCCGCTGCCTCTGCTGCCGCCGCCGCCGCCGCTTCCTTCCATCCCTCCCTGGCTCCCCGGCTCCCTCGTTCCCTCGCTCACACAATGAAGCTGCTGGCAGGGAAGTAGTGCCGGCTGTGGCCTCAGCACCCCTCCCCCAGCCGATGCCTCCGCCAGCTGAACATCTGGCCCTGGGGTGGGAGGCAGGGCTTGGGAGGGGGGGCGGGGGCGGGGCCTGGGGGCCAGGGCTAAGCCTTCCTCTGGAGGTGGGGTCAGGCCCGGGGGAGGGCAGTGTCTCCATTCATGGCTTTCCCCCCTTTTGCTCTTGAGGCACCCCGACTTTGCTTAGGGGAAGAGAAGGGCCTCCCCACGCCTGGAGGTCTGAGCTGAGAGGGGGGCGCAGAACGGGGAGCGGGAATAGCCAAGAAGTCGCACCGGCACCCCGCCACCCAGACGCCTGCCCAGCAGCGGCACACGTGTTAGTGCGCCCGAAGGCCCCCCTGAGGATGGGGGGGGGCTTCCCTCCTTGCCCCTCGGATCTCCCCACGGACCCTTTTAGCGCAGGGTGGGCCTCACGAGGGTCTCCTGGGGACGTCCTCGGCTCGCACCCTCCATGGGGTGCTTTCAGGGGGGACACCCTGATGGGAAAAGTATGAACTGCGCAGAGAGCGCCTCTTCCCGTATGGTCCTGGCCAGACCACGGCTCCCCTGGCCTCAGTTTCCCCCTCCCCGGCGACAGGCCTCCGTAAACGCTTGTGGATGGAGAGGTCACGGCTTTGGGCGTCTGGGATCTTCCACCCCTTACCTCTGTGAACTCTCAGTTTCTTCATCTGTCAAATGGGGTTGGCCTAGATGACTTCTGGGGTCTCTTCCTATCTCATCTGCCTCCCTAGAAGACAACCCTGGAGCTGGCCCTTCCGAGGGGCCTGATAAGCTTTTGTCCAACTGAAGATTCCTGGCGGCTCAGCATCCTGGGCTCCTGGGGGGAGAAGGCAGGCGGCTCTGGGGGGCGGCGGCGGAGGGGTCTTTCGAGGCTTTCCTTCCCCCCCCACGGAGCGCAGAAGGGGTGCTGATGTCCCCTCCCGGCCCCCCCCACCGCCCAGGACACCCACATTCAGGCAAGCCCCCGCCCCCAGCCTCGGTGGGTGCCGCCTGCGCCCCTTCCCTGGGCCCGGCCACACTATAATCAACTTCCTATATTTGGAAAGGGCGCCCCCCCTCCTGCGGCCGGCCTCTGTGGCCGCTGGATTTCCCAGGGAGGCCCCACCCGGGAGCGGCAGGGGAGCCCCAGACACAGGGCCAGTGTGAGGGAGTGCGCCGGGCCGGGTGCCCAGAGAGGTGCCCAGACACACAGCCCAGCCCAGCCCGGCCCGGCCCGGCCCGGCCAGCGGGCAGCCTTACAGTCGTCCCACATCCGCACACCACCACGTGGGCATGTCTACACCCGCGGAGGACACCCACAGGACAGAGCCCAGACAGGGATTGGGGAGAAGCCAGCCTTTCTGGCAAAGAGCGAGAATCCCGAGCCCGGGTCCGAGAGCGAGGCGCGGGGGGAGGGGGCAGGAGGCAGGGACGGGGCAGCGGGGGGAGGGGGCCGGGGAAAGATGGATGAGGGGGAGCGAGCAGGGGCAGATGGAGGGCTCAGAGCAAAGTGCAGCTGCTTCTTCCTCCGGGAAAAAGAACAACTGGCTCTGCCCCACCCCCACCCCTCCTCTCTCCCTGGCGGGTGGCTGAGATGCTCTGGTCTGCCGTGTGTGTCCCGCGGCCAGGAGCCGGGCTGCCGGGGTCCCTTCCTCCCCACAGGGGCTCTCTAGGACTCCGGCCACCCCCACCTTCCCCTCCCCCAGGGCATGGGCGAAGCCCTCCCCGCTCCCCCCAAGCTCCCTTTGTCCTCCCCAGCAGTCGAGGCCACCTCGGCCTTTTCCTGGTCCCCAGGGCCTCCGGAGTGATGGAGGTTGTTCCCCTGAGAGTGGAGCCAGAGCTAAGCGGCTGGCAGGGATGCTGAAACCTGGGCCCGGCGCTGGGAGGGGGCAGCACCCCGAGATCTGGGGCCGGGACTCTGGGGGGGGAGGAGGATGAGGAGGGAGGCAGGCAGACTCCACCCCTTCCCACCTGCTGCAGCCCCCCCAGCTGGCCCCCTCCTTTGTGCAGAGCCACACAAAGGACAAGGGGCCCCAGGCACAGGCCATCTGCTCCCTGCAGCCCTGAGGCTCTTAAAGGGACAGCACCCCCTCCTCACCTCCCAGCCACCCCACCCACGGGCCGGGGAAGGCCCGAGGGGGCGCGGGGACCCCTCATCTCAGCTGAAGCTGCGCCTCCCGCTTTTCCGGGCTCCCTCCCACCCCCAGCCTTGGCTCGCCATCACCTCCCTCTCCTCGGCCCCTCGGAGCCCCCAGACTGGGCCTGAGGAGGAGCGAGCTTCCAGGCTCCCAGACACCCCCGCGACGCAGCGCTCTCCTGCGGGGCCCATCATGTGCCCAGCAGCGGGCTGCCTGCCGCCGGCTCCCAGCGCCTTTCTACTGTGGGGTCACCATTTGGCTCCTTTTCTTCCCGCAGGAGCCATGTGAGGCTTCCTGGCCGAGAAGGAAACTGAGGCCCAGCAGGGCCCCCCTCCCCCAAAGCCGCCTCTGCCATTCCACAGCACCATCTCTTGGAGGTGGAAGCGGGGTTCTGGGGAGGGGGACGCCGGAAGGGCCCCCAGGAGGGCGGGAAGGAGCTGGGCATGAATAGAGGGGGAGCTGCGGGGTGATTAGGGGGAGAGGGGAGGGGCGGGGGCTGCAGGAGGAGATGGAGAGCCATTCGGGAGCCAGAGAGGACTGCCTGCCTGCTGGGAGATGGGGGAGCCCAGACAGAAGGGCATTTAGGGTAATTGATGCAGGGGGGATGGGAGGTGGTCCAGGGGAGGCCCCAGCACCGGGGAGTCGTGCGGCTGGCCAGGAGAGGGGGAGGGGTGTCCCGCCAGGGGACCAGGGATGGAGTTTGGAAAGCAGGGGCCAGAGCAAAGGGCAGCGCGTTGGGGGAGGGGAGGGGAGGTCCTAGAGAGAGCCTGGAGCCTTTGTGAGAGGGGCCCAGACCCCTGCCCCAAAGGAGCATCTTCCCCAGCCTGGGGCTTCCCGAGGGAGCCCTCCCCCTCCTCCCAGCTCCAGCAGAATAAAGTTCCTCCCCGGCCCAGGTGCCGGGCTTCCCAGCCCCTTCCCCAAGAAGGCAGAGGCGGGGGGCCGGGGGCAAGGGTCAGGCAGAACCAGCCCCAGCCCCCCAGGGAGGAGGAGGAGGGCTCGGAAATGAGAGAGCAGCTCTCCAAGCCCAGGAAATTTGACTCCTTGAGGCCGAAGGAAGCTGGGGTGAAGGGGCCGGGAGGAAACAGGCTGGAGATGGCAAGATTGCAGAGGGAGGGAGGTGGGGGCCGGCCGAGCTGCCCCCAGAGCCCCGGCCTGGGGGGGGGGGGGGCGAGGAGGGAGGGAAGGGGGAGGCCCCTGGCCCTGCCCACCCTTTCCAGGACTTGGCATCCCGCGGCTGTTTCTGCCGTGGGCCCAGCGCCCTCTCGTGGCCTTTGCCCGGCGTGGCCGGGTCCATGCCCGGAGCCCCAGCACTAGGAATGAAGATGGAGATAAGGATGATAACAGAGGACGGAGGAAGGCTCAGGCTCCCCGGACGTCCTCTCCATCTCCCTGGAGCCCACAGGCATTGAGAGAGTCCCTGCCTTCGGGGCGCTTCCAGTCTGCCAGCAAACACCTACAGAGCGAGCCAGGGGGGAGCCAGCGTTCTGGGGGGAGGGGGGAGGGAGGAAGTAGGCATTGGGGGAGGGCGCTGGGAAGGAGAGGCGCTGGGGAAGGCCGGCTGCCTGTAAGCCTGGAGGGGACAGCCAGAGCCGAGCGCTGGGGGGTCTGGTTTGTGGAACAGCCCCTGGATCGAGGAGCCCAATGCAGGCGGAGCCTGAAGGGGAGAAGATTAGAAATGTGGGCGGCACGAGGCCATGGAGGGCTCTAAATGCCCTTTTGAATTCTGTATTTACTCCCGAAGGCAATAGGGAGCCACTGATGTTTATTGGGGCTGGGGGAGCTGTGTGGTAGGGGCTGAATGGAAGATGAGAGACTTGAGGCAGGCAATCCTTCTTCCCCTCCGGCCTTCGGAGCAGTGGCAGCAGGGCTAAGAACCCCCAGGTTTGTGGGGAGGAGAGACGAGGGCCCACCACCCACTTATTCCCGACTTGTGCTAGTCTTCATTCATGTATTAAATGACTCTGTGATCGCAGCAGAGGTGGCCTGGGCGCTGGAAGGCTGGAAGGCTGGACCTTGCTGCGGAGAGCTTTCCTGCCCTGGTCAAAGAATTCATCACTCAGTGCTCCCAGCCTGGGGGTGGGGGGATCCCCCAGAGTCTGAGCTAGGCAGGGCTTTGGAAAGCTCTCCGCAGCGAGGTCCAGCCTTCCAGCCTTCCAGCGCCCAGGCCACCTCTGCTGGGATGCAGCACCGAGGACAGCTCTGTGGAAACTGCAGGCATGAGCAGTTCCAATGGGTACCGGCATAGGAGGGCTCTGGGCACCTGAGGCTCTGCCCCAAGCCGGCCCATTCTATCCAGATGGACAGGCAAGCCGGTTCCTTTTCCGTCTGTGTTAGCCATTACTTGGCCTTGGAGATGGGGAAACAGGGTGATGGGGTGTTCTCTCCCGCTGGGGCCTCGATGAGCTCAAGAAAGCTGGCTTCAATTTAGGGGCTGCCAGGCCTCTCCCAAGGGGGCTCAGACTCTCCTCCCTGGCCTTCTGTGGCTCTGTATACTCCCATCAGGGACCCAGGGAAAGCACTTTGAGGAAAGCTGGGCCTCGATTCAAGTCTAGCATCTCCCCAAAGAGATCTGAAAGCTATTCAGCGCTTCATGTAAAACCCAGCGGAAGAGCTCATTGGCTGCGGGAGAGGGGAGGGGAAGCACATGAATCATGGAACCATGGGAAACTAGTCTGAATCCATTCATTCAATAAATCCATTTAAAAAGTAAAAAGAAAGTAAATACAAGAGAAAAAGCTATTGCGTGTGTACTGTAGATCAGATATGGGACAGCTATTTATTTCCTCCATACAAAAATATTTTAAGACACAAAAGACTTCTGATCAATCAACATTTAGTTGCACTTACTACGTGCCTGGCACTGTTTAAAAAAAAAAAAGAAGAGGTAAAAGACAGATTCTGCCCTCAAGGAGCTTACAACCTAATGGGGGAGACAAAATGCAAATAAATATGTACAAAGTAAACTGCAGAGAGGAGAGACAGGGAACAATTAACAAAGGGAAGTCACTAGGATTAAGAGGGGTTGGAGAAGGCTTCCTGGGGGCGGGCCTTAAAGGAAGCGGGGAGATCAGTAGGAAGAGATGAAGAGTGTCCCAGGTAAGGAGGCTAGCCAGAGCAATTGCCTACTGAGAGATGGAGTGTCTTGTCCGGGGAACAGCCAAGAATCCAGGGTCACTAGACTGAAGCGTGTGAGCTGGGGGAGAGATGTAAGAAGATTGGAAAGGAGGAGGGGGCAGGCGATGAAGGACTTTGAGCACCAAGCAGCATTCTGAAGTTGATCCTGGGCCAGTTTATTATAAGCAGACATGAACAAAAAACCACAAGGGGGTCATTCCGAACTCTCCTTGAAGGCAGGCGGATCAAACATCAAAGTGGGTGGTGATATTTCATAAACTAGAACACACCTTGCCTTCAGCCCTGCAGAACTCAGCAACTCTCACCTCCCAGCTTAGATCTCTCTTTAAAAACAAAACAACTTTACCTTCTTTCTTAGGATCAATACTAGGTATTGATTCCAAGGCAAAAGAGCTGTCAGGGCTAGGCAATAGGGGTTAAGTGACTTATCACACAGCTAGGAAGTGTCTGGGGCTAGATTTGAACTCCAAGCCTGGCTCTCTAACCATTGAGCAACCCAGCTTCCTTCCCCCTAGCTTAGATCTTGTGATAGATGAAGCAGTGCATGGCTCAGGTGTATTATGCTTTTCTAAGAAGGAAATATTTGCAAAATGCTCTGCAGTAGCCAGTTAGCTCTGCCTGAGGAGCCCAAGGTAGCAACATTCTGGGGCTGTTCATCTCTCAGAATCCCAGTGGGGTCACCTATTCTTAGATTAATTGGGAAGCAAGTATCAATTATGTGTTTACTAGGTGCCAGGCACTGTGTTAAACTGTGAGGCCACAAGGAAAAGCCCATTCATGGCCCCTGTCCTCAAGGTGCTCCCAGTCTGATGGGAAAATCAACAGGCAAACAATAGTGTCCCAACAACTTGTCTTCAGGGTGATGGGAGGACCTGGGATCAAAGCTGGCCTCAGACATTTCCTAGTTGTATGGCCCTGGCCAAGTCACTTAACCCGGACTGCCTACCTCTTGCCACTCTCCTTTAGAATTGATGCTAACACAGAAAGTAAGGGTTAAAAACCCCAGTAATAGGGAGGCTTTGGGGGAAAAGATAATGAATTCTATTTGGATATGCTGAGTCTAAGATGTCTACAAGGAATCTAGTTCAAGATGTCAATGGGTAATTAGTTGGTAATATGAGATTAGAGGTTAGGGCTGGATACAGCTGTGGGAATCATCTGCAGAAAGGATAATTGAATCCACGGAAGCTAGGAGATCCCCAAAGGAGCTGGCATAGAGGGAAAAGAGAAAGGGAACTTTGACAAAGTCTTGGGGGAAATCCCCAGTTTGTGGCTATGATCTGGAGGCAGATCCAGCCAGGGAAACTGAGGCATGAGAGAAATATTGGAGGAGAGCCAGGAAAGAGCAGTGTCATGAAAACCTAGAGAGGAAGGAGGATGAAGAAGAAGGGGAGCCGCTGCCAAAGGCTGCAGAGAGGTCCAGAAGGACTAAGAAGGCCAGAAGATGAGGTCACGAAAAGACTTAGTGACTTGGGAGAGGAGCCTGATGGCGGCTGAGGATGTCAAAGGGGAAGGAGGGGAAATGGAAGCGTTCATTCGTCAGAGATGACTTTCTCAAAGAACCTAAACATGGAAGAGAGAAGAAATCCAGGATCATTGTCCCTGGGGATGCTGAGGTCAAGCGAGAGTTTTTAAGGATGTGGATACATGGGCAGGTTATTAGAGAGATTAAAAATTAAGGAACGAGAGAGGGGCCAGCTATGTGGATGGAGAGCAAGGCCTCTAGATGGGAGGACCTGGGTTCAAATGTGACCTCAGACACTTCCTAGCTGGGCAACCCTGGCAAATCACTGAATTCCCTTTGCCCAGCCCTTACTAGTCCTCTGCCTTGGAACCAATACACGGCACTGATTCCAAGATGGAAGGTCAGGGTTTTACCACACACAGACACATAACTTAAGAAAGGAGTAGAGATCACAGAGGTGCATTCTGCTGAAGAAGAGTCTAGGACCTGGCCCCAGGCAGGACAATTTTGTGATTCTCTCCATCTTTATTTTTTTTTTAAACTCTTCCCTTCCCTCTTAGAATCAGTATTGAGTATTGGTTCCAAGGCAGAAGAGCAGAAAGTGTTAGGATTGCCCTAGTGACTTGCCTAGGGTCACACAGCTGAGAAGGGTCTGAGGCCAAATTTGAACCCAGATCCTAACTCCAGGATTGTTTTTCTATCTACTGTGCTCTTGGAATCAATACTGTGTATTGGTTTCAAGGCAGACGAGTGTAAAGGGTTAGGCAATGGGGGTTAAGTGACTTGCCCAGGGTGACACAACTGGGAAGTATCATGAACAGGGAAGTAGAACATGATGGCAAGATCAAGGATATGCTCATAACTGTGATAGCTGAGCTGGAGTGCAGAAGTACATTATGGGAGATGATGCCACTTCCTTGGCTCCTCTAATACTCAAAATCCCCAACTCAAAAGCCAGAGGAACCCGGAAATTAAAAGTGATTGAGAAGGGAGGAGCCAGGCCTGGAGATGGGAGGTCCTGAGTTCAAATTTGATTGGAGATACTTCTAGCTCTGTGATAGGCAAGCCGCTTACTCCTCGTTGCTGCTCAGAACCAACACCGTCTTGATTCTAAGGTGGAAGGTCAGAGTTATTAACAAATGCTTGAGGGAGAGAGTGTTAGCACATATGCCGAGGTCAGGAATTGGAAACAGGAAGAACTGTGACCACCTGGAGGAATACAGGAGACTGTCCCAGGGGTCAGCAGAGAGCAGCTACGGGAATCTTCACTGGAGGGTAAATTTGGATTGAATGGATGTAAAGGAGGAGAGGGATGGGGGCAGAGGAAAAATCTGGCAAAGGGAGGCAAGGAGGCTTCCGGTTTGCTTACCACCACTGGGGGAAGGTTTAAGCAGCATTAGAAGGGCCGGGGCAGCTCCAACAACAGGAAAGGCTCTGGTTTCAACAAGAGTCAGAAGATGGAGAGAGTGAGAACTGTGGAGGAAGCATTCCGGGGAGCAGAGTGGAAGGCCCGAGAGGTCTGGAGCCAGATGTCGGGGAGGAGAGATGGGAGAGGATGGAACAAGAGACTGGGCAGGATTCCTGGGATGGGGCCAGTAGGAAGGTAGGGTTGGGGGTGTGCCAGTCTTTGAGGGATGAGACCAGTCAGGCTTACCAGTCAGTTGAAAAAGACAAGCTATCAGACTGTTCAAGGCCTTCCCTCAAGGTCCAGCTTAGTAGCAATGGGGATTTTGAATGTGTGTGTGGGGAGGGGTTGCTTAGGAAGGTCATTTCATCTCAGGGAAGCAGGAGCAGGAAAAGGTGTGGCCCGAGGAAGTCGGTATAGAAGGCAGGAGCTGGCAACTCCAGATGGGCCTGATCTGATAAGGACAGACAGACAGACAGCTAGCTAGCTAGATGGACAAATAGACAGATAGATAGATGGATAGGTGGATGGGCAGACTGACTGACAGATGGACAGACAGACAGACAGATAGATAGATGAATGGACTGCCAGATAGGCAGACAGACAGATAGGTGGACAGACAGACAGACTGACATATGGACAGACAGACAGACAGACAGATAGATAGATAGATAGATCGATAGATAGATAGATAGATAGATAGATAGATAGATAGATAGATAGATAGATAGATAGATAGATAGATAGATAGATAGATAGATGAATGGACTGACAGATAGGCAGACAGACAGATAGATAGATGGATGGATGGATGGATGGATGGATGGATGGATGGACAGGCAGACAGACAGCTATATAGATGGATGGATGGACAAATAGACAGACAGACAGACAGATAGCTAGATAGATGGACTGACAGATAGATAGATAGATAGATAGATAGATAGATAGATAGATAGATAGATGGATGGATGGATGGATGGATAGATAGATAGATAGATAGATAGATAGATAGATAGATGGATGGATGGATGGATGGATGGATAGATAGATAGATAGATAGATAGATAGATAGATAGATAGATAGATGGATGGATGGATAGATAGATAGATAGATAGATAGATAGATGGATGGATGGATGGATGGATGGATAGATGGATGGATGGATGGATGGATGGATGGATAGATAGATAGATAGATAGATAGATAGATAGATAGATAGATGGATGGATGGATGGATGGATGGATGGATGGATGGATAGATAGATAGATAGATAGATAGATAGATAGATAGATAGATAGATAGATAGATGGATGGATGGATGGATGGATGGATAGATAGATAGATAGATAGATAGATAGATAGATAGATAGATAGATAGACGAACAAATAGACAACCAGACAGACAGATAGGTAGATAGATAGATGGATGGATGGATGAATAGATGGATGGACAGGCAGACAGACAGCTATATAGATTGATGGATCAATGGATGGATGGATGGACAGACAGGACGAGAGAGGATATATAGCTACCCTGACAAGATAGACAGAGATCTAATCAGGTATCCCCATGATACATGAGGTTCCCCATGCTCTGGGCACTGTGCGGAAGCACTAGGGGAAAAGGGAAAAGAATTCTTCCAGACCTCAAAGAGTTTACATGCTGGGGGGACCCTAAAGGGAACAGATGAACGATGGTGGGGTGGACGAGTAGTCGGGGGAATCCACGGCTGATTGAGCTTTGCAGAGCCCCGAGAGAAGCTGTCTGGGTGAAACCAGAGGCCGGAATTCTGCCTGAGGCTCGGGGCCTGGATCCGCCTGGCCCAGAGCTCCCTGGGAAAGAAACATAAGCTAATGAGGCAAGGCAGCCAGGGACCGCACATGGGCGGGCGGCTACAAGGAAATAACCTCCATCCCTGGCAGGCCGGGAAAGGGAGGAATCTCCTCCCCCTAGCCTGAAAGAGAGCCTCCCAGTCTCCCACGGTGGTCAGGGGCGGAAAGGCGAGCCCAGAGCTTCGTCCTCCCTTCGCAGGAAGTTGCTCTCAGGTAAGTAGGAATCGATGCCATTCAGGCGGGACTCGCCGTATCCCTCCGACGCAAAAGGCGCTGGATACAGTGAGGGAAAGTATTTCCCAAGAGCCTACTATGCGGCCAGCGCTGGGATACAAAGAGATACAAAGTAACGTTCGCGGGATCGCGGCGGCTCCCACTCGGGAAGCACCTTGGCCTCTGCTAGTCCGTTTCAGACGTGAAAGGAATCTCTCCCGGCGCGATGGGCCGGCCTCTGCTGGCTTCCCTCCAAGGCTGGGGAGCTCCCCGCCTCCCCGGGCAGCTTGGGGGCTGCTCTCATTGTTAGGAATCCGACGGGAGCCTGGAGCAGCCTCTTTGCCGCTCCCCATCCCCCACCCCACCTTGTTCGTAGTTCTGGCCTCTGGGACCAAACAGATGAAATTGAACCCCCCTCCCATCTGACAGCACTTGAAATAACAATGGCTGCCGTGCGTGGGCCACTTCCAGGCTTCCAGAACCCTCCATTAGCTCCCTTTAGCCTCTCTATACCCCGAAGGGAGGAGGAAGCACAGAAATTACCCCCATTTACAAATGAGGCTGGCCAGGATTAGGGATGTGCATCTGAGAATTAGTACCCACAAGCCAGAGCAAGGAGATACCCTATAAGGGATTGAACTCTTACTTTCTATTGGATCAATTCTAAGACTGAAGAGTGGCAAGGGCTAGGCAACTGGGGGGGGAGGGCGGCTGTGCTCCCCCTCCAGGACAGTCCCTCATCCCAAATTCTTTTCTTTTTGTATAGATTTTGACCTTATGTATCTTTGCCCCTGAGGGGTGTGGTCCTACTGTGTGTGTGCCTGTGTCCTCTGCCCAGCTGGGGAGCAGCACTTCCTGAATGCCTGTTGAAGAAGTTTGGCCCTGGAGAAGGGCAGATAAAATGCCCCAATTCCATCTTCTTGGCAGAGGTGGGGTCTGTGGGTAAGGAATACTGTTTTAGCCTTTTTGACTTTGTTAACATATTGATTGGCGATGTTGAACAGCTCTTTCTTTCTTTCTTTCTTACTTTCTTTCTTTCTTTCTTTCTTTCTTTCTTTCTTTCTTTCTTTCTTTCTTTCTTTCTCTCTCTCTTTCTTTCTTTCTCTCTTTCTTTCTTTCTCTCTTTCTTTCTTTCTTTCTTTCTTTCTTTCTTTCTTTCTTCCTTTCTTTCTTTCTTTCTTTCTTTCTTTCTTTCTTTCTTTCTTTCTTTCTTTCTTTCTTTCTTTCTTTCTTTCTTTCTTTCTTTCTTCCTTCCTTCCTTCCTTCCTTCCTTCCTTCCTTCCTTCCTTCATTTCCAGTTGATCATTGTACATTACTGCTGTGACTGTGCACAATCTTGTCCTGGTTCTTCTCACTTCACTTTGTATCAGTTTGTACAAGTCTTTCCAAGAGCATCTTCTTTCTAGTAGAAGCCCAGATGCAAGTGACTTTTTTTAAACCTATACTTTCTATCTTAGAATCAATACTGTGTATCAGTTCCAAAGTGGAAGAGGGGTAAGGGCTAGACAACATGGGCTAAGTGACTTGTCCAGGGTCACACAGCTACAAAGTATTTAAGGTCAGATTTGAACCCAGATCATCTTTAGGCCTAGCCCCTTAATCCACTAAGACACTGGACTGCCCTTTTCTTATTTTTGCATTAGATGGAAAGAATGTATTTTTAAAACGAATATGATACATGAAAAAGATGTCAATAAAAACATTTAACAACTTAATTTAAATTGTTTGAATTCAACCAGGGGAATAAAGGGCCCTGGATCCCAGACGTATCCAGATTGGCTGAGGGACTGGGAATGTTTAGCCCAGAGAAGAGAAAGGGGAGGGGAGGGAGGCCTGAAAGCTCTCTTCCAGTGTGGGGAGGACCTTCAGATGGGATTTTTTCCTGCTTGGCCCCAGAGGGCAGAATAAGAAGCGCCTAAAGAAAGGCAATTTTAGGCTGGGAGTAGGAAAAGCTTCTGAACAAAGAGAGCCACTCTGGAGCGGTGGGGGCTGCCTGGCTGTGGGTAGGGCTGGTGGGGGGAGCAGCTCCCTCCTCTTGGAGGACTTCCAATAGAGGTTGGGGGCTGCTGTGGAGGATGTTCTGGGTTAACTATGGCTGGATTAGAAAGTCTTCTAGGCCCCCTCCCACCCGGTGATGCTGAGAGTCTGTGAGGTTCATCCTGGCTGTGATAAGAGGCCAATGAGAGGTGAGGCACTGGGGAGGAGCACCAAGCTCAGAGTCAGGAAGCTTCATCTTCCCCAGTCCCAATCTGGCCTCAGACACTTCCCAGCTGTGTGACCCTGGGCAAGTCACTTAACCGCCATAGCCTAGCCCTTACTGCTCTTCTGCCTTGGAGTCAATACACAGTATTGATTCTAAGATAGAAGGTGAGGGTTTAAAAAAAAAATGAAGATGCTCGACTGAAACGAGAGGTAAGAACTGCAGAGACTCTTAACCTGGGGTCCAGGAGCCTGTTGTTGTTTGCTTCTTTTTTTAACCCTTATCTTCTGTCTTAGAATCAATACTAAGTATCCGTTCCAAGGCAGAAGAGTGGTAAGGGCTGGGCAATGGGGTTAAGTGACTTGCCCAGGGTCACCCAGCTGGGAAATGTCTGAGGGCAGATTTGAACCCAGGACCTTCCATCTCTGGGCCTGACCCTCAATCCACTGAGCCACCCAGCTGCCACATTAAAGGACTATTTTAGGCAAGAGAGGTTGACCTGGCTCTGCTTAGACCTAGAGAAGCAGTGGGGAGGGGGGAAACCAGGGCAGCTGATACAGGTTGGATGTGAGGAAACACTTCCTAATATATCCGGAGCTGTCCAAAAGGTGTTCCTTGTCCCTCTTTCTCTCTCCCTCCCTCTATCTCTCCCACTTCCTTCTTTCCCTCCCTCCCTCCCTCCCTCCCTCTCTCTCTCTCTCTCTCTCTCTCTCTCTCTCTCACACACACACACACACACACACACACACACACACTGTGAAGCTGGGTGTGGGGAGGGGAGTCAACAAACATCCCTAAAGGAGGCAGGTAGATGGCTCAGTGGATGGAGAGCCAGACCTAGAGACAGGAGGTCCTGCGTTCAAATTTGACCTCAGACACTTCCTAGCTGGGTGACCCTGGGCAAGTCACTTAACCAACCCCCATTGCCTAGACTTTACCACTCTTCTGCCTTGGAACCAAGTCACAGTATTATTTCTAAGTCATTGATTCTAAGAAGATGCTGCCAGGGAAGCAGAACAATTGTTCTAGATCAGTTCTAGATCTCAACCCTTCTAATGCCGTGACCCCGCAATACAGTTCCTCATGCTGCAGTGACCCCAAACCAAAAAATGCTTTTGGTGGCTACTTCCAAACTGTCATTTTGCTACAGTTCTGATTCGGAATGTGAATACCTGAGATGCATTCTGTATTCTCATTGCTACAAATTGAGAGGTTGAGCACCGCTGTTCTAGATTGATGAGTCACTTTAGCCATCCCATCTGTCCACTACCTGCCTCTGGGCTCTCCCCCTAGGAGAGCCTGGGCCTGAAGCCTAGGACACCTGGGTTCTAATCCCACATCCTTGGAAAACCTTCCTCCGCCACCCTGCCCGTGGACGTCTCTCCTCTGAAGAAAAGGGTTTTAAAAGGCATAAAGTGCCTACTATGGTGAGATGCAAAGAAAGGCCAAAGTAGCCCCAGTCCTCAGGGAGTTTACAATAGAACCGGTGAGACGATGTGCAGCCAGGCAACTGGGCGGTGCCTGGATAGAGTCAGGAAGCCCTGCGTTCCAATTCACCTTAGACACTTACTAGCTGGGTGACCCTGGGCAAGTCACTTAAACCAACCCTGTTGGCCTCGGTTCCCTCATTTGTAAAATGAGCTAGAGAGGAAATGGCGAACCAGTCCAGTATCTCTGTGAAGAAGCTTCAAGCAGGCTCCCAAAGAGTCAGACACGACTGAACATCGTTGGAAGCCACAAGGGTTTAGGAATGAAACCTTTATCCAGGATCAGAGGTGACTTCAGAGGGACGCAGAGACGGGCGAAAGGTGGGTCCTGACAGCAGCCCGGGAAGCCAGGGTGCCTAGAAGAGACGGGGGAGCATTGTGGAGCTGGGCTCCCCTGTGGGCTGCATTCGGGGCCCTTGGCTTTCCCTTTTGAGAGTCTGGGCAGGTGGCTTTGGATTTGAAGCACGACATCCAAAGAGATACGTTTCCCAAATGGGAAGAATGCAAGCCGGGGGAACGACCAAGCAGCAGCTTGCCTCCCGACCCGACGGACCACGTTTGGCCCACTCGACCTTCCCTGGCACCTCGTGTATCTCAGGAGAGAGTCGGAAAGCCTGGGCTTCAGTTGTACCATGACTCCTTCTTAAGTTAAGAAAGGAGGGAAGTGGGTGGGCAACTGGGTAGCTCAGTGGATGGAGAGTCAGGCCTAGAGATGGGAGGTCCTGGGTTCAAATTTGGCCTCAGACACCTCCCAGCTGTGTGACCCTGGACAAGTCACGTCACCCCCATTGCCTAGCCCTGCCTTGGAACCAATACCGAGTATTCATTCTAAAATAGAACTTAATTTCAAAACAAACAAAGAGGGTCTGCTCTGTCCGCCACTGGTGGGGGCATTTGGCTGCCTAAGAAGAGGCAAACCGGCATGGATAGAGTAGATCAACGCTTTGGGGACAATCTGTTGGACCTGTGAATAGCTGCTTCATTTCTAGCGCAGGAGAGAGAGGGAGACTCGGTCTCCCAGAAAACCTCTAGAAGGTCCAGTGCATAAATGCTCAAACTCAGGGCTGCCTATGAGGTAACCGTTAGGGTGAAGAAGTCTATTCTCAGCGTCTCTCCTCCTGGGCTGTAAGTACGCGCCTCCCTCTGCCTTGTGCTGCTTCTGCAGGAAGTCTCAGCCATGCCTGCTACGGCTGCTGTTAGACCTGGGCAGGGAACGTTCCGTCTCCTGAACTCGAGTCAGAAAGGCAGAAGAGCCAGAGAGATGCCCTCATAGGAACTCAAGGATGCTACATTCTGTACCTGGCAGATTAGCAAAGTAGCTGGCTAACATCAAGCCATAAACATTCAGTAAGTGCCTACTGTATACCAGGCATTGCTCGAGGCACTGTGGATGCAAAGAGGGAAGTGAGGCAGCCTCTGTCCTCAAGGAGCTCCTATTCTATCTCATACTACAATAAGTGGATCCGAGACATAAAGAGGGGCACTGTCCTTGGGGTTTCATTGGCATAAGGAATCCCAAGTCCAGGAAACTCTCTCCTCAAGTGCAAACAGGTACCTTTTCTTCTGTTTAGAGGCTTAGTTAGCTGCCTGGAGCGCTCCGACTTGACTTGCCCATGACAACTAGTACTTGGCAGAGGTGAAACTGAAACCCAGCTCTCCCTGGCTCTCTGTCTCCTATATCAGGGTGCCTATTATAGACATGCATGATTATTGTGATTATCTATGTGATGGGGGGACAGGGCATTAGCACCTGGGAGGAGCGGAGACATAGATGACAGAGAGAGAAGAAGAGAAACGAAAGATAGAGAGAGAGAAGGAGAGAAAGACAGACAGATAGATGGATAGATATAGATAGACAGACAGATAGAGATAGATGAACAAACAGACAGACAGA